>NC_060275.1:70741937-71065060 GCF_021613505.1 Equus quagga
CCAAGGATAGGATAAATGTTGAAGTGCCTGAAATGCCTGGATGAAGCCTTTTAGTAGTTCTATCCTGATGAGAAGAGGTTAGAGACATAAATTTAAAAGTAGCCCTTTTAAATCAAATTTTACAAAATGCTCCTCGTCAGTTAACTACATCCCTGGTCCCTACATAACAGAAGGGCTGCCATGGGAAGGCCCTCATTGGACTTGTATTGCTGGCCTTCGTGGCCATTCTGGGTCCAAGAAAGACCCTTTGACACCTGTGCCATAGCCTAGGTAAGAGTCGAGAATGTTATCCTAAGTTCCCAGACCCTGAAATCACTGAACCTTGAATGGGAATCATTTTTCCATAAGTTTATCTTGTACTATACAGCAATCATATAGTCCTCTTTGTCTCATTCCAGAAATGCTGGAAAAGACACCACTCTGCTCACCAACAATCTAAAAGAGTCCGTGGAAAGACTGCTATTTTCCTCATCCAAGAAAATAGAATAAAAGTATAAAGAGCCATCCCAAGAACATTCTTCACAGAAATTGAACAAACAATCCTAAAATTCATATGGGGCAACAAAAGACCGCAAATTGCTAAAGCAATACTGAGCAAGAAAAACAAAGCCGGTGGAATCACAATCCCCGATTTCAAAACATACTACAAAGCTACAGTGATCAAAACAGCATGGTACTGGTACAAAAACAGGTCCACAGATCAATGGAACAGAATTGAAAGCCCAGAGATAAAACCACACATCTATGGACAGCTAATCTTCGATAAAGGAGCAGAGGGCCTACAATGGAGAAAAGAAAGTCTCTTCAACAAATGGTGCTGGGAAAACTGGACAGCCACATGCAAAAGATTGAAAATTGACCATTCTTTTTCACCACACACCAAAATAAACTCAAAATGGATCAAAGACCTAAAGATTAGGCCTGAGACAATAAGTCTTTTGGAAGAGAATATAGGCAGCACACTCTTTGACATCAGTTTCAAAAGAATCTTTTCGGACACTATAACTCCTCAGTTGAGGGAAACAATAGAAAGAATAAACAAATGGGACTTCATCAGACTAAACAGCTTCTTCAAGGCAAGGGAAAACAGGATTGAAACAAAAAAACAGCTCACTAATTGGGAAAAAATATTTACAAGCCACTTATCCGACAAAGGGTTAATCTCCATAATATACAAAGAACTCACACTGCTTAACAACAAAAAAACAAACAACCCGATCAAAAAATGGGCAGAGGACATGAACAGACATTTCTCAAAAGAAGATATGAATATGGCCAAGAGACACATGAAAAGATGTTCATTATCGCTAATTATCAGGGAAATGCAAATGAAAACTACACTAAGATATCACCTTACACCCATTAGATTGGCAAAAACATCCAAAACCAAGAGTGACAAACGTTGGAGAGGTTGTGGAGAAAAAGGAACCCTCACACACTGTTGGTGGGAATGCAAACTGGTACAGCCACTATGGAAAACAGTATGGAGATTTCTCAAAAAGTTAAAAATACAAATACCCTATGACCCAGCCGTCCCATTACTGGGTATCTATCCTAAGAACCTGAAATCAGAAATCTCAAGAGTCCATTGCACCCCTATGTTCATCGCAGCATTATTTACAATAGCCAAGACGTGGAACCAACCTACATGCCCAGAAACTGATGATTGGATAAAGAAGATGTGGTATATATACACAATGGAATACTACTCAGCCATAAAAAAGGACAAAATTGGCCCATTCACAACAACGTGGATGGACCTCGAGGGTATTATGTTAAGCGAAATAAGCCAGTCAGAGAAAGACGAACTCTATATGACTCCACTCATAGGTGGAAGTTAGTATATTGATAAGGAGATCTGATCGGTGGTTACCAGGGAAAAGGGGGAGTGGGGGGAGGGCACAAAGGGGGAAGTGGTGTACCCACAACATGACTAACAAAAATGTACATCTGAAATCTCACAAGGTTGTAATCTATCATAACGTTAATAAAAAAAAAAAAAAAGTATAAAGAGCCAGCAATCTCTCTTCATCCTTACCCTCTCATCACAGCACAGGGGCCCAGCCATCCTGGAGGGTCAACTCTGCAGAATTCAGCCTTATAAAACAGCCAGGAATTAGCCTGGCCGATAAGGCTCCGCTCATCCAACCTTGGTCTGAAATCTTGAACAGAACTGGTTCCAGATAGTGCTTCAGGAGGTATGATTGCCAGAACATTCCTAAGGTTGCTTCACACCTAGTTGAATGGCTGTGTCAAAGCCGTGGGCACCCTACTGATGCGCCCAGTGTCACTTAGAGCGGTCTTGGAAAATAGGTCATCCCCTTTGGTCTACTTGGCATAGATGAGCTCCCAGGAAGAGGTGCCTGAACCTAGTGGGAACTGTGCTAAAAAAAAACACAGATCTGAAGGTAGCATGACCCTAGATGGATGGTGAGGCATGCTGCATTAAGTCCAAACCAAGCCAAAGGTTACCCAACAGTGAAAAGGCTTCATTATTCTCATGCATAGAAGATTTAGACACAAGAACAGTCCAACTACTCATGCAGTATAGTCACAAGGTCCTATGCTACATGTATGCACCTGGAAAATTGCTATAACATCTTCAAATATGACAAAAATATCAGTTGAATTTAGGATCAATGTCTTTTTTAAAGTTGACTTCATCCTTTAAAAAAAATACGTGCTAGAAAACAGGAAAGTTATGAAACCAAACAACTTCAGATAGGTAATTGAAGTTAGGATCTCTACCAAGCCTCAGTAAAACCAAACCACATTTTCCTCTAAAGACAGAACATTCTTTGCACACTTGACTTTCAGCCTTTCAAATGGCAACCAAATCAAAACTCCTACAAATAAAAAGTTTAGTTAAACAAGGCTAAAATATGGTGGCTATACTTTTATATTATAAATTTTGGAGAAATGCTTTCCATATAAGGTACCAAATTAGGTATTTGGCAATATCAAAAATA
This sequence comes from Equus quagga, assembly GCF_021613505.1. Taxonomy (NCBI): domain Eukaryota; kingdom Metazoa; phylum Chordata; class Mammalia; order Perissodactyla; family Equidae; genus Equus; species Equus quagga. Next base: position 70,744,907 of record NC_060275.1, read on the forward strand.
CACATGCCATAATCTCTGCCCACAGAGCTCAGAAGCTCATTCAAGGCTGTCAGGAGGGCCAGGGGAATGTTTAAAAATGGAGTAGGGAGAAACTGGAACATATAAAGTAATTTTTTTAAAAAAGCATAAAGTATAGGGACGGGAGTAGGGGAGAATTATAGGGAAAGAGTTGATTACAGGCTAATGAGGAATCAATCCAACTTGAAACATGTAATTGGAATTTTGATAGTGTTCCACCCTGGCAGCAGAGCCAGCAGCCCCAGTGGAGGATAACTGAGAAATATAAACAGGAAACCTTCCTTTAGGTCTTATCAAGATAGCTTTACTTCCATGACAAATCTTCTAATTTTCAGATCTCCAAATTAGTAAATTCATTATGAATCTTCAGTTTGCTCACTCAGAAAAAGACATTTCTATAAAAATTCCATATACTTTTGAAAGTGTATACAGCTATAACAAAAACACCATAACAATGATAATAGTAGTAACTACTAATGGCTGACTCCTGTTGAATGCAGACTATCGTACCAGGTCCTGTTCTAAGCACTGAAATGTATTAATCTGGTGACTCTTACAATCACCATGTGAGGTTAAGTGATGTTATATCATCCCCAGTTTACTGATATGAAAACTGGGGCTTAGACAGGTTAATATTACCCTAAGGTCACAAAACTATTGTTAGGACCAAGATTTTAACTTAAGTGGTCTGCTTCTAGCACCCACATTTTTAACCCTCTAGGCTCTGATGGAGTCAAGCATCCCTCTTCCCTCTAAAGCAAACTTCAGCAGCAAGTACATCCTCTTCTGCAGTGAAGGACGCAGGGGTAAGATCTCTCTCCTAAACACGGTCCCCAAGATGAAACAAAGGACAAAATTATGGTGAATCTAGTTGTTTCTATGAAACACCTACTCAACACTACCATTCTGTGGGGGGATTTTTCTTCCCTATCTAGTCCTTTATCAATGATTTCTTTTAGAAAAAATTCTCTAGAAAGTAAGAAAAGCAAAGTAGTCAACTATGTTGGTCTCCACTGAAACAACTATGTGAACATTATATTTCTCAATTGCCTATGCCCCGTTTTCAGCTTTTTCTGTTTTATCTTCTCTGATCCTCTAAAACTTTCCAGATTAGCTTTGCAGAACTCATCTGGCTGTGTATGCAGTTAATATTTTGTTAAGTACATGTGCCCGAGCCCACAGCCATCTGTTACGGTTCTCACACTGTAAGAACTACTAGAATCCTAGAGGCCAGAACCACGCCCCTTTATCTCCCAAAAGCTCAGCAGGCGCTGATTCAACAACAAACGCTGACTGTAGCATTTCTAAACCGTCCAGAAAGTGACCCTCGCCTTAACTCTTCCTCTCACTCCTCCACTCTGAGCCCTTAACAACTACCAGCCCTCACTCTTTCCAGGAACACCACATGAAAATGAAAACTCCTCTGCTTATACTGACAAAGCAATTGTTACATTTTACATACCTAACTAATTAGGCATGTGACCGCCCTTTAGGCAATTTTTCAACCCTGACTTTTAGCCAAATGTGTATGTATAAAATATACACATGCACCTCCACCCACATTCACATGCAGATATATAAATATTCAAATTCCTTCCAGAGCTATTTATGCACCTGATTTCCAAACACACTTAATTGAACCTACTGTTGCTTCAAATGAAATTTCTACTTAATCGGTAACTGCGTGTGAATTATTAACTAGTGCTCTTTGAGAATAGAACATAAAAAAGGAGAAAAAAAGCTCCTGGTATAGCTGGAAGATTCAAGAAATGAGTACATTTTCCTGCAAGGACAGCACAATAGACTCCCTCCCTTTCCTCCTGTTTCATTGTCACCCTTCAAGTGCTGTGGGCAAGCTGGCCTGGATGGCCACGCAGGAGGAGGACCACTCAGATCTGTGCCCCATTTGGATGGAAAGACGTTGACACAGGCTCTGCAGAGCAAATACTGCTTTGGCTTTTGCCAGAAGTGTGGAGCAGAACCTGCTGACCTTCCTTGAATATCCACTTGCCCTACTGTGCCTTTTAAAACAGGCTACATGTCAGTACTTAAAGCACTGAAGCCTTTTGTCCAAATTCCAGGTGACCCACTGGTTATCTCAGAGCTCGAAAGGGAGCTGGAGGATGCGTCCCAGGAGTCTAGCTCACCCTGGAGCAAACCAAACCCCAGTCTCAGGCAATTCTCTGGGGACACACAACCTTTAAGGACCCCAAGGCAGGTCACTTGCACACATTTGGAACACGGCTTTTAGGGACGCACAGCTGACCGGGGAAATCTGCCCAGAGGTGCTAATGTGCCAGCTGGGTCACCTTTGGGACACTTCTTTCATTACGTTTGGTGACCCACCAGCCCTGATCCTAGCTGAAAGGCTTGAAGGCTGCTCAATCGAGAGAGAACAGGCTAACACATGTAAGAACAGCAGTTTGAAGACAGATGTTCAGTGCACCAGGTCAGGCACTAGACCAGGTTAACCTCGCAAACACTCCACGTACCCTCTAAATACAAGGGGTCGACAGCCATCAGAGAGCATCGAAGGGTCCAAAGCACCAGAATAACGGTCAAAGGAAATAAGTGGTAAAGGCGTATCCAAATGTTAGTTCTTCTCTTGATGGTATTCTTGGTTCAACCTACGTGATCCCAAAGGGCTAACTTCCATAGCTAGACTTGGGGGTAAACTACAGAATTTAATCTTTTAAATGGCAGCCAAAATGCTGCTGATAAGGCCCTGGAGAAAGAAGAGCTTGTGTTTTGGGACAGAGAGGTAGCTGTTCATCAATCAGTAGGAAGCGAATACCCATTTCTAACACTCAGGATCTTGTCTTCCGATTGAGGTGAACCCTGGATGCTGGAACTCCTTCGGTGGGTCCCTCCATTCCTCCAAAAGCCCCACTATCCCTTCCCTTTATTCCATCCTGGGCTCCCTATTGCCTCCAGCCAAGAGAATAGCCAAAGAATAACTCAGAATACATTTGAAGAAGTAAAAACCAGATGGTTTCCTTAGCTTCTTTACAGAATTATTTGTCCCCCACCCCCTTCACTTCTTCAGATAAGTAGGTTATTAGCAATGGCACCCTCTCTCGGGCAATAACAGCACATAATATTTATTCCCTTGCTACTCTGTGTCAGGCGCTATACTGAATGTTTTCATGTATTATCTAATTTAACAATTCTAAGAGGCCCTACTAGGGTCCTCTTCTCCCAGTTATAATGCATGTCAAACACTAGGTCTAGAATTCAAGTGAGGTCCCACTGCAAAGCCCCGACTAAACTGAACCCACCTTTATTTTTTGGCTCATCTCTTGGTGCAATTCACTGCCATCAGTGTCAGCTCTGACACAGCACCTTTCAGGTGTGATGAGTTTTACTGTTGAGATGGTCCTTACATTGTCCTTCGGGAGCTCACAAGCATATGAGGGCACTTCAACTATAACTGGGAGTGATGAAAACGCTGATGAAATTAAGCTCGGATCCCCCACAGTTTAGGCACCAAGCACTTAAGGCCAAGTGTGTCCTGACACATTCTAATCCATTTCTGGGGTGTGGGTGCATCCACGACTTCCCTTGGCCCTCATCTAAGGGGCAGCCGGGTAATTTCTGTCCATATGGAAGTTTCACCACAGTGACTGGCAGCAGACCCGTCCAACCCAGATGCTTTTTCACATAGGTCAGGCAGCAAGTATGCTTATGATCTGAAATAAAGCCTCGACACCTGCTTACAGGTTAAAGCAGTTCACACACACTCAACTGTCCAGCTGTTCTTTCCTCCTACTTACTCCTGAGTTACCAGTCACCTTAACTGATGCTCCAGCCATCAACTCCCATCTCCCCAAATAATCCTAAGTTGAGAAGTGTATGATGGTAAAGCGATGGTGGTGGGGGACATGGGGAGAGAATGCCAGAGAGGAGGGATGTGTGGAAAAGTAGTGACAACTGAAACCAGTTTGTTGTTGTTGTTGCTGAATGAAGACGGAGTTTGGGAGAAGAGATGACAGAAGTACAGGTAGGTCAGCAATCAACAACTGCACTGCCACCATCACAGTGCACTCCTGAAACATCCAGAAGCTCTCTGGCAGCCAAGCTGTGCCCTTTAGTATGAGAAGAACAAATACAAAAAAATTACAGCCAAAGAAGCAGGTTCAGAATTAAGTCTGCAGTTGAACAAGGAAGGGCCGAGCCAAGGTCAAATCCTGAGGACTTCTATCAGCAGTTTTCAAGCATCAGCGTAGTGAGAGTCACCTGGGAAGTCTGTTCCAAAGGCGGGCCACTGAGACCCACCCCTCCTGGATGCTGATTCAATCACTCTGAAGTGGGGCCCAGGAATCCAATTCTCCATGGGCCTCAGGTGGCTTGGGCCACGCTGGGCCAACCCCTGGCTCAAGTCATTCCTGCCCAGCAGCTGGGGAAGCAATTCTAGACGAAGAACTGCAGACCTGGGCTCAAGTCCTGACTGTTGCTCAGAAATTACAGGACCTGGGCTAAGTCATTTGATCTCTCTGGATCTCTTTCTTTTCCTTTTAAATGATCTCTACAGGTCCCTTGTAGCTCTGAAATACTGTGACTGTGAAAAGTACTTTTGATAGTAGACCTGGTGGCCCAATAACATTTTTGCTTCATGAACTCTCAAGGTTAGCACCTTTGGTCCTCATATTTATGGACCTGGGTTTGAGAGGTAAAATAAGACTGGATTTGGGAGTATCACTTGTTAATACCTCACAGAATCAAATACAGTCATGCGTCGCTTAATGACAGGGATACGTTCTGAGACAATGCATCGTTAGGCAATTTCATCATTGCGTGAACATCATAAGAATGTACTTACACAACCTAGATGGTATAGTCGATTACACATCTAGGCTGTATGGTACTAATCTTACGGAACCACTGTTGTATACGTGGTCTATTGTTGACCAAAATGTCGTTATGTGGAGCATGACTGTACATATTCTGCCACGGTCTCCCTTGGGGCCAAAGGCACACACCTCATGACCGAGAGGTCAGAGGTACAGGCTACCCCACAAAAAGGGATCAACAGCTGACCCAGATGGCAGGGAGCCTGTCCGTGCCCTTGGGCTCCTCAGACTGAGCATCTTGCTTCCATGCGCCCTTGCTCCAAGTCAAGGGGACTCCTTCTCAGAGAAGGCTCCTCAAAGATCTTTCCAGTGAAAAGAGCTTTCACCAAAATCACCACATCACTGCAGTCTTGATCTTTTTTTCAACTTCAGATTTGTCTTTTTGGGGGTGACACCACAAAGAATGGAGGAAAATCTCTCTCATGCTTCAGAATGAGCATTACTGCACAAAGAACTTTTTCCCCCCAGAAGTGTAGCACTTGTTCACTATTCTCTGTGAAACCACAGTTTGTTCAGTAAATAAAGCGTCTGAATTAATAGGGGATTTAAAGAAGCTAGAGGGAAAAGGCCTTGCCCTAAAGTAAGATCCGTGGTTAGCTGGACTCTCAGTGAGAAGTTGCATTGACATTCTCATTCCCTCTGTAATTACTAAGGGAGGGGGCGCTGGCAGCAGGCACAGAGGGGACTGTCAATGAGGTTAGGAGGGACCCTGGAGGACAATGAATGACAGCACAAACACAGGTTTAGCAACTGCTGCCTGATCTTCCCACAGTTCATTCTAGGACAACGAAATAAATAAGATTACAAACCAGTGAATCCTATATTAAAAAAAGGCAACAGAACTCTGCCTCAATTTAGTGTATCTTTCCAGTACGAAAGGAGCCAGGAACTAATAAGTTGAGAGGGACTCAGGTTCACAACAAAGTATATTCCTAGCCTTTCCCTGGCTCCCCCTTCAATTTAGGTTCACCAATTCAGATTAATGCCAGAGGCCCGATCCAAACAATGAAAACTGGGCTCTCTGTCAAGGATATATGGTTCTCCTTCCTTCCCCAAAGTGTACACAATCAGTAAGTAATATCAACTGTAACATAAAGAAGTCTACACTAGCTTAGTGATTCAGAATATGGGCTTTGGAGGATGATGAATTCCATCATCAGCCCAACAGCACTAGTCAGGGTGGGAGCCCAATGATAGCCCCACCCAGAGCAGCGCAAGCCCGTCCTGCAGAGCACAGCTGGAAAGTAGATATGCTCAGAAGTGCAGAGTTAACTCCTTCCCCAACACCGCAAGGTCTGCAACCGGCCCCTGCCCCCAGAAGCCTACAGCTCCCATCACTTTAGATTCGCTGGAATGGTGTAACTACGGGTGCCTTTCATACAACAGAGTTGCTTTAGAATTGTCAAGTTTATGAAACTCAAGCAGTGGGGAAGTAAGAGGGGTAGAGGTTATGGCAGCTGGGAAGGGAAAATCTCACCAGGCCTCCTCTTCAGTGGGGTGTACACAAAGGGCTTCTAACAGGCTTCTGGCCTCGGTTTCCTAACGGTCACACACAAAGCTGCACAAGCTGACACCTGCCACCAGGACAGCTTCCACACAGTGCTCCTGAGCATCTTTCTGAATACAAAGCGCCCTTCATTTCTACCAGAAATCAAGATGTCCCCACTCGGCCACTTCTCATTGGTCACTACATCTGACCAATTCTGTCTCCTAAATACCATTTAGATCTGCCCCTCCTCACTGACCTCCACTACAGCTTTAATCCCTGCCCTCACCTGTCTCCTGAACTATCACAATATCCCATCGGCCTCGAGTCACATCATTTTCATCTGTCTCCACTGTCAGAGTAATCTTTCTAAAATCTCATCTGACCATGGCTCTCACCAGCATTACATTTTCAATGCTCCCAATTCCCACAGAAGAGGTTCTCAAACTCTGACTTCACGGGCAGGTGTACCTGGTGCCACCTCCAGAGAATCCAGTGTGCGGGGGGGCAGTGGAGGGGTTGGGTCCAGGAATCTACATTTTCAACTGTGGCATCAGGTGATTCTGATACAACTACATCACAAGACCCCTACCCTGAAGTTTAAACACAGTCTTTCCTCCATCTCCTGCCCCCCGCCCCTAATCTCTGCAGAGGCTAGTCTGATTTCTCCACCAAAGTTACCCTTCTTAAGTGTGCCTGGCTAATTTCTAACCACCTTTCTAGACTGGGCTCAAACATCACTTCCTTGGAACTGCTCCCCAGACACACACCCTTCCTCAGGCATCCCATGCTCTCCCAGCATAGCAGATACAACAGAGGTCCGATTTCCTTTTCTCCCACTAGTCTCAGAGCTGCAGGAAGGATTTTTTTTAATCACCTCTGCTGCCTTGACACATAGTAGGCACTCAATAAATATTGTTGACCATATATTGAATAAATAGACATATTCATAAACTTTGAACAAATCCAAAATGGAGAGCTGGCAGTGTTTTATCTTCAGACAGTCTTTCATTACCCCAGAACAATAAATAAAGAGAGGTTAGTTAGAGAGCGGGGAGGAGAAATGCCAGAGGAGAGAAATGAGTCCAGGGATCAGTGCAGACTGTTACAGTGCAGTTTCTGGTGATTGCACGTTTCCAGCCATTGTAACATGGGGATCCTTTACAAGCCTGTAATTTTCGAATCGTGCTGCAAGCTGACTACTTTTATGCTAATCTCTCTCGATAAATACTATTGCTGGAGAAGACGTGTACTTGTTTGCATTGTAAGGGACCAAAACCTTGAAAACATCACTTTTTAAGCTTTTAATTTCTATTCTGGGTACTTGTGCCAGAACTCTCCTCAGCTGCAATAATGGTTTCAGGAGGCATTCAATACAGGTCCATTGAGGAGCATAGCGATCAACACAGGCTGCAAAGTTACATAAACCCTCAAAGCTGCCCCTGCACTAAACGACCTTCAAAAAGGAGACGTTTTATGAGCAAACTCTTTAGCCCGACTCCCAATAGTCCCAATATCAGATGATGAATCAATACATAATTTTCTTGACAGAACCATTATTTTACAACTTGTTTAAATTTTTTAAAGTATGAAAGAGACTTCTCTAGGTCTCTAGCAGGTTAAACTCCCATAACAATTACCTTCGGAATTCACTTCATCAGCCAGGCAATTCTATTATACTGACATCTTACGGATGAAAATAAGTTTACAAACACCTTTCATGTGAAAACTACAAGCCTCCTGAAAAGCAGCCACTTGGGTTACAGCACCTGGTGCCAATTAAGGAAAAATTTCCTTCTCAGCAAGTGCTCTGCTGATTGGCTTATGATCCCATCTTTTCAAATCAAATATTTATCGTCTCATGCCGCTCTTTATTAAGACCTTCCCTCCCAGCTTTATGATGAATTAATATTCCCAGGTCTGAAAGCTACTCTGAGTCGTTCACTGACCTCGTGCAGATATTACAATTTTTCAATAGCCTTGTGAGGGAAGAGCTTTGGGAAGTTCCACAATCAGGGAATCTTAGGGGTCACAAGTGCTGTGCAGCTTACCACTTCCCTTCAAGTTGTAGCCAGCTCTTGGTGTTACATATGTCCCTCTTCACAACTGACACGCACTGGGTTTACCTCTGCCCTCAGTGGTCATGCCACCTACACCAGCTTCTAGAAAACTCCTGTATTTGTAGACAGCAAGCACGTCTCCCAGGTATCGAGGGTAAAAACTCACTCCTTTGACTGCCCTTCACATTCCATGCTTTTACATCCACTAGCATTTTGGTCACTCTCAGCCAAAAACAGCATTCTTGAGGGTGGCCAGAATCGATGAATACTTCATATGTCATCTGATCCCAGAAAAGAATAGGGAAAAATCCCTCCCTTGTGATGGACATTGTATTTCCAGGAACTCACTGGAAGATCACTTCAGGAGTTTCTTGTCTTTGTTTTTGTTTTTATTTTTTAAAAAGACATCAAACTATTGACTCATACGGTGCTTCCATTCAACTAAAATGTTAAAGGCCTTTTCACATGTGATGCTGTCGTGCTGACTTCTTTATTCATCACACGTACGCAGCTGGTTTTCTGAACATCAGAACAAGATGTAATATTTATTCCCTATTAAATTTCATCCTGTTGGATTCAGCTCTTAGTTTCAATGCACGCACTATCCCTTCCCACTTTACTTCAAAAGCAGATTTGATGAGCATCCCCCGATGTTGTCAGCCAAATCATTAAGAAGCCCAGGCTCTCCCCCCTTGAGACGCCTCAAGGCATCACTCACATTACCCAACACTCTTTGAGATCAGAGGTTCAATCACTTATGACTTGTACATGAGAGTTTTGTGGGGGAGATTAGCAAAGACCTTTCTAAAACTCAGAATACCCATTCTTGTACCATTCTAACTGAAGAATCCCACCAAAAAGGATGAGTTTCATCTGAAATGAATGGCCCAAAGCTACCATACTGGTTCCCAGTGGCAATCTCCTTCCTTTCCCATAACTACCACAGTGAACATCTGCCGTTCCTGCTGGCTCTCCAATTTCTGAACAGTCTTCCTATGTTTGAGGGTTCTGCCAGTGAGAGAGACTTGGTGGGGATAGGGGAGCCTCACCTTTTTCTAAGGAAGCTAAATATACACATAATCTCCCAGAACACAGGCAGCTCGTTGCTGAACAACTCCCCTAAGCTCAACAAATAGCTGCGCCTATTCAGGACTCTGAGTTTGCAGTGAACGGCACAGAAAAGCCAGGGCAATTCAGAATGCACGCGGGTGTCAGAGTCAAGAGCCCAGCAGGTAGCAGCGAATGTCTAATAGCAGAGAACCCAGTAGCAGCTTTCTAACAGTTCCTTTCCCTCCACATAGGCTGGCTGTGTTCTTAGCTTCTGCCTTCACCTGGTGACTGCCATTTTCTGAGACTGGCTCTCTAGTCTTCCCGTCAAGATAGCCAATTTCCTTCTAATAAGACTCATTTGTATTTAAATTATTGAGAGTTGGATTCTGCTGTTCATGACCAAGCACTCTTGACTGATAAGAGCCTCACAATCAATCAGTCTAGAATTCTGGCTGGAGTCCATACCAACACGGCATCGATCTCTGATCTCTTTTAAAAATTAGACACCACTATCTCCTCTCCTTGGTCTGTTCTCACTCCCCAGGAATTCTGAAAGATGAGTCAGCTGTAGGTTCAGCAATTCCACCTACAGGTTTTCTCAGAACACTGGGAAACAATTCATCCCAGAGAATCTGAACTCGTTTAGACCAAAAAGTGCTTCCGATCTATCTTATCACTCATTTTAGGTTTCCAATTCCTCTTACCAAGCTTTGTTCTTACTCTTTCCAATCATCATTCTCTTTAACAAGGAAGCAAAAGCTAACCAGAAACTTAGTATTTTTCCTTCTCTGTAATCCTTTCAGACGTTCCACGAAATGGTCTGGTACCTCTGTGTTTTTTCTTTGAATAGCTAAATGGTCTTTGCCCGCAAGGTCCAGAAACTCTCTTACAACAAACTGAGCAGGTGGTTGGCTTCCGGATATATTCAAAAGAAACCCAGTTACTCTCCCAAGACCCAGTGCCTCTTGCTCCCCTCCAAAATTAGTCATTACACTTTGTTCTGGCATAGGTCATTTTATTCCCAAGTCATCCTCCCCAAGTTTAGACTCTCAAAATTCCCACACAATATATTCATTCTTATTTTTAAGGGAATATTAGATGCTATGACTCAATGATTAGCCACATTTTTTGTCAGGTTTTAACTTTCATATTATATATCTAAGTTCTTTTCTGAGGAAACAAAGCTGAATAAATAGACTTTTCCATCTCATGACTTTTTCAGATTTTCTGTAATCTAGAGAGCCTTATTCTATATGCTGCTTTTAAATTTTTAACTAAACATGAAAGTGCAAGGTACAGTTTCATGTAGATGACGACTCTGTTATGCTAATTAAAGACGAAGGCTCAAAAGCCAAGATAGAAGCTAAAACTTGCAGCTTCTATTTCAATTAAGTTTAAACTATTCTGTCTACAAAGTAGTTAAAAAATCTAGACTATTAGTATTCCAACAGATAAAAATATAGCAATTTATGTCTCAGAAAGGCACAGGGATTTCATAAGATGCTAAGTAAAAATGTTGTTTCTTCAAAATTAAGATACACTACATGCTTTTAGAAAATCTAACACTAAAAAAAGAAATGAGCCAGGTTGGCGGCCTAGGAATCTACAAAAACAAAACAACAAAAATGATGACTGTGATATCAAAATTTAGAATTTCTGTCTAAAGGAGGACACATGGACAAAGTTAATAAACAGCTGAGAAAACGTAAGCAAGTATTTTAAATGCATAAAACTGACAAAAAGACTAACTTCTACAATATACAAGACACCTCTACAAATCAGCAAAAGAAAGTAACTCCAGTAGAAAACTGAGCAAAGGATGCAAGCAAGCAATTTACTGAAATGAAAACCACACACACAAAATAGGCATTTGATGGCACTCAAACACACTGGTAGTCAGAGAAAAGCTCATTAGAACAAGGAGCTGCTCCTTTACACCAGTCAGACTGGCAAATCCCAGGAAGCTGGAAGGTACCAAGTGCAGGCACGTATGTGGAGACAGGAATCTCACGTACCTTCTGGGGAAACTGTACTTGGCGTGACGACTAAGGAGTGCACTCAGGTACCACGGCAGTAAAATGATTATCCCATGACCCGACAGTTCTGCTCCCGCATGTAAGTCCTACGGAAACTCTCTCACAGATCCAGGAGGCAATGTGAGAGGAATGTTCACCAGAGCACTGTTTGTGTCGGCCGCTCTCCCTGGGGTCTGGGAGGGGCTGCACTCTGATGAAACTGGCCCCTAACAGAATGTCCCTCTCCCAAGATGAAATGAGAAAGGAATAGCAAGGTGTGAAGGTGTGTCCCTGGCACATGAAGAGAGCCCTGGGAAAAGACCACCATGCCACTGTGGGGTCACAAGAAGCAGGAGGGAATGTTGGACATGGTTAGGAAGCCACCTAAGGGCCCACTAATGACAAAGTGGATAAGTAAAACGAGTAGATGCAGCCCAGGCAACAGCTGGAGACACGGGCTCCATGTACACATAGCACCATGGAACTGATCTCAGCAACACTGCATGGAGTGGGAAAAAATAGGGAAGATTTATAATATATAATATATAATAATAAATAAGCATTTAAGATGTATTCATTCTCTTTCCTACTTTCTTCCATCATCCTTCAGGAAATAGAATATTTTAAAAAAGCAAATAATATAAATAGAAGCAATATAAAATATAATAAAACATAAGTATTTTATGTGAATGCAATACATTATTTTGCAATAGTTCATTCAAATAAAAAGATGCACATTAAAGTGACTGCCTGTGAGGGATGGGAAAAAATAAGAATTGACCGTGGGATAAAGGAAGGAGGAGGAAGAAAGGAAGGACATATCAGCTGACAAAAGAAACTTACAAAAAAAGGCTATTTCCCAGGCATCAATGGTTAGGCGTAATTTTTCTTTGGGAACAGGAAAAGGAGCTGGGGAAGGCTATGCACGTATGCATACATGATCTGGGTAAGCAAGCAAAAACCCAGCCATGTGTGTGTAATTCATTTACATTTCGTTACTTGTATCTAACATTGATGAAACATGGTTTGGATTCACAGCAGCACCCAATATAAAATACACTGTATATTTACATTAAATAAAATTAAGGCACTTAGAAGGATTGGAAAGAACTAGAATATTCATGCACATCTTTGGTGAGTTTCTAGCTCAGCTAAAAATAGGCGAAATTAAAGTCAGTTTGCCAACGTAGGATATTTGACATTACAAGATGCTTTTAAAAATTAAACAGCAATTTTCCCAAATTTTTAATTACATTAAGTGCCTTGTAGAGTTGGTCATGCTTAAGACAATCTAAGCTAATTAAACACACACTCTTGAAACAGTTGGTGAATCAGTTAGCTTTATTTTCCCAATTAAATTAGGGAAAAACTATGTTGGACACTGTATAAGATCCACTGCACCTCACTTGAAGGAGCTCAGTTTAACCTCTCATAATTCTTGCTCAGTCATGAATGTTACCGAGTTTTCTACTGGTGTGGCCATGGTTAACTCCTGAAAGAAAATTATTATTCCAAAAACCACACTTCCACGTCAAAAGAGTATTTTACAGCTGTGACAAACTTGGTGCACTGGCTACCATTCACAGCCCCTTCTTCCCTGTCATTCTCTCAAAGAATTTGAAAAACTTCCCAGAAACTCTTGCAGCAAGGGGTAACCGTGGGACCTACTTCCGACCAATGAGACATTCACAGAAGTTGCTAGATAGGTCTTAGGGAAAAATTCCTATAGAAGGACAGACGTAGCTGGCAGAGCCTTTGCTCTTGGCCCTTTCCCCCATCTTCCCACTAAATATAAAGGCAATGCCTGACGGGCGGCAGGAGGATAAAAACCATACCCAAAGATGGTGGAATGGGAAGACAGTGCCTCCATACTTGGTGACATCCTTGAGCAATCCTAGACCATCTATTTCCAGATTTCTGGTTAAGATAAACAAAATCCTTACTAGATACGCCAGTATTAGCTAATTTTAGCTAAATGCATTCCTAACTGATACAGCAGCAATGAAAAAATACAGAAACTGTGCAACAAGGTAGAAAAATACTTATAAGAGAATATTAAGTGAAAAAAGGAAGTGGCATGCACACCATTATAGCAACTATATTAAGAAAAACTAATGCATTTGGTCAAAGATTAAACAGCAACAAAGTAAAAATAGTTGTCAGGGAGGCAGGCCTGTATATGGGTAAAGTGACAAAATAATTTATCTTTTCCACACCGGGACATTTTAGAGTGAAAGGGGGCGCTATTAATAATTACGCTGAGACAAGTGTAAACGGAGACTGTCCCAGGAAGGCTGCAATACATGAGTAATGTTTTTGGTTTGTTCAAAAATTTTCAAGTAACATCTTTATCTCATCTTTTCTACTACAAAAGAGCAAAAAATTCATGCTCATTTCTCTAACTCACCTCCTAATCGTAGCCCTTTATCTTCTCTGGAACGGATTCTGTGCTTGTCCTTATAAGGAAGTCAGCGCAAAATAGTTCCAGTGACTATGCTGCCTGCAATTCTCAGTGAAAAGAAAATCTCTTGCTTAATATTTTTCTACACATCTTCCATTAAAGGTAGTTTTTCTGAGAATTTCTCCAGCCAAAACTTCCTGGTAAACTAGCCTATTTTATCCACAATATGATAATACAGCTCACGTTCATCAGGTAACATAACTAAGTGGCTTTCAGAATCCTGACTGATGACAAACTGGAAGAATCCATCCACACAGGAGAAAAGGAAATCAAATATTAGGAGTTGGTAAATTATTCCAAATTAGTATGACTGTTTTGAAAATTAAAAATATTTTAATCGCATGTCTCTTAAAACTGAGAACCACACATGACCAAGCAGACACACTGGAGAAGTACAGAGCTATGACTAATTCAAAATAACAGAACTCCCAAAGCCGTTTATATCTGACCTTGGCGCGTTTGTTCTTATACTTCCTTTTGAATAAGATCAGGACACAAGGACTGTCAACTTCCGTAATAGCCTCAAAAATTATAACCATGTAGTGCAGAAGGTTAATTGCCACACCTTCACCGGGAATCACCCCAATTCTGCAGTGTAAACGACCAAATCCTGAGCGAGGCACTGCAGAGCCCTGAATGCCCCAGCAGAAACCTGGGCTCTCGGCTCATCTCTTGTCACTTTTCCCTCCTCGCTGAATGCTTGGCAGACACTCAAGTTCATGCTTGGGAGACAAGCTTCGTCCTCCAACTCTGCCTTTGCCCCTTTTCTCCTGGAAAACTTCTATTCTTCATTGGAGGCGCAACTCACATGTCACCCTCTTTCATCTGCCGACACTAGTGACCCAGGCCAGAAGCATAATTCTTCCCTCTGTGCTCCCCACAGTACCAGCTCACTCATTGTAGAAATGATTCCCCTTGGCACTTGCAGGGCTCTCCAGACCCTCCACAACTTCCTCTTCTCCAGTCTGGGCACTGTGGACAATCCCTTCCAACACCCTCTCCAGCCAGCAGCTTCAAGTCCACACTCTCCTCACCTGTCAGCCTTCCCAGCCCAGCGAGCCTCCAGCCGCGGCCACCCCTGCTTCCTGATCTTCACTGCCCACCACGCCCAACACAGCTGCGCCCAGGCAGAGCCCCTGCACACCGCTGCAACACTGCAAACCCATGTACGCCATCCCCACAGCTCCCCCACCGCCACCCCTCCAGCTCCGCTCCCACCCCAGACAGCCTGGACCTGCTTTAGCCATGCAGTTTTCCAGAAAGAAAGAGCTATCTGAAAACATCTTTCGCTATAGCTATTGAGCTCTTCTCATTTTAAATAAATGAGAATTGGTACACTCCCTTCTGCCCACCAGTAGCACCCGTTCTATAGAAGCTGGGGCCCATTTCTAGATCGCCAGTATCAGGCAACGCCCCAGCCTCAGAGCACACCAAGCTAAAGATTATTTGAGATGATATTCTGTATCTCTTTAAGACGAGCTTCTCTGACAGCAAAGCCTGAGCGGTGGTAGCTGCTGGATGAGAGGAAAATTCTCTCCTGCTGCTTCTACACTTTTCCTCTAACTGAATTCTTCTGCAGGCACTAGACTGGCATTCAGGAAAAGGAGCCTGTACTGTAGAAGCTGCGTTCTCGCTATACCCACTAAGCTCCGGATTCTGAGAGCTTTGGACATTTCCCAGGTCCTGTTTTTGCTCAGCAAGTTCTCTCCCACTGGATTCCTCCCCTCTCTGCCAGAACAGCTCTCAGTTCCATCGTCCTAGTCTCTGAGCAAACTTAGCAGCTGGGGATCAAATGCAGCCAAGGCTAGGTTTCTTCCCACCCCCCGGCTTCTTTCTTCTATTACCTCTGAATATTAAGCAAATCACATTTTATAAGCATGGACAGTTTTCTTGAGACATTAAGTCTAATGTCCTGAGAATTCTCTTAAACAAAATTATACTAAACCAGTAACAGTTAACCTTTCCATACTGCCTAGGTGCCAGGCACTCTTCTAAGCATTTTACGAGAATTAACATTTAGACCTCACAAGCACCTCGTGGGGTGTGTACTAGTACTGTCACATTTTACAGAGGAGACTCTCCCACCTGGGAGACCTAACCAGGAGGGGCGCTAAAGCTACAGAGTTCCCTCTCACTCCTCCCCCACTCTCAGGACCTCCCACAACCACTCCAGTCCTTTCTTAAATGGGTACAAATTACTGACCTAAGCAGGGTGATAAACCATCTTTCAAACCCTTTCTAAAAAGAGGGGCGGGGGAGAGAAGCTTGGAGACTGAGTTTCAAATATCTCGTGTCCTTGCTACACGCAACAGAACTAAAATGTCAAAGCAAGTAATTAAGCAGAGGCGATGCTAATACTCAAAAGGGCTGTAAAGGAGACTTTCTCAGGATAAAAACCATATATAAAATCCACTCAAAAGTTAGAGTTAACTACATTAAGCTTCCTGACCATGGGTAGTGATGTCTAATTACAGAATATAAAGCTAAAGATAAAAATTATAACTCTAGTTCTTTCTTTGCATCTCAAATTATGATTGTTACAAAATAAAATTGTGCCAAATTAGCACAACATTGATTGCACTCTGAGTGGTGAGTCATTTGGTGCAAAGCCATGGGCCAACTCACTGATCCCATGGAATCACTTCCTCATCGTTTGAATTCAAATGGAAGATTTCCTTAATATAGAGAGAATAAGAAGTGATGCAATAAATTAAGCAATCTAAAGTTCAACACATGAGGAAAAATTTGTCATCAACTGCTAAAGCAAACTCTAAAATGCCCTTCTTTGAAAAGCTAGCCTCACTGTTGATAAACAGCAGAGCTGGCCCTTAACATTTTCAAATGTTTATGATGAACAGGTGAAAATGAATTGCAATTTGACAAGGTGAATACCAAATTCAATCACCATTTGCTGGAGGAGCAAATTGAGCAAAAACTCAATTACCATTTGTTGAAGATGCTATTGGTAGCAACAGTCCCATTCCATAGACCAAAAGTATCAAGCACACAGGTAGTGTTCTCAAGATTTCAGACTGTGGACAGTAAAACAAAGAAGAGAATACAATTCATTCACAGTGATGATAGTGGAGTTCAGCACAAAAAAGGACAGAGGATAACTGGGTGAGAATTTGAGCTAACCATGAATTTGGGGCTGCTAACTGTGGATCACTGCTTTGGATAACGCTGCAAGCAGCACTTGGTGGGGTCTTGCCCAGGTCATAAAGATGATGGGAGAAAAGAAGAGAGGACAAGGGCCAGCAGCACTATGACAAGAAGGATAGATCATCATGCCTCCTAAAACAGGACTGGATTTCAAGAAAAGAATTAAAGAAGAACAAAACAAAACAAAGAATGTTTCCCAAAGAGGAAAAGGCACTGGCAGGAATATTACAGTTGTATATTTAGACTAACTCTCTATTTCTAAATGCACTAATTAGCTAGATATCAAGACAAGCCATCTGAAAGGAGAGCAACTAATGAATCAAACTCCTGTATGTTTTCTTGTATCATTCCTTTGTATAAACTTACTGCGGGGAGGGGTACTAGATGCGTAACTTATTGTCCAAATCAGTTCCTTTCTGTGACTAGAAAGGGATGCTATTAATAATTATATAGGATAGGCGTCAACAAGTATGGTCAGACTTCCCATGGGACATGTTTCATAACCCCCAGCATACGCTCCTCCCCTTAGCCCAAAACAATGGGGCTCCCCTCTTCCCCCACCCCTCTGCCTCTGGCTACTCCTCTTCCTCCTGTAGCTCTCGGCATAGACTCGGCCTCTTGCCCTGTGCTGCCCCTCCATTCCGCAGGACCCTGGCAGACTGCCTCACTAGACATCTTCATGCAAGCCCAGCAGTGATTCTCACCTCAGCATTTGCTACACTGCATCACAAATGTCTGTTTACTCATTTGGCCCCTTTACTCGCAATGCCAGAGTGTATTCCTAAATTTCATTTGCATGCTGTGACTTTAACATGGCCTCACATTTCTCAGTGCTATTAATTTATGGGGAAATAACATTTAAAATTATAAAGTCACTGCCACATGAGTTATAAGGGCTTCTGTATCAATCCATGGGCTTGTAAATTTTATGGAAAAACAGCAGTCCTTGAAAAGAAGAGACACTAAAGTGGTTTCATGTTTATTTCTATTAGAGGAGACACTCCAGCCAATTTCTCTACTAAATTAGCTTTCCTTGCCATAATGGAGTCAATGTGATAACAACTGTCCCAAAGGCTGTACATTTTAAGTCACATAAAAAGCAAATGTGCAGGAATGAATATTCCATTTTATTTTTGGCATGCCACACAATTCATTTGGTGTGATTTGTGCAATTTCTCCCAGGCTACAAAGTTCCACACAGGAGAATCATACAGCAGAATACAGATTACCAGATATGACATGGAAAACAAGAATGATATACACTATTTCTAGCTGGTTAGGGGTCCGTCGAGATAAACATTACCATCACAGACATTTCAAAGTCATCGAGAACAAAAATATGAGCCAAGTTTCAAAGGTTCAACCCAAAGCACATTTGAAAATATGCTCGTGGCAAACTTAAGCCTAGCACAAGCTTCCTGAAGGCAGGGAAGGCTGAATAACTAAAGTAACCACCTTCTCGGGCCACTGCAACCCTGATTACAGATGAGAATAATTGAAGTGTTTTTGTTTTTAACAAAATACTAATGGTCTAGGGATGTGACTCGAGACCAAATAAATTAGAACTTTAAGGGGTAAAACCCAGGCATTGGTATTTTTTTTTAAGATTTTATTTTTTTCCTTTTTCTCCCCAAAGCCCCCCAGTACATAGTTGTATACTCTTTGTCGTGAGTCCTTCTAGTTGTGGCACATGGGACGCTCCCTCCGCGTGGTTTGATGAGCAGTGCCATGTCCGCGCCCAGGATTCGAACCAACGAAACACTGGGCCGCCTGCAGGGGAGCGCGCGAAGTTAACCACTCAGCCACGGGGCCAGCCCCCCAGGCATTGGTATTTTTTAAGAGCCCTTCCGAGGCTGTAACATCCAGCCAATGTGAGAAGTATTCTTCCACTTCCAAAGGTTTTTCCAGAATCAGAAACAGCAGCAAGAAATATTTATTATTTCATATGAATGTGTATGTACTAATTCATTCAATACTCATAATAACCCTGTAGAGTTAGGTAGTAACTCTTTCCCAGTGAGGAAACTGAGGCTCCAACAGGTTAAATTACTTGCCCAATTTTCTACATCTAATAAGAAAATATGATTCAAATCTCAGCAGTCTGTCTCCAAATCAGCTTTCTTAATAACACTATAGTACAAACATTGCCACTAACAAACAACCCCAGAGGTTCCAAGTAGGTGTCTCCAGACCCAATAGGACTTTGGGAATGGGGGTCAGGTGGACCTCCAGACTGAGGCAAGAGGATTTTGCTTAAATATGCTGTTGATACTAGAGCAAATCAACAATAGTGAGAATTAATACACTTTAAAACACTTCGTTTTCCAAGAAATACTATTCTCATAGCAGATCTACTTTCCTAATTATATAAAGTAAAAAAGGGAGTTGGGGGCTGTTATGAGAAATGTTGATATTATTCTATTTTTATTTATTTTTTTAAAGATTGGCAGCTGAGCTAACAACTGTTGCCAATCTGTTTTTTTCTTCTTCTTCTCCCCAAAGCCCCCCAGTACATAGTTGTATATTCCAGTTGTAGGTCCTTCTAGTTGAGCTACGTGGGACACTGCCTCAGCATGGCTTGATGAGCGGTGCTAGGTCTGCGCCCAGGATCCGAACTGGTGAAACCCCTGGGCAGCCAGAGCAGAGCATGTGAACTTAACCACTCGGCCATGGGGCGAGCGCTCCATTAGTATTATTCTTGCTGCTGGCTCCCAGCCAATGTAGCCTACTGAAGGACACAGCACAAGCAATCGTCCCCACCCTCCTATGCCAACAGTCTATCTCCTGGATCATATGACTGAAGATTTTCATATGACTTGTCTTGCAGTTAACTAATTTTGGCTGGCCCTCTTTATCTTTTAGAGCAGTTTTGGGTTCACAGCAAAAGTAAGAGGAAGATATGGAGATTTTGTATGTACACTTGCCCCGATTCATGCACAGCCTCCTCCATTATCAACACTCCCACCAGAGTGGTATATTTGTTACAATCAATAAACCTATCGATGCATCACAATTGCCCAAAGTCCATAGTGTACACTGCGGTTCGCTCTTGGTGCTATACAGTAGTCCCTCCTTTACACGCAGGGGATACGTTCCAAGACCCCCAGCAGATGCCTGAAACCCTGGATAGTACTGAACCTTATATTTATTTTTTTCCTATACCTACATACCTAGGATAAAGTTTAATTTATAATTGGGCACAGTAAGAGATTAACAATAATTAATAGAACAATTATAACAATATACTCTAATCAAAGTTACTGTGGATCTTAGCAACCTCAGAATATGATTTTTTTTTCTTTCCTTATTAAGGAAAGAAGGAACTTCTACTTTTTCATTTAAAGGAAGCACTTTACGGCTTCTCTCTGGCATATCTGAATTGCCAACATCACTACTCTTGGGCTTTGGGGCACTTATTAAGTAAAATAAGAGTTATTTGAGCACAAGCACTGTGATACCTCGACAGTCAATCTGATATCCGAGATGGCTACTAAGTGACTAACAGGTGGGTGGCGTACACAGCGTGGATATGCTGGACAGAAGGAAGATTCATGTTCAGGGTGGGATGGAGCAGTTCAGTGTGAGATTTCGTCATGCTACTCAGCACGGCATGCAATTTAAAACTTATGAGTTATTTATTTCTGAAATTTCCCATTTAATGTTTTCAGGCCGCAGTTGACCGCGGGTAACAGAAACCGTGGAAAGTAAAATCACAAATAAGGGGGAACTACGGTACATTCTTTGGGTTTAGATAAATGTATAATGACATGCATCCATCATTCCAGGATCGTACAGAGTATTTTCACTGCCGTAAAAATCCTCTGTGCTCTGGCTATTCATCCCTCCCTCCCTACTACCCCTGCAAACCACTGATCTTCTTATGTCTCCATAGTTGTGTCTTTTCCAGAATGTCATATAGTTGGAATCATACAGAATGTAACATTTTCAGACTAGCTTCTTTCACTTAGCAATATGCATTTAAGGTTCCTCCATATGTTTTCATGGCTTGATAGCTAATTTCTTTTTAGTGCTGAATAGTCTTCCATTGTCTGGATGTAGCACAGTTTACCCATCACCTACTGAAGGACATCTTGGTTGCTTCCAAGTTTTGGCTACTATGAATAAAGCTGCTATATACATCCATATATAGGTCTTTGTGTGGACATAAGTTTTCAACTCCTTTGTATAAATATCAAGGAGCACAACTGCTGGATCACAGAGTAAAAACACGTTTAGCTAACTTTTCCAATGAGTCTAATCTTCCATTAAACCCATCCATTAAGTTCTTTATTTTGATTATTTTCTGGTTATAACATTTCCACTTGTTTTTATAATTTCTAGTTCTCTGACAAAATTCTCAATCTCATCTTTTAATTCCTTGAACATACTGATAGTTATTTTAAAGTTTGTGTTCATTTTCTAAATTCCCTGAGAGCCTGTTTCTATTTTTTTCTTGGATTTTGGACAAGTCTTATCTTTTCCTTATTCCTCCCACCCCTTTCTACACTCACTGCCTCCATGACCTCATCCAGCCCCATGTGTTTAAATACCTCCTTTATGCTGATGACTCCCAAATAGTATTTCCTGCCCTCACCTCTCCCCTTAACTTCAAATTATCTCCCACTGCCTACTAGATACCCACACTTGACTGTCTCATATTAAAATTAATATGTCCAAAACCAAACTCTTGCTTTTTATCACTTTCTCTAGCAATCTTCCACATGTATGTAAATGGCAATTCTATTTTCATTCCTTGGACCAGAAACTTTGGAGTCATCCTTACCTCCTTTCCTCCTTATGCCCTACATCCAAGTCCATCAGCAAATCCTTGGATCTACCTTTAAAATGTACCCAGGATGCAACCACCTTCACCACCTTTGCTTCCGCCACAAGCCTGGCCCAGGGACCAACCCCTGTCACCTGTATTTCTGCAATAACTTCCCAGCTGGTCTCTTCCTGCTTCTACCTTGGCTTCCCATGATCTGTTAACACAATAGCCAGCATGATCTTGGCTTTAAGACTTAAGAAATATCATTCACTCCTTTGTCCAAAACTTTCCATTGGTCTTTCTTCTCAATCAGTATAAAAAGTAAACTTCTTAAAATGGTGCAAAAGGTTCTATATGATCTTCCCCCATCTCTGAGCTCATCGCCTACTTCCCTGTCACTTGCTCATTCCATGCCAGCCTTGGTGGCCTCCTTACTCTTCCTTGAACAAGTCAGAAGGCAAACGTGCTCTCATTTCACGACTCTGCATCTTCGGTTCCCTCTGTCTTAAACATCTTATCCCCGACAGCCATGTGACCCGCTCCCTCACTTCCTTAGGTCTTTATTCAAATGTCACCTTTTCAAGGAGACTTCACATAACTGACCAATAAAAATCAGCAATTCCTCCTCTCACTTCTTATCCCTCTTACCCTGCATTATTTTTCTCTGTAGCAAATACCACATTTGGCAATAATTATGTGTTTTATTAATTTTGCTTAACTGTCTCCCTCTTTTGGACTTCAAGCTCCATGAAAGCAGAAATTTCATCTGTTTTGTTCACTGCTGAGAAATCAGGGCCTGGCATGTGGTTGGTACTCAAAGAACCGTTGAAGGAAGAAAGGAAGGAATAATGAAGAATCAAGATAGCTGATTAATTTGCACCTGCCTGCTTACATGAACAGAGGAAGACCCTTCCTAAAAAGGTGTATCTTTCTTAGGATTTGCAACTTATGTTAAATACTAAAAAATGCACAACATCAAAGTAGCACACAACAGAAGTACACAATACTGAGAGTTCAGCAAGGAAAGATCGAAATGATCAAAGAATCCATAATTGAATAAACATCTTTAAGAGATCACTCAAATATTTCTTTTTAAAAAGCACATTCTGTAGCTAACGATCTAGTCTCCTGCAAGTTTTATTTCCAATTTCTTCCTGTCATTATCTTTAAACAGATGGAAGCAATAAAAGGCATCCAGCATGCTCAGTGTTCTAATCACTCGACTATAGCTCTTTTAAAATATCATTGTCCCTTTAATTTTAAAATAAACTGTTTTCATGCCCAAAGTTCAGAATATTAAGTGCTCTTGAACACATTAAGAAGTGCCTAAAGAACTAAAATCCTTGACTGTATTACAATGTTTAGTTAGGAAAATAAAAGGATTCTGTAATTAAGGTACTTTACATGACAGAAATGAGAACTGAAGAGCTGAAAATGAAGTGGTTCGACAGAGGCTCACCACTTCTGAGTGCTGTGTTTTGCCTCTCTGAAAATGAAGACTATCACTTAATTAGTTAAACATTATGTCTCACATACAGCCAACAAAAGTTTCAAAGACAGAAAAGCAAAATGGAAGAGCAATAAAAATAGTCCAAAGAGTTTTTTTTAAAAAAACAACCCCAATTATTAGATTATAAAGAGCTCCCTTAACACTCTAGATTGCAAGCTCTATGAGGGCAGACGTTTTGTCTGTTTTCCTCACTACTGTATTCCCAGAGCCTAGAATAGTGCCTCATACATGTTAAGTGCTCAAAAAAACCTGTTTTTGAAGGATTAAATAGTACTCTGAATACTGGGCACAATATAGGGCAAACCTACCTGTTTTGATTATCACCACTACTGTAAAAATATCACCTATGATGCATGGCCCCATTTTTGGTTTGGTTAGCATCCAAAAAGTGTATTTTGGGGGGGGGAAAAGCAAGCTTTTAATAAAAAATATTATATTCTGCTGTTTCTTTCAAAATAAAAACTTACATGGACCGAAAATTGACCAGAGCTCTTGAAATTCCATTTGCTAAATATTTGAGAATACATCCTTCAGTTAAAAATGTGAAGAAACTTTTGTAGCCTGTTTTTTCCCCAATTTATTAAGGGGAAATACAAGTATCCACCGGTTTTATTTGAATTTTATTTTTTGCTCCATCCTCTTGTGGGAAGGAATATTAATTCTATCTCCAAGGTGATGCAGCAAATGCATGACAGATGCAAGCTCCAAACAGGCAGAGTTGACGATCCTCAGATTGGGTATGGTGACACACTATAGTTGCCTACCAAATATCCTTTTCTCCTTCTTTCCCAATAGCAGAGTCCAGATTTATCTCAGAACAGCCATATGCCCAGCTAAAGAAAAAAAGAAAGAAAACTACATTCCCTGGACTCCTTTGCAACTAGGAATGGCCACATCACAGTTCTTGCCAGAGACCTGAATAAAAAAGCAGTCAGGTGGGGTTCTACTCAGGCAGACAGCAGAAGAGTGTGTTCTTCTGGCCCCTTCATCCTGTCTGGAATGGCGATGCAATACGAGAAGCAGAGGAGCCATCTCAAGACCATGAGGGGACAGGCACACAGCAAGGATGGCTGACAATAAGGAGAGAAAGGTCTGGATCTCGGAGGAAACATCAGAGCCACCCATCGGCTATGCGCTGCCTACCTCATTTTTCCCGTCAGTGAGAAAAACAGACGCTCTGCTAGGTTGAAGCCACTGTTTCAGGTTGTATTTCTTGATGCCAAATCAAACCCTCACTGATAAGAGATATTCGTGGGGACTAGAAGATCAGGAAATAATAGGATTTCGTAGTGCTTTCCTTAAGCTTATTAAGGCAGTATATTTATAAACACAAAAACAAACTACATGCTAATATCTGATTTTTCACATTTTAGCAAGGCAATAGTATTGAGAGACAAATTGTAATTGTGTGATCTCAGAGAAATTAAACTTTTAAGACATATTCTTTTATTAAATAAAATTAACTAAAAAACAATTCATACAGGGGTTGGGAAACCTTAGCATCACTAATGAAAAGTCTGAATTATAGAATTTAACTGTACTCCTTTTATCCTGGTAATTAACAAGATAATTATTTGTATATAAATGTTTCCAAAATACTTGCTACCACCAAAAAAATAGTTGAATCTCAAAAATTACAATCTCTTCTAAAGCTTCCAGAAAACCACTGACTCGCAACATGAAGACAATGTTTCTTCACTATGGTGAACAAGTCAGACCAGCCTTATTGTATCTATCACAAATTTCGAGTTACTGCAGACAATACAATGAAGTTTTACTAAACATTCACAGATGTTCTTTAAATAAGTCCTGGTCGTTGTCAGGCTGGAGATGCTGTGAGGCACCTTCACAATCCCATAGCCCTCTGGTTTTGGAGAAGACAGAGGCTGCTGCTCATGTATATCACATTCCACACTGATTCCCAAATGCTGAGCAATGCACAGTGGTGAAGCACACCCCCGTGTCTTCACAAGCACTCTGCCATATGCTAAGGAAGTTTTTCCACCACTGTCCCACTCAGCAAACTCCTACTGACCCTAAAAGACCCAGAACCAATGCCTCATCCTCTCTGGAGGGGTATCCCCTCAATACTTTATTCACACCTTTACTACAGCATGCTCTACACAGCATTACAATGATCTGTTTACGTATCTGCCGTTTCTTATTCAGCTATGAACTGCTCATGAAGACTACAGCTTCCTCATCTTTGCATCCCTCGAGTCTATGAAAGACATGGAAAAATATCAATAATGTTTGCTGAATGACTAAATGAACAATTCAGTGAATACACAGTGGCATTCACTATTGCTAGTATCATAGGAAAATGCATCAAAATTTAAGTTATGACTTATAGAGTATACATAATGCTAAGATGGCTTTAAATAGAATCTAAAGGAAAACAAAGGGTTGTTTTGCTTGCCATTTAGCCTAGAAATCTTTTAACCCTGGACATCAACTCCACTTTACATATGAAAAGCACTTTAGCCTTTGTTTGCACATACACCGTCTGCTTAAGCTACAGCATCCAGATGAGGTGGATACTGTATAGCAATGTGGTGTAGCAGAGACAACAGATCAGACCTCGGAGGACCTGAGTTCAAGTCCCAGCCCGGCTACTCCCCAGCTCCCAGAGAGTAACTGCTTTCCCACCTACCTTGCAAGATGCTGTGAGGATTAAATTGCTTATTTGTTGCTGCCGCCCTGAGCCAAAGCACAGTGTCTGGCACCTAAGGGTCATGGAAATGTCACCGAATGAGTGACCCAGAGAAGACACAGTGTCTGGGCTCAAAGACCAGGCCTTTTCCCACCACACCCTGCAGGCTCCTAATGCTTCTTTACAAAATACCACTTTTCTACAAGTTCAGTTTAAAAATATCAGTTACTGGTTCTCTTCTCAGTACAGTGTTTCCTTGAAAGACTAGATGCCAGTTGTTGCCTTGACAATTCCACTTGCTTAGGTTTAATTTGATATTGATTTAGAAGGAAAGAGAGAAAAAACCCATGACCGTTCTACAATTAACACTTAAGCTTACATAAAACTTGGTTGGAAATAGGCCGGTCTCTGTGACACTGTTTTCTCTAGAACAGAGCTGTATACCTTTTTAGTCTAAAGAGGACAAGCTAAATGTTTAGCTGGAGAATAATCAAGGGTATGTTCCCAATTATGCCTAAAAACCAACTACTTAACCTATATATTTTCATAACGGAAATAAAAAAGTGGAATAACGTAGCCCGTATTCATCTCTCCCTATTCCTCAGCGCTCTCTATACACTGTACATAATCCAATTAATGCTTCTCAAGTGGCAGCCCCGGCAGCAGCAGCACCTTGCCCTGGAAAATGCAAACTGATAGTCCAAAGCTTACTAGGATCCATGAAATAAATGTTGACGTGTAGACACTAAATTTGTATACAATCATTTTTTGTATGGTTTAAGACAAATATATTCCCCCATATAAGCACAACAGAAGATTTTAAGAAAGTGTCTTTCAACTTCTTACCTCTCTCCTTTATTTCCTGTTTTGCCATCTCCCGTGTGGGTGGGTTCCATTTTTTTTAACTGTTTCTAGGTTTTACCACGTTGGAATACAACTGAAGAAGAACCCACATACCCATCAGTAACCAAGGCACATTTTCCAGTCATCTTCATGGTTAACAAGGAAGATGACAGGCAGTAAAGCAGGAAGAAAGAGCAGACAGAAATAAGCAGAACTCAAGCTGAATGGAAATTAAACTTCCCTTGCTGATAGGACTCACGCACGCATCTTTCATTCTGGACCACACATTTACGAAAGCAAAATTTGATTAACTGGAAATGCATACAGGGAATTATACTACAAATACCTATTTCACTTTGTTATAAAATGCTGAGGAGAAATACTGCTACCAAATCGGGGGCGAAATGGAATATCAGCACATTACTACAGAATATGCAATTTCTTCTCCAAGCAATATTAGGGGAGCATTATATTTATTTCATGAGGACACAATTAGAATGCTAAGGGGTCTCTGGCAATGTCCAATGGGGATCAGTTTGCAGACTGCTAACCTATTAGGGACACTGAAGATATTCTCCTTGGTGATAAGACAGTGTCCTCTGCTAAAACAACGATAATTTTTATCTATGCTTGTCACCCAGTAAACTAGATAGGCTATTGATTTAGGGGTGACATCCAAACACCCAAACAACAATGAATGGTGAATAAATTCAGTCATTAATAGAAGACAAAGACAGATCAGCTTTATGTAGCTAATCAGCAATTGGTCTGGAAAGTAGAATTTATAAAACCTCTGAGACAAACATTTTTAAGTTTCTTACTTTTACTGAATCTTCTCAGAAATAGGGTGAATAACACTTACTCTACAACTGCAAAAATAAATAAATATATAAAAAGAGATATTGGATACTACTGGGCAAAGTAAGACATATGGGCTCTCAAAACACAATCTTGCTTGTGCAAAATGAAACTGATATACCCAATATTTGAACTTACATACATGATATACCCAAGAACTATGTCTCACAGGTACAAACAAAGGCATTTTTCCCTTCCAAGGCACTAGAGAAGGAAAACATTTCATTTAGTAATTTATAAAATATGTGTGAGCCTAACACTTTAGAGTATTTTAAAACTGGGAGGCATTCTTTTTTCATAAAGTCAAGTCACATAAGCAAGAAGATGCATTTGCAATGCGAAGAGCATTCTTTTAGCCAATAAAGCAGGCTATCTTAGAATTGTCTCTCAATTACAGGGAAAAGCCAGTGAACCTCATCAAGTGAGGTTATCAGAGTTTCTTTAATCGAATCTAGAGTCCCACCCACATTGTCTTCTCATCAATATTCCTCTCGGCTTCCTCTTCCCCAATCACTAAAGACCAGATAACCCTGTGACTGATGGGTGATACCACAAGCTTATTTTCCATGTTAACCAGAGTTAACATACCCAGGGAAGCAATTTCAATTACTGAATAAATGGAAAAGGGTTAAATGTGGAATCTAACAGAACAGGATTTAACAACATTGCCAGCCTCATCAGCCAGCAAACAGGCAATATCTGAGGAAAATATGCTAAAGAAGATAAATCTTATAAAAGATAAGAGAGACAGCATTCACACTTCAGGGTTATTAGAAAAAAAAAAAACAAGCTTGAGCAATATTTGATATGCAGTGGCCCATTCTTAAGACAAGAAAGGTCTCTCCCCCGACACAGACACCTTGTAGAGTTCCCACCTCCATGCCTCTGGCTCCGGTGTGGCCGCCTCCATCAACGGGCCTGGGTAAGTCAAGGGCACCACCTTCCTCTCTAACAGGTTCTTGATTCACCTCCTTCAACATGCCATCCCCATCTTTCATACACCACCCTTGAACTTTTAAAGCCATTAAATTTAGAAATTTTCAACAAATATTTTTCAAGTTCACAAAAAGAAGGACTTATTACTAATGGTTTGTGGATTTCTTTTTTTTTTTCTTTTAAGCGCAGTAAAAGTTCCGACTCAACGCCATTCTTTGCACTAAGAATAGGTACTACCACGCTCCAGCTGAGTTGGCCTGTTTATTAACGAGCCAATTTTCCACAGTGTGAATGTTAACATACTGATGTTAAAACACAGACACTTTACACCGCTTTATGACACATGAGGAAGTGTAGAATTTCACAAAGTGATGCATCATCTTATTTCCCTGAACTGGGGTGTCAACTCCTTAGGAGAGAAACTACTCAGAGTGCTTTCCATGTGTCCTCTCCTCAGGGCACCCTAGGTCTGAATATTTGCTGCAGAGTAGGCTGGACCCATTCCCAGATTGGTTTCCTGAAAAAGAAACTTGGGACAAAAGGTTGCCTCAGCATCAAGATTATTGGTCTCTGGCAAATTCACTCCTAGAACTGAAATCTCTTAACTTCCAGTTTCTAAAATGGGCTCTGTGCCTTCTTTTACTACTGACTGGGAACCGGATACCTGGGTTCTGGTTCCAGCTCTGCCACCACCTAGCTACATAACTTGAATAAATCACTTTTACTTCTCTGTTCTTCAGCTCCCTCAGCTACAAAATACTAAAGCCTGTTCTTCTATGAAGGTCCCATGATTTTAAATTTAAAACTTTTTTTTAAAGTGTAGCAATATTCTGGGGCTGGCCCCATGGCCAAGTGGTTAAGTTCACACGCTCTGCTTCAGCGGCCCAGGGTTCGCCAGTTCGGATCCTGGGCACAGACCTAGCACCACTCATCAAGCCATGCTGAGGCGGCATCCCACAGAGCAGAAC
The DNA here is from genome assembly GCF_021613505.1 of Equus quagga. NCBI lineage: Eukaryota > Metazoa > Chordata > Mammalia > Perissodactyla > Equidae > Equus > Equus quagga. Next base: position 70,774,545 of record NC_060275.1, read on the forward strand.
TAGAAGGACCCACAACTAGAATATACAACTATGTACTGGGGGGCTTTGGGGAGAAGAAGAGGAAGAAGAAAAAAAAAATATTGGCTATAAAAAAATTATTATTTATATATATATATATAAATAAAGTGTAGCAATATTCTAACAAAAGCATTAATACCCTAACACTAAAGACAGTTTTGAAGCACTCAACACCAAAGTTCTAAGACTCTAATCACAATGCAACAAGTCTGAGCTGATTCCATGGGCTAAAAGCAGTGTCTCCCTCACAATGCTGCTGTTTGTGGTGAAGGTTAAATCACATCATGAATATAAAGCATTTAACTCAACACCTGGCCTTTAGTAAAGCACTCAAAAATATCAGCTATTATTAATATTGAAACAAATATAGTTGAAACCAGCTCTACAGATTTTCATCAAAACCCATCATTTTAACGTAAGTTGACAGAACTGAGTCTGTTTAGAAATTCCTTGGAAAAAAAGAAATGCATCATGATGTATTCACTTGGCCACTCATCATATAATCAAGAGAAAGCACATCCCAGCAATCCTGAATTTTCATATTTAATTTTGTGTGATTCTCTCATCTCTCAGCTGAATCTTGTTTCCAGCTAAAAAATAATCTTAACATAATTCTGAATAATGCTACCTACCAATAAAGTGAAAACTTATGTATTTCTTCTCTTAAAGAGGTACAGTGATCATTCTTTCCTCTAAACCTCAATTTGCTACTTAATCTCTACTCAAAAAAGACCTCAGCAACAGTTAAACCTTTAATTTTTTCCTATCTAGCCTGTCCATCTGAACCTCGCCCTCACCTCCTCATCGCCTCTCAGAATCAACCATCGCAAGGCAGCAACTTCTACAGCAATGTCATTGTCCTCAGGCTCCCTTCCAGTCTCTTCTCTGACTGCCCCATCACTGTCTCTGGATCCCCAGTCCCTTCATGAAGCTCCCAGAGAGATTCGTCTACTCCACAGCAACCACAGTCCTGCAGAACCAAACCACCTCTGGTTGCCTTATAAAAAAGATCAATGTGTAGGATGTTGGAGGTTATCACTCTCCCTTCTGATGTCTACACGGAGAATTATCCTGTCCTTTCTATTTTTCAGACACAAAGCTTTAGCATCAGCACTTTATTAACCATTATCTCCCAAAGAGGTCTCCCCTGTCTGTCCCATTTAAATTCTCTATTCTTCTTTATCACAGCACACTGTTTCCTTCAAGCAGCTACCACAACATTATTTATTTAACCTCTGCCCCCTTCACCAGTCTGGAAGCCCCATGAGGACAGAGACTTTATTCACTCATCAGTGGAGGCCAAATGTCTAGTATGGTGTCTCATAAAACACAAAGTATTCAACATATGTATATTGAATAAATCAACAAAATCTGGGATGCCTATGTGATTCACCACTGAGTCAGGCTCTAGAGGGAAAAAACAGTAATAGACATGGTCCTCCATTATGGAACCTACAATTTAACGCCAATAATTTTATCTGGGAAACTTACAATTTTATGGAACTTCCAATTTATTTGGGAAACAAGACACACTAACTAGAGAAAAATACACAAAAGGCATGGTATAGATTACAGGCACCCAACAGGAAAGGAGTCAGGGTGGAAAGAGATGAAGGAACGCAGCCCTCAGAGAAAGTTACAGGACGAAGCAGGACCCGTGCTGGTCGTGGGCGGATGAATTAAATTAGGGCTGGAGAAGAGTACAGGTGGCATTCCACAGAAGAGGAAGCTGGCAGAGCATATGCCAAGGGAAGAGATGTGAATAATCCTGGCCTATGTGGAAATGACATACGCAAGACTCACGCTGCTGAAGAGAGGGCTGGCTGGGCAGCCTGAAAACAGATTATGAAGGGCCAACGAAGAGGAGCTTTGAATGCAAGAAGGAAGCCTTTATATTTGATGCCATGGTCAAAAGAAAAGCTCCACAGGTCCAGTGAGTATATCATGCTGGCACTGGGAGAGGATTAGCCCAGCAGTTACAAGCAACCAGGTAACAAAAGACTGGAGGCAAGGAGACCAAAGATGTGGCGGTCACTAAGGTAACGACAGTGAAAACAGAGAAGTAAGCAATACCGTAGACTCCACAAGTTCCCACAACTGCCACCTCTACGTTAGAAAAGGAGAAGCAAAGCAAAAAGGAGAAATTACATGGGTTCAGTGGGAATACGAATTAACATGTATTCTTGGCCTCAGATGAATGTACACTACATGTCTGAGAGATGAGAACACCAAAGAACTGTCAAAAGGCAGGAAAACTATGTTATTATCTCTCAGCTTTCATTAAAGATTGAATTCTACTTCTTAGGCAATATGGATATTTAGGTAGATAAATGGATATTTTTGGATATTTATCACATTGTTCCTTATACCTTATTCTGAAACAAAGACAAAATTCTAATTGTAACTGCTTTGTCGACAAATTAGTTATATGACTTTAGTCTTCAGACTCGGGCAATGGAAAGCAACCATTTTCAAACAGGTTGAAGCAACATAAATAATCCAAGCCAACGGATTATTTTTTCAGGCTTGAGACGTGTTTAAATGTGTTTGTTATAATGCAGTGTATCTTTGTAGTTAAGGAAACAAACACAAAGAAAACTAGAGGAATAGGAACAGTTAAGAACATCACACTATTATTGTCATTTAGTCATTCATCAGTACAGGTGTTTATGGAATAACAATCACATTTCTGGCACTGTAGAGGGTGATTAGGTACGATGAACACCTCCTTCATGCAGTTTACATCCTAGCATTTGCTTTGACCTCAGTGTTTCCAAGTGTCTTCTGGGATGGAAAAGATTCCAAGCTGAAAAACCAATTACATTGTATGCTGGCATCTGGGCCTTGAAACAAATAATTTAACCTCTCCAACCCCTTGCTTCCTAATCTGAAAAACAGGAATTTTATAGGGTGCCAGATACAACAATATAATTGTGGTAGGTAATCAGTGAAATAGCCCCCAATAATCGCCACCTCCTCCTGTGCATGTCCTTGTGCAATCCCTCCCCTTAAATGTGGGCTGGACCTAGTGACTTGCTTCCCATGAATAGAACGTGGCAAAAGTTATTGGTATTACTTCAAGATCAAGTTATGAAAAAATTGTCTTTCTTGTTGCCCACCCTATGGAGAAGTACCACAAAGCAAGGAAATGAGGGAGTTTTCTGGCCACCAGCCAGTGAGGAACTGAGGCCCTCAGTCCAACAGCCACCAGGAACTGAATCCTGCCAACCAGTCCATGAGTGAGCTGGGAAGTGGCTCCTTTCCCAGCTGAGGATTCAGATGAGAGGCCTGGCTGATACTTTGATTGTAGTCTTATGAAAACCCTGAGGCCAAGGCACCTAGCTAAGCCAATCCAGATTCCTGATCAGCAGAAACTGGCAGATAATAAATGTCTGTTGTTTTAAGCTGGTAATTTTGGGGGAATTTGTTACACAGCGATAGATAATAAATACAATAATGTAAATACAATTTGTAAAATAGAACACATTAGATAAGGTTTTAAAAAATTAATCTTGGACAATAGTAAATGGAGTTTTAAAAAAGTCCTCTTAAGACTGCCCTTGTCTTAAATAAAAGCAATCTATTTTTTATCCACTGTCATCTAATATATCTGAAATTTATCTAATTAACACATCAGTTGTAACAATCACTATTAGTACTATCCCTAATTAGAAGTGAATCAACCATCAAAAAAAGAATTTTGACAAATTTGTTGAGGCTTAGGACACACAGGGCCAAAACATAAAGGGAGAGTAAGATTGATCATTAATATCAAACAAAAGTCTTTAGAGGGGGAAAATTTAAGCATAAAATATAATGAATGATAAAGGAGTAGTCTAGTCGGAAGGAACAAGCCTGCACCTACAGTTGCCAGACACTGCCTCATAACACACAGAGCAACAATTCAGACTGCATTTTTTAACCCTAAATCTTTCCTAACAGCTGTTACATTGTATGAGACACTTAAAAAAAATTATCTTAAGCAAATCTGCTAACAGAATTTATATCCTTATATAACACCCTTATAATCCAAGGGTACTCCCTTAAGAAGTATGAGTTAAGCATTTCAAAGATAGGGTTAACCACAGCTAATGTAACACGGATATTGTTTCAATATGTAACATGGCCAGCAGGCAACACTCAGCCACAGCCCCAATTCTTCCCCCTCCGCTGAGCCCCACCCTTTGCCAAGCGATTCTGCGTTCCTCCCTCTAGACGCAGTATGCTTCCCCCTCCATTTACTTTGAGCTTAGCCAAAAGTCTTGCTTTGACCAATGAGATGTGAACAGAAGTGACAATGTGGCAGTTCTGAGCCTAGGCTTTCTTGCACATCATGTATGTGAGTTAACCCAGTGATATACTGAGCCAGCTTGTACCAGCTCAGGAAAACCGATTGTTCAATTTTCAGGAATTTACAAGCCAGTTGTTAAACACACCCCTTAATAAACATTAAATTACATAAACTTAAAAATAAATAAATTATATTAAAAACAAAAGTACTCAAAATTCCGAACTTCCTATTTATTTTACTACATTTTCCTATTACACGTGCTTTTCAGGTTGTCTATTTTAAATCTGTATGATGGAAAAATACTACATAAGGGTGTGCTGTTGGGAGCTCTATGCAAGGATATCATACTTGGAGCTTGAAATCAGCCATGAAAGGAGTATGTACACCACAAAAATGGGCAAATGCCACAACTCAGGGCTTGTCTTTTCTTCCAGAGAGCTGGTTAGGCTTCTATCACCATGAGAAACGCTCCCTGGTAGTCTCTACCCTTTCAGCTGGGGTCCTGGATGGAACATATGCAGCAGATCTGAGCCCAGCTCACAGCAAGGAGACAAGTCCAACCAGACCACAGCCGGAAGCAGAGCCACCAGCCAATCCACAGCCAACCAGGAGAACCCCGAGTCTGAGAATAAATCCTGACTGAATACGCTGACTTAGGAGAGAGTCAGTTATTCAACATGATTATGGCAATGACTGACTGAACACATGGTAAATTGAAATTTGGTCAATTAGTGTATCTGAAGAGGTGAGACTGGCATTTAAGAAAAGAAAGGTAAATTGGTATGGGTCCTGAAATTGAGAAGTTGATGGGCAACCGCTAAGAGATTGATAAAAATGCCATGCTCGAATAATGTAGTGAAACAGCAGTACTAAGGACAAACTGCGATGTTAAAGAAAGACGGCCTGAGAAGGCAATTCAGCAAGAATTCATTTAGTCCTACCATGCACCAGGCACAATACCAGGCAGCGTGGATTCAGCAGTGAAAATGAGAGACACAGTCAACATGCTTACAGACTAGTGGGAGGAACAGATAAGCACAGAGGCCATTACAATCCAGGGTGCTGAGGGGCCGGTGAAAGAACAAGGGCAAGGTGCTAGGAAAGCACAGAGGAGAGGCACCTGGGCCAGTTCATGGGGTCCGGGAAGTCTTCCCAGTGGAAGTGCCCTCTGAGCTGAGAGTACTCCAACAGTTCAATTAGAGGTAACTGAAGGCTAAGTAATGAAGAAAGCTGCTAGAATGAAAAAAGAAAGATTCTGCAGGAAAAATGAGCAGTACGTGACAGGTGATTTGATCAGAATGCCTCATAGCTGGCCTTCGAACACCAACTGGGTGAGGGTGTAGCCCATTTTTGCTCCCCCTACATCAGGTGGGGGCTGCTCAAAGGAAGAGGTTCTAATTCATCTATGCAACCCCAGGGATAAACACAGAGTCTGGCCCAACCTTTGCGCTCAGATACTGATTACTGCAATTGTTCTGACCTTTCGTTTGATGCTTTATCCATTTACCTGCCAGACAACCCTGAACATGTCCCAGAAACAAAACTCAACAGCTCAAATTCAGTAGGCATTTCATAAGAGCTTTTGCGCACAAGGACTGTCTATAAGTGGTGCGACATCCAAGTGGATTAATTCAGTGTTTGAGCCAGGGCTTCCAGGAAATGTTGCATCACAAAATCAAGAACACCCTGTGCTCCCAACCAAGGGAAAGAACACACGTATGTGGAAACCGCCACATTCTTTTTAAAATCCAAGGTATAAACCTATTACCTACACTTACGAAGGTATATCCAAACTACCCAGCTAAAATAAGCATTTTAAGCAGAAAAATGAAATGTAAAGGTAAGCTAAAACTTCATCTTTAAGTTTCAACAGTCCCAATTCATATCGGATGGTCACAATCACAAAACAACAAGTCTTCCTGGAAGATTTTTGCTTCAGGAATTAATTCTACAAGTATGACTACCCTGCAAATAATGTAAAAACCAACTTCATTTTAGCCACACTGGTAAATCAAGCATGCTAAGGCCATTCCACTAGATGACCATTCAAATATTGAAACACAGAAGGAAAATACAATATTTGACAAGGCTTTCATTGAGAAATACCTGAGGACACACTTCACTCGAGCACCAATCTCTCCTTCTGAGATTGTTCGCCTGTACTGAACTATTAAAATTAATAAGGCCATTTTCTTCAGAGACTTGGATAAAAAATTCAGTAGAAATGCCACAGACAGGATAGAATCATTTAAGAAAAAAAAGTAAGTTAAATCACCAAACCGTTACTGTCTTTCTCTGCTACCATTAAATATACACATAGGGCATTTCTGGTATAAAAACCAAAAGATGAACTGTGGAAGAACCCTAACACAAGCACCGTTTTCTTTTCCTGCTTCTGCGGGACTCTACTCTTGCGCATCCTGTATATTTGATTCTTTTTTCACCAAGCATTTTTTCTGCTCAACTGAATCTCTGCCATGCCAAGTTAAACTTTCCCAAATCTTCTTGTTCTAATCATAGCACAGAGAGCTCTGGTAAAAAATAACTAAGGAGAGCTTCCTTAAAATGACTAGCAGCTATAACAAAAAGCTGCTTCAGTTAACATTTTTAAAAATATTATGGCCAAAGTCACCACATTGCCACAAAGTCTGAAACAGCATGTAAATATTAAGAGTGCAATTCAAACAAACACACACACACACACACACACACACACACAGGCTACATTAACCTCTCGAGCAAAGTTAGACATTTCCCTCAAGTTGCAGAACATCAATATGTAAATGATTTATCAGATGTAATTAAAGTGAAGGTTATTAGAGTTAGGTCTAATTCCTACCCCTATATTTTTTTAAAGTTCAACTCAAAAACTCAGCCTTCTCCCTTTATGTGTAAGACAGCGAAGACAGAGACATGAAAATTGGATGGTCCACTAAATTCTCGAGAAGCCATTACGGCCCTCCAGTGGCGAGAGACGCAAGAGTTAGCCAGGGGTGAGCAGGAAAGGCCTTTACTGCCTGCACTGCATTCGGGGGCTGGGATCCGTCACCCCCCACAGGAATTTCGTTTGGTTCCACAGACACTAACTCTTCAATCAAAGTATAAACCACTTAGGGCAGAGAGACTGGATTATTGACGGCATTCTAACTTCTCCTTTTCTTTTTATTTATTTGAAACAATGCAGGTAAATCTTGGTGATTTTTCTTTAAGAATTGGTTGTTCCATGCAAAACAATGGATGACACCTTTCAACCTTCAGTATATAGTAAACACTTAGCTTTTGTTCCTACTGATTTTTTATTCAACATCTAAGTCATCTGGTAAAAACGTCTTATTAGACATTTTGAAAGTATTTAGATGTTGGACTCAGGGACACGGGGGAGTGGGAGGAGACAGTGAATCAGAGGCCTGAATAACTAGTTTTGGAGAGGGCTCTCCCAACTCCCCATTCCTTTTAAGATCTTATGATTTGTTATAGAAGGACAAAATATTTGAATGATGTCCCAATCACTGATCCTGGAGCCAAGTCTTTAAAAACGTCCAAATTTTTCAAAAGAGAATGGGGGCACAGGTTATGAACAGGCAGCTTACTTGGCCATGGATTCACTATAAGAAGGTCATTCAGAAATGTGTTTACGAGGCACTGACATTTATAACGCCAAATCCCAGTCCTACACTGGGAGTTAAGTGCACTGAAAAAACCAATCAATGTAATATTATATTCGGAAAAAAGAGAGCAAATCTGCAAGTTTGAAATTAACAGGAATGACTTAGACAAATAGCTACGTTGGACACCTTAAAGGTTATTTTAAAAGTCGTTTAAATTTCCAATCACATTGATAACAATAAGCTTTTAAAAGTTACAGGCTTTAAGCACAGGCATTACAAAGAAACATGACGTCAATCTCAAGTCTGACATTTGCTTCTGTCAGCCAGGGTAGCTGCTTGGGGCTATAGCATTCCTGAATTATTGGGCCTGTTCCTACAGTCGTGATAAATGGTTTCATCAAGTGCTCGTGGCACATCTGACGTCATCCACTGAAGCTGAGCAATAATTGAAACATGAGTTAGAGTTAAATGGAAAATAAAGGGTCCAATGATTTTCTAACACTTGATATTAAAACAGATTAATAAAGAAAATAATATCTCTATGAACATAGATAACAAATGCTGTATGCTTCCCTAAAATAATAATACTAGCTTTCTGGAAAAACTGTACTAGATTTACACTTTATCGCTGTGTTTTTGTTATTCCTACATGAGCGAAAATGACAAGCAGCAATAGAATGTCACTTTTTCAAAGCTAACAATTGAAGAGAATTTTTAGCACTTAGAGAAGCTCAAGGCTTCCGCAAGAAGGATTAAAACTAGAGTCTATAATTGTGATTTAAAATCTATGTTGCTGTCACAATTCAATTTCTGATGTCTGCCTATAACCAGTGGCATCCCTTATAAATGTTGGGCTCTAAAAACAATCAAAATGATTTATCACAGGGGCCAGCCTGGTGGCGCAGCAGTTAAGTTAGCAGCACATTCTGCTTTGCCAGCCCAGGGTTCACCAGTTCTGATCCCAAATGCAGACCGACACACTGCTTATGAAGCCATGCTGTGGCAGGCGTCCCACCTATAAAATAGAGGAAGATGGGCACAGATGTTAGCTCAGGGCCAATCTTCCTCAGCAAAAAGAGGAGCAGGATTGGTGGCAGATGTTAGCTCAGGGCTAATCTTCTTCAAAAGAACATTATTTATCACAGAACATTTTTAAAAGTACATCCTATGTCAATGATTACTGATCAAAAAGTTCTCTCATCCAGATATCTGACTGAATGGCAGAACCAAGGGTTTACAAGATTTCCCCACCGCATGTTGTAGACGGAATGAATGTGAAACAACTGGTGGGAGAGGGGTAAGATGTACAAAAAAAGGTACATTGTTTCAGTTGTTAGCAAATGCCTCATAATTTCCCATGGCATCAATCCCAATTCCAGAACATTTTAACCTATTATAGTAAAATCAAGCATTACCAATATGGAACAAAAGAACTAACTATTTTAAGTCCTATATGAATAAAGAAAATATGCCTCTGTAAAATGCTTTAAAACCTAAGATGGAAAAAGTTTCAAACCTAGGAGAGAATGTCCTACCAGAGAAGGTGGAAAGAGGAAGAAAGGCAGAATGGACTAGAATTTGAAGGACAAAATAAAAGTTTTCATCATTTGAAAAGTGAAAATTCAAAGAAAAATTGCAAACGGTACCAGAGGATTCCAAGCAGTTCAAAACGGTTTATTATTATAAAAGCACATAACTGTAGACATAAATTACCTTTACTTTTTCAATAATAAAGGGGCAGCTAAGCAAATACTGTAAGAGTGCTTTCAAGACATTTAACTACTTGGGAGAAAAAAACTGCATTTAAGTTTCTCTTTGCAAGTAGACTTTCACTAAGTTAGTTAAAACATAAAAACAGTTTCTCTAACCATGTTCCACTGGTTGCAAATGGTAACCATATGTAGTTGAAAATAAATCTTCTGTAACTCCAGACTGCCCAACACCATTGTCACCTCCCCAAGTCCCAGCTCAGGTTTCATCATATTAAAGCAGCATTGGCCTCAACATGGCCTTGGCTCGTCATTCTGAGAAACTAACTAGAGTAATTTTTTTCCCTTCCACTTCAGACTGAAAGAACTAAATTTACGCTGCCACATTTTAGATAATGGCCTATAAAGTCAGTGTGCCTATAAAAACAATGGACAAAGAGTAACAGAAACTTAGGTCCTTATCCAGATTTTTCTGATGACTCAGAAAAATGACTTGAAGTACAGTTTTTTATCTCTTTGGGCCTTAGTTCCATCCTCTGTAACATGAAAGAGCTGGGTTTACAGCAGTTCTAATCTTTCCTGGTCACAGGGCCCTGCAACATTTGAAATAAAATCCCCAGGATCTCCCTCCTGCACAAAACAGACACATGCCTAAAGCTTGATAGGCGACTATCGGGAGGGAGAACACACCCGTCTCCCTAAAGCCCATCCCTCGACCCCATCGCTACTCTCTATACTGGAGGATTTCTAAGGTCTCCCCTATGTCTCATACTCTGAGGCTGTCATCAGGCTACCACTCCTTGATAAATTACCTCTCAAAATGAAGAGATTGGGCCAGTCCCACCTACTGATAAGAGGTTAGAGCCTGGTTCTGACATGGTCAAGTATATCTCAGAGAGTTAAGAAACACCCTATAGGTGATGTTCCATTTCGACAAGGAAAGAAAATTAACTACTTCAAATGCAGCTCCCTAAAACAAAGAATCCTAACCCATTAGAACTATTCCTTCATGGTCAACCTTCCAGACCCCTATTTGAAAGACTGCAGAATGTCGGATTGGATCCCAGCTTCTGCAGGCTTGACCATCCCCACCTGTAGCCCTTGGAAACCAACCCCACCAGGTGGAATGCCCCGATTCCAGGACAGTAATATTCCACAAGGTGTGAGTACATCTCTAAGGGAGATTCAATCCATAAACTGACCTGAGCCAATGAGATTTCTCTCAATAATGTGAATTAAGAAACAAAGCAACTCGAGTAACACGGTGGGAATGTACGAAGAAAAGATTACCCAGAGTACACATCTTGGTACAAACATTTTGTAATAACTATTTTCATCCTTTCCTCTGCCTAAATGCAAACTGGCAATAAAGCCAATAATCTCTACGATATCCTTCAAATATAATCCCTAGAGAGATGGAGGTCTGGTGAGTAGATCCCTCTTACATAAAGCTGTTTGCTACTATTCCAAGAATTTACGCTAGTGATATTGTTCACATATCATGGAATCTTAGTATTTCCTTTTAAATCTGAAAAAAAAAAAAAGGACAAACTAAGTCAAACTGAACTTTTCCCCAACAGTTTATTAACTACCAAAATACTATAGGTACTAAAAATCAAAGGGCATAGTTTTCCTAAAAAAAGGCTTGTAGATAAACACTTATTTAGATAAAGGACTCTAGAATACAGAAAACAAGTAACTCACAGCAAATAACGAATATTACAACTCTTGGTCAAAATTCATCATCTACTTCTGGAAGCTATTTGGGTCACTTGAATATGATAAAAATCAAGCCATGCTCTTCTTTCCTTCCCAATGAATCCCTGAGAAACACCAGCAACAATTTAGGCATGTAACTGGATTTTCCATTTGCATTTATACTTAATGATGACTTAGAAGGAATACAGCTTAATTTTTTGGAGGTAGCTTGAACTCAGAGGAATATGTTGTTTAAAAAAAAGACAAACTCATTTTGACTAGCAAAACAAAAAGAATGTCAAAAGGGAAAACCAGGTATAAAAAAGCAGCTGAAGCCAAAGAGAAATTTAAAAATACAGCCTGATGCCTGGTCTGATGGTGACGGAATATGGAGTGCCTATCCTCTGAACGTCAATAAATTAAATACTGAAGACCATCTCTCACTAAAACTCCTCAAATATCCATTTTGTTTAGTTTCAGTTTTCGATTCTCACTCCTTTTACTCCCTTTGCTACCCTGAACTTTACAAGTGACTAATGTTGAAAAACAAATTTTTTAAAATAGTATATGTGAGTATTGTTATATAATACACCGTCTCACATACACAGGGACACATCAGTACATCAGTACCTTCAACAGATAAGACCTCAATAATAAGGGAAGTACTGCACGGACTTTGTGAAGTCAGCACTCCTGGAAGTCCAAACAGCTTCTCCTGAGAAAATATGCTTCCCCTGACATTGTATGGGAAGCAAACAAAAACACGTCAAGTGAATTTTTTCTAAGTCTCTCCTGTAAGTACCTTTTATATTTAATTCAATCATGTCAGATATCTCACCCAACCAAAAACCATCTCTCTTCTAGAGTACAGATCTGAACATGAGCCTGTGTCAGCCACATATATATAGATGTTCAGATCTGTGCTCTAGAAGAGAAATGAATATATATATATATTTTTTTTTAAAACACATTCATTCCATTGAAAGAGAAATTAAATGGCACATGTTCAAAACTTCATATTTACATGATGGTTTATGTTCAAAAACTATGGGTTCAACTTTAGATTTAGGACATGGTGCCTCTTCTTCCCCGTCTTCCAGCCACATGAGCAATAACAATGGAGAAATCATAGCAAATGATACTCTAAGGTATTATTAATGCCACATCCAGCCTCGAATCCCAGAAGAAAAACATTAGATGCTGTAAGAGACAGTGCAATACAATTCGGAACCACACTTGACAAAGTGCGCAGCCACTGATTTTGAGTACTCTCAGAATTAAGTATTCTCAGCACATACAATTATGGGTAATAACACCATGATTATATCTAGTGATTCTTGAAGGAGATAAGAATAACAGTCATTTTTAAGAGAAATGGAAAATTTCAAATCTAGACAAAAGTAGAGAGGACAGTGATCCAGTTGACAGTGATCAACTATGTTCATTCTTGTTTCCTCTGTCCCTGCCCACCTCGCCACCTTCCCACACATTTCATTACATCCTTAAGTTTCCATACAGCTCTCTAAAAGATAACCACTCTTTTTAAACATAACCACAGTATCATCACATCTAAAAACTGAGTAATAATTCCTTAATAACAAGTATCTAGTCATTGTTCCACTTCCCCAATTGTCTCAAAATGCTTTTAGTTTGTTTGAACTAAGATGCAAATAACATGCATACATTGCAATTCACTGACACAATTTTTCAGTATTTTTTAATCTTTAGGTTCCTACTCCACATTCTCATTCATTGCAATCTATTTGTTGAAGAAAGCATACCGTTTCCCATGGCTCAGATTTTGCCGATTGCATCCCCATGGTGTCATTTAACACATTCCTCTTTCCCCTGGATGTCTGGTAAACTGGCAGATCCAGAGACTTGAACGGAACCAAGTTCCTATATGATCTCTCTTATGTGTACAACCTAAAAAAAGAAAACTGAACTCACAGATACAGAGAACAGTTTGGTGGTTGCCAGAGGTTGGGGTTGGGGGTGGGGAATGGGGGTGTGCGAAATAGGTGAAGGTGATCAAAAGGTACAAACTCCCAGTTATAAGAAATAAGTCCTGGGGATGTAACATACAGCATGGTGACAACAGTTAACAATACTGTATCATATATATGAAAGTTGTTAAGAGAGTAGATCATAAAAGGTCTTATCACAAGAAAAAAGTTTAACTATGTGTGGTAATAGATGTTAATTAAACTTACTGTAGTAATCATTTCACTATATATATAGGTATCTAATCATTATGTTTTACACCTAAAACTAATACAATGTTATATGTCAAAAAAATTAATAAAATGCTGTCTTAAAAAAATAAATCAGTTTCAAGGATCGCCCGGTTGCATGGTGGTTAGGTTTGCAGGCTCCCTTTGGCAGCCTGGGGTTTGTGGGTTCACACCCCAGGCACGGACCTACACGCTGCTCATCAGGCTATGCTGTGGTGGCATACCACATGCAAAGCAGAGGGAGATTGGCACGGATGTTAGCTCAGGGACAATCTTCCTCAAGCAAAAAGAGGAAGATTGGCAACAGATGTTAGCTCAGGGTCAATCTTCCTCACAAAAAAAATAAAGAGGGTCCAGTCCCATGGCCAAGTGGTTAAGTTCGTACGCTATGCTTCAGTGGCTCAGGGTTTCGCTAGATTGGATCCTGAGTGCAGACCTAGCACAGCTCATCAAGCCATGCTGAGGTGGCATCCCACATAGCAGAACCGGAAGGACCTACAACTAGAATATACAACTATGTACTGGGGGCTTCAGGGAGGAGAAGAAAAAAGAGAGAAATAAATAAATAAATCAGTTTCCCTTTTTTTTTGGCTAGAATACATCCTGGGCGGCGTTGTCTACTTCCATCAGGAGGTACACAGCGTTTGATTGCTCTGTGTGATATTAGTAGCTATTAATGATCATTGCCTGAATCCATTATTTTTTTAGGGTTTACAAAATGGGTAACATTCTAAACCTATCAATTCTTCATCCATTGGTTAAAATACTCTGTAAAGTGAAACTTCTCATAAATTATTTGGTTATTTGAGATACAATTCCAATTGAAAAGTCAAGATAAATGATTATTTTTTTCTCTTCTGATTTTTAAGAATTTTTGTTGCTTATTGTGGTAAGAACACTTAAGATATACTCACAAATTTTTAAGTTTACAATACAGTCTTGTTAACTATAGGCACAATGATTTTTAAACTTTTACTTTGCTTTACAATTATGTAAAATATTTACTTAGCTCCAAAATCAAAGCTACAAAACAAGGTATGTCCTCCCACCTTCCCATGCCCAGCTCCCATCCCTCCTACACCCCTGCCCCAGTATTATTTTCTTTTTGTCGATTTTGTTCTTCCATTTTTTACCATAAGCAATCAACACTGACTCCTTCCTCCTTGAAATACTCTCCTCTCTTAGTTTCTATGACATCACACCCTCCAGGTTTTCCTCACCTCTCTGGTTTTTCTTTCTCACTTCCTAACTGTTCCTTTCTCCCAAATCTCTGCCTATTGGAGCTCTTCAGGGTTCAAACTAGAACCACTTCTCTTCTCTCTGCACCTTCTCCCTACCAAGCTACCTATTCATATGCCATTAAATATCATCTATATGCTAATGACTGCAAATTTACATCTCCAGCCCAAAGGTGTCCTCTGAGCTCAAGACTCAGGTACCCAATTACCCATAACACTTTGGTACTTGGTGGTCTAGTAAGTGCCCCAAACACGTACAAAGCAGCTTACCTTAAACCACTGCTGTTCCCCCAGAAGTGTTCCTCCTCATCTCCCCCATCTCAGTAAATGGCACCCAGTTACTCAAACTGAAAACCCAAGCATCATCCTTGATTTTTGCCTCGGCCTCACACTGTCTACCCAAACCTGTTGTAAGTTCTGTTTTTTCTTACTTCCACTCTCTTCTCCATCTCCTGTGTCACCCTTCTCCCCTCAGAGAGCCCAAGAGCCTCCTCGCAGGCCTCCAAGCCTCCACTCATGCCTCCCTTCACAAGATTTGTCACCCAGCATCCAGAGCGGTCTTTTAAAAGACTAATTTGAACATACCAGCCTAAAGTATAAAACATACTAATGCCTGCCTTTCATACTTTGAGTGAATTCCTAAGTCCCTCTCAAGGCCTACAGGGTCTGCATGATGGCCCCTGCTTCCCTCTCTAACTCTCATCAAATTCTCCCCTCTCATGCCCCCAAGCTGAACCACAGAGGCCTCCTCTCAGTCCTCAAATGTGCCAAACTCTTCCCTGTGCCTTCCAACCTCAGCACATGCAGTTCCCTCAGCCTGGAAACTCTTCACTACACTCTTCTCCCATTCTCTACATCGCTGGCTCCTCCTCTTCACTTTAGGTCTCTGCTTAAATGTCACCTACTCCAAGAAGCCCTCCCTAACTATGCCATCTAATTAGGTCTACCCCCATCATTTCAACTTACATCTAATCATGTATCACTCATCACACTAACTTCTCTTGGAGAGAGGGCCTGCGTCCTGCTCCCAGAACCAGCAAGCATAATGCACTATACACAGCATGCTACTCAATGGATATCAGCAGAATTAATCTCAGCCTCCCCAAATATTCCGTCTCTTTCTGGCTCACTTGGTAACTGAGTCCTTCTACAACTTCTCTATCCAAGAACTACAAAACATCCAGCCCAACTCTTGGTTTTACTTCACTGGAACCCTCGGTAGATAAATATTCCTTAAACTGAAAGCTACAGTGACTATGCCATTTAGAAGAGAGTCCTTTGGTACATGGACACCTAAGCAATCCAAACAGAGAATTCAGGGGGCCATGAACTGGGATGAGAAAATACTCCATCCTTTTTACATCAGCCTCTAAAATTTAGCATTTCTACTCATTGTGAAGATGGGCTACAAACTACAGTACTAGTTGTAACACCTGTGACTGTCACCAATAGTAATCTTCAAATGTTTTCCTATCTCATTGTAATCTCGATATCTTGAGATATCAGTTATCTCATTACTACTTTGAAATTACAATTATTAAACCCACTGCTAGATCTTGTCAGTCAATGCTTTAGTAAAGAAGCAAATCTTTTCCATATTATACATTTTTAATATTTTGATAACTGAATTTCAATATGATTGGTTTCCTTTATAATCTTTGTGTCTTATTTTATGCATTTAAAGTTCTGCATGGGTCCACACACTAGTGACAGAATGAAAGAATGAGAAGTGGAAGAGATGTATCCTGGTGGGGAGAAGCACTATCAGGGACTCGCTTAGAACTGCCAGCGTACAGTGTCAGGGAAAAGGAGGCCAACTTTGTCAGTTTTAATATTTTTTTTTAAATTCTCTCCAGGCCACGCATCCAGAGTGGATCGCCAGCCTGCACCCAGAGTGGATCGCTCCCACCACCCCTTCCTTGGAACACCACTGCCTGGAATACCACAGACACCCCCCAGACTGCTAAAGGGGAGTTCATGACACACAGAGGGTTAAAGAACCCCTGAGTGGGAGCTTCCACCTAGTGCAAGATTAAGGGACACCCGAAGACTCATAAAAGTGATGAGGTGGCTCATTTTCCTTTAAAGTCTTTGATACACAGATAAAATCCAAAAATTTAATCAAGAAAACAGAGAAGATATGTCAATAGATATGGAAGACAGTTTTAAAATAAAAAAATAAAACTTTCAAGCTACAATAAAATGGATAAATTCCCCCATTAATTTATCAATTACTAAAGTTGATGGTAAGGGATAAATACAGTAAATACACACAAAACTCTTAGAAATCAGTAAGAAAAAGACTAATTCCCAATAGAAAAATGTCAAAGGACACAAATGAGCAAGTTAGAAAATAAACTTCCCACAAACATATGATAATTTTCAACTTCACTAGTAATCAAAGAACTGAAAATTGAAACAACGGGAGAATATATTCATCTATTAGATTAACAAATTTTAAGAAAAGATAGTACACAATGTAAGAAAAGTATGAGAAAAATGCTCATATACATTACTTTTCTAAATGAAGACACGGCACAAACATCCAACATCTTATAATTGTATCTGCTGTTTGTCCCAGCTATTCAACTTCCAAGAACTTATCCTAAGAAAAAGATCACACAAGTGTGCAAAGATTTATGTGAAAGTGTGTGGTCAAAG
This sequence comes from Equus quagga, assembly GCF_021613505.1. NCBI lineage: Eukaryota > Metazoa > Chordata > Mammalia > Perissodactyla > Equidae > Equus > Equus quagga. The sequence goes on from NC_060275.1 coordinate 70,792,002, forward strand.
CATGGTTTATAATTTTAAAAAGTGAATGGAAATAATTCATATGTCCAATAGGAAATTAGTTAAATGACGGTCCATCCATACAATGTGAAAACATTTTTTAAAAGTCTAGCTTTCCTGATATACAAAAATGCTTATGATGTATTAAATGGAAAAACTAGATTACTATTTTGTGCATCTTTTACGAGCCACATGTTGGTTTTTCAACAAGTACATGGATGATGTTCACAAAGTCTAGAAGGCTACCAACATCTCCACAGTAGTACCACCTACTAGGTTGTATACAAATGATTTTTATTTTCATGTGTCAATTTTCTGATACTTTTTAACAATGATATTAATTTTATAATAAAAAAGGGCCTTTTAAAAAACACAATTTCTAGGGGCCGGCCCGGTGGCGCAGCAGTTACGCACGTTCAGCTTCTCGGCGGCCCGGGGTTCGCTGGTTCGGATCCCGGGTGCGGACATGGCACTGCTTGGCAGCCATGCTGTGGTAGGGGTCCCACGTATAAACTAGAGGAAGATGGGCACGGATGTTAGCTCAGAGCCAGGCTTCCTCAGCAAAAAGAGGAGGACTGGCAATAGTTAGCTGAGGGCTAATCTTCCTCCAAAAAAAAAAACAAAAACAAACAAACAAACAAAAAAAACACAATTTCTATGTTTAAAATGTTCTGGGACATAGAATAAGATGAAAACTAAGCATCCTCTTAAGCAAGATGATTTCTAAGGACAATCCTGGCACTTCCCCTAGATACACCTTTGGCCCATCTGCATGGAGGGGTGCATGCCCTTTCTCTTTAGTATATATCCTGGTCATCTGTGCCATACTAAATATGCAACACAGGAAAGCTATACCCTAGGTACGACTAGTAACTACAATCTCAATGTCATTACCACCAAAGACTTATCAAAAGCTGGGTGAAGGAAAACAAGACTTAGGGATCATGGCCTGAAGGATATAGAATCCACCTTTTCTTCTCTATTCTGCATCTAGATTAGGCCAGATCAGCAAAGAGTTTGGCCTTATATCTTCTTGTCCCAACCACCATCACCACTGGGTATCAATCAAACTACTACTCCCAGTCCCGCACAGACTTGCTCTTCCTGAATTAGCTTCCAGGGAATTCCATCAGCCTTTACTGTGCAGTGCTGTAACAGACACGCCTATGAAATTCATCAACGTGCCTACTATTTGTGTTACCCCAGGGAGGAATTCCTGCCTGGGCTTAGCATCAGAAGTCTGCAGTTCTTCTGACTAAAGGGTCTACATTTATCTTTTGGCAGTGGTTTTTAACCTTGGGTTGGGAGTACAGTCATACATGCCCCTGAGAATCTGCTGAAAGGCATGACTCCTCTCTCCACAGCACATGCGACACTTTATCTACAATTTCAGGGTATTCTGAGTCATCTCCCCAGTCTCAAAGTTAAGAATCCCCATCTTATGGAGCAAGTTTCCTTCTCACAAGTCCCCTTTTCACATGGGCTGATAGAAGGTGTAACTGCCAATTTAATGCCCACCTGCAACAACTACACAGTCCGTTTTGCTATGTATTTTGCTATAGGCATACCTGGCTATTCACATCCCTGTACTAACTTCTACCCCAAACTTTTCATTTATTGTTTTGCGGAAGTTCACATGTCCTAGAAAATTGATTTTGGGGGGGACAGAGGTAGGAAGAAATAAAATATTGTTTATTTATTATAAACAATAAACATTACACTAATTCTAAAACCTAGTATGTCAGTCATTTAGTGTGATGGTCATTAGTGTGATTGACCATGTATTTCTAGCTCTCTCCTCTCCCAGGCACATAACAGCACTGCACTTTCTGGCAGTAAGCCAAGTAACAAATTCTAGCAAAGAAGTTGTGAGCAGAACTGACACGTTCGTTTCCAGACCAGCACATCAAACTGCTAATGGAAACTCCCCCAAAGTCCTTTTCCTCTGGCAACGTTACCAGCAAGGTTAGAAATGGAGGCTGCTCAGGGAGTCTGGGTCCCCAAGTGAGCACAACACTCCTGTGGACCTGCGATGGGGAGGTAGATGATGCTGTTTTAAGCCAGGCAGATTTGGCGTTGTCTGTATCTGCAGTACAACCTAGGCTAGGTGGACTGACGGACCTGATGAACAAAAACAAGAAGCTAGAGAACTCTCGCTTATGCACTTAGACACTAAGCTTTTCAAAGAAAACACTAGGATGGCAGAGACTGCATCTGGAGGCAGACTCGGGAGTTTCAGCACTTCTGGTCACATCTGGAGCTGTGATGGGGCAGGACCACCGGGGTCCTGCTGACAGGAGCACTGAAGACGGCTATCCTGGGACACGGAAGTAGAGGGGCTCATGCTGGGTTTCAGAAGAGTGGGCCAGGCTGGGTTGACGGGGATGACTGGGCAGAGTTCCACTGCTCAGGCCGTCCCCTGGCCCAGCGCTGGTGCACTCACTCCCAGGGTGGGGTGGCTACAACAAAGGGGCAGACAACTTCCATCCATTGCCGAGAAGACCACAACGACCATGCTTCCACAGGCACTGAGTGCCCCTTAGGATGATTCTTTTCCTTGGTTAAGTCCCAAAAAGCAGTTAAACTTAAAGCAGTTCACAAAATGTGTGCATTTTTCTGCTAGGGAAGAAGTCAGAATTCAGGGAAAAAAGGCCAGGAATTTTTTTAGATTTTAAAAAGATGAGGCCAAGCCAGTTTAATTTGTTTAAAAACTCAACACTAACTAAAAACACGCATGATCTGAAGTTCTGTGCACTACAGATAGCAAGGCCACAAATTTGGCTTTTTAGCATGTTCTTAAGCAGCACGAGAAAGAAACAGGATCAGTTACATGAAAAACAATGTTCCTAAGAACAAACAAAGTGGTTACTCCAGAGCAGCACAACTCTCAGCACCGACCCCAGGGAGAAACTTCTCCCCAGTGTCCTCAGACGAGGCGACTGTGTGACACGTAACACGATCCTTTCGGTAAACAAGGGTTTCAAGGGATTTTTCTCAGGCGTGTGCTTGGGTGTAAGCTGACAGCCTCCAAGCAAGCACCACTCAGAAGAACCATTCCAAGGTCTACAGCCATGTTCTCAGGAACCCAGCCATCGGGCGAGCTGAACTGATCAGGAACAAATTTTAGAATATCCAAAAGAATTGGATGACAAGCATGTATTAAAAAAAAAAACAATTAAAACACAAATGCAGGCACCCTGTATGAAAAAAAAACAAACCAATCCAGTCTCCAATAAACACTTCAGGAAAGTGCTTGAATTCTATGAAACTACCTTTAAAGTTTTTAATTACTAGAATTTTAACATTCTCAGCACCAGATCTAATAGGATGTCAGAGCAATCTTTGGAAACTTCTAACTGAGACCAGTATGCAATTGGGTAAATAATAAATCGGATCAAATGATGTGCAAATAAGGCATGGTGATACATTTTTAGTTAGGAAAAAACATTCGATTGATTGCATATTCTTCAGGCATTTCTCCATAACTACTATGCTCCCAATCTAGCGTTACAGAAATTGAAGAGCTATGAATTCCTGATTGTGCTCCCCATAAAGTGCCTGGTGGAAAATGGACGCTTCAGTCGCCCTTGAGTACAAATTCCAATGTTTTACGTGTCACCCAAGCTGGAGGCAGGAGTGTGGAAGCACCTACCCATGAACAGAAGGCACTGTCACCCTTGTAGCAAAGTCAGCTGAGGGAACAGCTACAGGCATGGCCAGATGTCCCTCACAAACATAACTTGGGGGTCTTTTCCCACACAAGGGCAAATGGGGAACAAGGTCTCAGAATCGGGCTTCTCAAACTGATGTCCCTGTGACCCTAAAGGATACACAATGGGTGATGTGTACACGTAATGTACATGTGAGCCACAGAATGAACATGGTACATCTATCTAAAGCATCCTCTTTACAGTGGTAAGTAGTCATTTTAAAAAGTTAACATATTTCATATATATATATATATATATATATGCATATGATAGAATGCAAAACATAGATCGTTCTTAAAGAAAATTAGAAGACTTTGAAGAAAATTCTGCAGCTTTGAGGTATGTTGTCAAACCCCCAGGAATTAGCTTTCATCATCACTAATTGAGGAAATCTAAAGAGACTACAAAGAAAATATAAAATACTGGTTAACAAAAAGGAAGGAAAAATTTGAATTCATTTATACTAAAATACACATGTTTATATATAACACAGACATATAAAATATATACATACAATATATGTAAATACATAGATATATCATTTTACGCTTACCAACAATACCTGAATTGTATAAGAAACTCTTCTACATCTCAAGGTCAGAATAATTTTTAGCCTGGAGAATACTTCACACTGAGTATTGCCAAGCACCTATCTCAGCCATTATACACTCCTCCCCCACTCCCCCACTTCGCCAAGATAAGCTAAGCAATGGAACTTGTTAACGAACTACCTCGATAAACTGTTTGGAACAGAGATGGCTAGGCTGCTGACGTGTACAGGGTGTTAGGTATCTGCCAGACAGATGTACGAGGGTACAATGGCTAACAACCTCCATCTATTAAACAAACAGCACATGAGACGACATCCATCCCCACTTCACAGATGGGGATCTTAGCCCAAGTCTGCTTGTTCTGAAGCCCCTGCTCAACCACTATGTTGTCCCCCAACAGTATTACCATCATTTGTACTAATAATATTCACGGCATCATTAGGATTGGTATTTTTTAAATACCCCCAAGATCCCCACCACCCCAGCAGAGGGACTTTACAGAAGAATAAATGGAAAATACTAAGGAAATAATTCTACTTTCCTTCCAACAGCTTTCTTTAGAAGGCAATCAACAGACCTATCAATAGCAGCCTAGCTGCACCTCAAACCTGCCTGCTCCTTAACAGGAGCCCAAGAAGCCCAAGTCTACAACTTAAAAATAAGGCAACTGCCACACACGTCTGACAGTAAACTGAGAGAACTCTAATTGGGAGGGAACAGAGCAGCAATCTCCCCAGGGTGGAGGGAGTCGATGGATTGCTGTCACTTTTGACTCTGTCCATGTGGGTTCTGTGTGAGGAATGCAGGATAAAAACTAAAAATCAAACTGTAAGACACACACCAATCAGACAAAGCACAAACACCTTTCTAGAAGAACATAAGTGTTAGGGAAATCACATCCACCCCGAGAGTCTGACTCTGAAGACAGAGGGTGAGGGAGGAAGACTTGCGGGAGATGCTCTTGAGCTGTGCACCACTTCTTCAAAATGAGGTGTCCGCTGAGAGATTCAAAGCCTCCACGTTGCTCCCGAGGCCAGGCTTCTGGGGGCAGTCCCAAGGCAGATGTAAACTCCTTCCTACCTCTTTCCTGATTTGTGGCATGTCCCTGGCCAATATGCAATTCCTCACATAAAACAACCAGGTTATGTGTGCCCTCTGGATAGAATGATAATTATTGCCTTGGGGGAAGGGATTCCATAGGTCTCCTAAGTCAAAATCCAGAATTTTTCAAGATCAACACCAAGCTATTAAAAGATAAATGGCTAGTAGGCTACAAAGGAAATTAATATAAATTATTGGTTAGAAAATAGAAAAAACACGAATTCTTACACTAAAAAAATATACACTGAAAAAATACACTTCAATTTACACTTAAAATTACATTACTCATGCTGGCAAGCTGCAATAAAATAGTTATGCTCAAACTTTGCAGGATGGATTGATACATCCCTTTTAGAAAATCACCTGGACAATACCAATCACAGACATTAGAATGCTGAGGGCATTGCAACAAAACCCTATCTGTATAATTCTAGGAGCACCAATACGGTGTGGCCAGAGACACAGCTCTCCAGGGACTAGGCTAATCCAGACACAGGGTGTGGAGATTACAGAGGGACATATATACCACCTATCCTTCAGGCAACCTTCTACACATCGTTTCCCTACTTTAGTCAGAGATTATTTGGTTACCAGAACTAAAACGCACTTACGAGGAATAAAAGCAAATAGAGGTATCTCCTCAAGTTCAAATGCAATAAGGACAACTGGACATCAAGAGAAATTCAACCCAAAAATTGTACACCATCAAGAATCAAGACATCGGCTCCAAAATTCCCTCGCACACTCTGGAGCTGTTGTCTCTGTATGTGTCCCACTTCCGCTTCAATCTCCTCCACTGCTGAGTCTAATGTCTCTGTTCATTCACCAATTTACAAGCAACCCCACCAAGGCTGTCCCCAAATGGTGGCCTTAATCCCCAGGACCTTTCAACTTGGCTCCCTCACAACTCTCCGTATCTCAATTCCAGATCATCTGAAGAGCCAATCTGACTGTTCTTCCTGGGGCCAGGTGCCCAGCCCGGTCCCATCAGCTGTGAGGCAAGATTTCATAGTCAAGAAAGCTACCTGGCAGACCACAGGAAGAGCCAGGTATGTGGGAAAGGGTGTGGGCCAAGGGGAAACAACAGGCATCTCTGCTCTAGTTTCTCAGTCCGAGTTTCCGAGAGATACTGAATAGCAGCGAGTTTAGGATTACTCTTTGACCTAGGAGAATTTTTTCCAGGAATCTATATTGGTTTCCCATGGCTGATGTAATAAAGTACCACATAACAGTGGCTTAACGACAGGAATTTATTGTCTCACAGTCTGGAGGCTAGAAGTCAGAGGTGGAGGTGTCAGCAGAGCCATCCTCCCTCTGAAGGCACTAGGAAAGGGTCTGTTCCAGGCCTCTCTCCTAGCTTCTGGTAATTCCATGCCTTGTGACAGCATACCTCCAACCTTCACATGGCGCTCTCCCCATGCGCATGTCTGTGTCCAAATTTCCCCTTTCCATAGGACGCTGGTCATTTTGGATTAGGGGCCCACCCTACCTCAGTATGACCTCATCTTAACTAACTACATTAGCAATGACTTTACAAAGAAGGTCACTTTCTGAGGTATAGAGGGTTAGGACTTCAACATATGAATTTTAGGCCAATATAATTCAACCCATAACATGTAGGATTCTGCTTATGGGATTTGTTCCCAGGAAAATAATTCAAAGACGAGAATTTTATGCATGGAAATGTTCAGTACATTATTTGTGATGAAAACTCAGAACTGAGTTCCCAATAGATAGAACACCCCCAAGCATCTCTCAAGGCAGTAGATGACAGCTTATGAGAGCATGTGGCCACAAGTCAGACTGACTGGGCTCAGTTCAAATCTCAACTCTGCCAATTAACTGAGTGATTCTGAGAGAGTTACTGAAATTCTCTGTGCTTCAGTTTCCTCTTCTGTAAAATGGGGATAGCCATAATACCTACCTCACAGGTTGTTTCAAGGATTAAATTAACTGATACAATAAAATCTCATCACAACACTATTAGAGGACCCAAAATATTAAATGATGTAAAATACAAAATCTTGTTATTGTGAAGTTACATTAGCTTGGCTCCATAATGCCCAACAATCACCAACAGCTTAATATCTGAGGTTATATTACTTTGGAGCACATTATTGAGGGGTGTATTATACACGTAAAGCACTTAGAACACTGCCAACCACGTAAAAGGCATTACATAAATCTTCATATTCACCCCCTTAACTCCGGTCTCCCACAGCTCACTGTGACATTGGGCCTGATGGTGGCTTCTCTCCTTCGTCTGTGTATGTGTGTCTTGTTTCTTCAGCAGGATCACATACTGAAATATGGGATTCAGATTCAGAGATAAATGCATATCTAAAACATGGAAACTCCAAATTCTGGAAAATTTTTCATTTAAGGCCGCACTTCACTACTTCTTTACACATAGTAACTCCTTACCTCCTATTTAGAAATTACCCATTGAGCTCAACTTTCTAGAACATAGCTAAAGGACCAGAAGTAAACAAACAAAAAATGTAAGTCCATTCACTGCAATTCATAGATTTTATTCTTTAAACAGCTCCTCAGGTCTTTACTGACAGCCTATTTATTCTTATTTGACCCACAATTCTAATTAATTTGATCACTTGTTTTCCAGGTCCATGGCAGATTAGAAGCAACAAATTAAAAGTGAAAAATGGGGGTGTCCAGCCCAGTGGTGCAGCGGTTAAGCTCGTGTGCTCCGCTTTGGCAGCCCAGGGTTCACCAGTTCGAATCCTGGGTGTGTACCTACGCACCGCTCATCAAGCGATGCTGTGGCAGGCGTCCCACATATAAAGTAGAGGAAGATTGGCACAGATGTTAGTTCAGGGCCTATCTTCCTCAGCAAAAAAAGAAGGATTGGCAGTAGATGTTAGCTCAGGGCTAATCTCCCTCAAAAAAAAAAAAGCGCAAAGTGAAAAATGGGAACTACTAGAGAAAAACTATAAAAATAAGATAGAATACAAAGCACAGCAGTCTGAGGGCACTTAGAGACAAACAGCCCTACCCACCAACCCAGCTGCTCCTGAATACAGCATGTCTACAACCCAGCACAGTCACGATGTCTATAACGCTGGTTCTGAGTCAGTATGAAATAGTTTAATTATCCTTAGAAATTTATATGGCAGCAGAGATTCAGAGAGATTACTCTCTGAAACCACTTTTTGTTTTTTTTTAAAGTTCTGATGCCCTCTACTAGGGTAATCTCTGAGCTCTATGAGAAAACTGAGATACTAGAATAATCTCAAACAGCTACAGTAGTCCAAGTTTAAATGTACATATCCTGTGATAAAAACTAGTTGATGAGGTTTGCCAGAGTCTTAAAGAATCTTTAGAGAAAATGACAGATAATTAATACACGAATAGTTTGAATTTCAATATATGCTCTAAAGTGCTTATAAATTTGTCTTACCAACTATATTAAACTCCCCTTACAATCTTGTTTATGCTGCTTATGTTATAACAAAGTCTTTTTCAAGGTAGTCCAGGGATAAATTTCAGTCCAGGTGCTAGCCAAACCAACTCCCACAATAACAAAATTCAAATTATTGCTATTCCCCACGGCACTGGTAGAGCTATTATACTTTTCCTAAGTACATTCATGAAAGCAGCATGCAGATTTAGCAGGATAATGCTGGAGAACAAAAAGGATCATTTTAGAGGTTCCATCAACTCTTCACGACCATTTATGGTTTGATATCACTACATTCTGGTGGCTCGAGTTTGCGACCTCCTTGAGCAGTTCTCAGCCCTGGCTGCACCCCAGAATCACCTGGGAGCTTAAGCAATACCCAAGCTCCATCCCAGAGAGTGGATCTAATTGGGCTGGGGTGGGCCCAGGGATATTTTCCCCCCAAACTCAAATGACAACCAAGGATGAGAACCACTGCCCTAAAATCGTCCTTTCTCATCAATAAAGATCAGAACCAATGAGTTAAAAATGCGTGTTCCACCCTCCACCTCATTCTGAAAAAGCCCCCCATTCCATTCTTATTTGCAAGTCAACAGTTATCTCAAATATTTCAAAGTTTCAGAAATTTAAATGTATATATTATTATTTAATACCATTTAAATGTATATATTAACGATACTCAGACGTTCTTTATAGTTGATTAAAATTAGTAAGAGCTAACTTCTTAATAAGTTGTTTTAATGTTAGTCCACACATTCTCAGTCATTCTTGCACTAGCCCCCAGCAGCCAGGGACAAGTAAAAGATAATTCTTAGTGGTCTGAGAATATCTCAGAGTGTTCCACTAAATTCTGTTCTACCAAAGAAAACCAATGAGAGACAGGCAGACAGCAGCTGCTGCATACGCTGTAAAAACTCACTGAAGCTTTATTTGAAATTCTTTCACTGAGATAAATGGAAATATGTATGGGCCCAGGTGGAAATGGTTCACAATGTTAAATATGAAATGTTCTAAGTAATTTGCTAAAGCCTGAGCAGAGTAAGACAGCTGGCATTGGAGAGAAAAAGGCATACAAAAGGAAAGGCCCATCCACAGACGGGTGTGTGAGTCCCAGCTCTGCCGGGCTCATCACAGAGCTAACCACGCAGCCATCAGACGCAGGACCTCCCTGGAGATGTGCTTCTTCCAGCCCTCACCTTTGCTAGTTTTCTCTAAAGCCATCAGTGTCAAAACCAGAATCTGGGGGAAGGGAGAGCATATGTTTTTATGCCAAGTATGTTTTTCTTCATCTAAAGGGATTCCAGTAAGAAAGCAGCACGGCCCTCCCTTTCCTCCCCTCCCCAGTGCTGGTGGTCGCCCATGCAGGCGCTCAGCCCCACTAGGCTTCTTAATATCCCAAAGAAGTCCTGGGCTTACACTCCACTCACTCAAATGTCAACACACACGGACATCACTTAAACTGGCAACATCAAATATCAGCAGTGCAGGTTTTCTCCCAAGAACGATACCATTAGTTGGGTCTTTGATACACTCCTGATTTTTTTTCTGGTGAGCAAGATTGTCCCTGAGCTGACATCTATGCCAATCTTCCTTTATTTTATAGTGGGACGCCATGACAGCATGGCTTGATGAGCGATGTGTAGGCCACACCCAGGATCCAAACCCACGAACCTGGGCTGCTGAAGCAGAGTGTACGACCTTAACCATTATACCACAAGGCCGGACCCTATAATTGCAATTTCAGCATTATCCCTCAGTGTAAGATGCCTTCTAGGTAACTCTGGAATATCTTTTGTAGAGAAGCTATTGAGGATATGATACACTCATCACTCAACGTTCCTTATGGTGTGGGAAAATTTCTCAGATCACAATACCAGGAAAAGCTCTGCTTTGCCTTGTAACTGGCTTGTTTTTGCCTTCAAAACATTCCCCCAACAATCATGTGTCCTTCCTAGCCTAGGCTGCTAAAATTCTATGAAATCCAGAATCAAGTTTTGACCCTCTTCCAGCAACTCTATAGGACCTGTTCTTATACATTCTTGTGCACTAACCACCTCTCCATGACTTTATTTTTCTCTCCTCTACTTTTAATTTACCCTTTGCTCCAATTTCCCAATCTATTAGTTTTATCCTCTAAGTAAAAAAAATTCCCTCTATGATCTATAGGAAGAAATTCAACCTGACCATGTTAGATGAAGTAATTGTACATAATCAACATGTGATTTTGGCCAAATAGATGGGTTGCAACTTCCCCTATACGTCTGCTCTATTGACAAGGACTGTCCTTCCTCCTTGTTTGATAGCTCTGTGATCTATGTTAAAAAAAAAAAAAAGAAAGAAAGAAAGAAAGAAAGTACAGACAGCTTTGGGCCCAAGAGAAGCTGAAAAGTTTTTAATAAATCTGTACAAATTTACAGCAAGTCTCAAAGAGCATGATACGAATCCACTGAAACCATAGTGACAAGACCCCAAAGTCACACGGCTTAACTGGGAAAGAACAAAAGTTTTGTAAGGGGAGCTTTATATCTTCCTATTTCAGATTTTTTAATGGATAGACTCTGAATTTTACTGTACAAAGTTGTTTTTTCTTTATCTAATAATACTAAAATATTAATGATGATTACGTTGAATGGTTAGAAGAAAAACGGCAATGATTAATACAGGACAGAGCTGCCCAAATTGTTTATGCTGAGTTGAATGACCTGCATCCATTGATCTAGAAATTTTCTCGTGAACACACCACTCTGTCTACACTGCTCTAAGGTCATCAGTGACTTGTACCCCAGTACTCACTTCTCAGTCTGCCCTTCCTTGACCTTTCAGCAGCACTGGACACAGTTGATCACATCCTCCTCCTTAAAATACCATCTTTACTTGGCTTCCAGGACACCACCGGTTATCCTCTCACACCTCCTCTTTGGCCACCTGTCCTAGTCTCCTTTGCTAGTTGCTCCTCATCTCCCTGACATACACACTCCATAGTAGCTCCAGGCTTTGGTTGGCTTCACCTGTGCTAACTCCCCAGTGATCCCACTGGTCCCACAGCTTATCTACCACCAGTGACTCCCCAGATGTCTCTCTCTAGTCTGGATGCCTTCCTCACCTCCAGATCCATTTACACTACCTTCTTCACATCTCCACTTGGATGTCCCATAGAAATCTCAACCCCCACCCCTTGAAAGGATTTAATACTTCTATATCATACAGCATAGCATTTTAAGCACTGATACATAACTCCCTAATAAGACAGAGGTAAGACCAAAGCATCTGTCTTAGTAGAAACAAAAACCACCACTTACAATCTTCAAATCATTATTGTGCTTTAACTGTCATAAATTTGGCAATGCATTCACGAAACACTCCACAGATGTTTCAGCAGACAATTTACAGAACACTCTAAGCAGGCATGGCTGTCCTAAATTGCTTATAGACACTGAATTTTCTATGTTATTTATATGCACAGTAACAGTGGAGCGGGAGAGTATTGCACTTTCACCAAGCAGCACAGTGAGAACCTCAATAATGGGTGGAATCCATGATGCCTACGAGGCCTTAGCTCTCATAGCCACCAGATGTCAGCCCACACATCTCCTTGTGTTTGAGGGCTCACTTGGTGACCACTGGATATCAGGATGTCTCTTGATTAACTTTAGGGATTAAAAAGGATTCACTCAAAGAATCTGTATATGGAGGCTTTACCTGCGCCATAAGAGTTCAGGACTCTCAGGCACCAACAGTAGCATAAAGCAAGAACCTCAGCAAAGGACTGAAGGCTGCAAACAGACCCCAGCATGAACACCACAGACTGCAGCCTCAGAAACTGGGCACTTCCGGCCACCAGGGCACACAAATCCAGAGATAATATAACCTTGCTTAGCCTGGAATCCCGGGCTGTGTGCTTTATCGGGCCAGGGGCTCTACTGGGCTGGCTGTCCTTCTACCATCGCCCCGTTCAGTAAATGGCACCCCACCCTGCCAGTGCACGTGGCCAAAAACTTCAGGGTCACGTTGACTCCTCCAGTTCTCATATCCCACTTCCAGTCTGTGAGCAAATCCTGTCAAGTCTATGGTCAACGCACAACCAGAATTCCATTGGTTTTCAACCACCTCCACCACTAGGAGCCTGCTCCAAGCAGCATCATCTCTCACCTGACTACCTGGGGCACCTTTTAATTGGTTCTCTAGGTCTCCACTCCAGCTCCCATACAGAAGCCAGCGATCCTGTTAAAAATCAGATCATCACTCTTCTACTCAGAACCCTCCAGTGACTACCCAACTGACTTAAAATTTTTAAAAAGGCCTTACAAGGTGACATGGTGTGACCTTGTCCCTCATCCCCAGGCTTTGCCTCTTATCTCCTTTCCTACCACTCTCCCCTCACTCTGCTCCAAACACCCTGGCCTTCTTACCATTCCTTGAATTCCCCAGGTATGTTCTATCTCAGGGCCTTTGCACTTGCTGTCCTCGCTGTATGGATCATTCCTCTTCCCAAACATACACATGGCTAAACACATCATTTTATTCAGATCTTTACAGAAATCACCTTCTCAGGGAGGCCTCCCCTGACCACCTTGTCAAAAACTGCAACATCGCTCACGTTTACACCCCAATACTCCACGTCCCCTTTCATTTTCTTTTCTCCTTAGGATATACTAGCTAACATACTAACACAGCATGCTAACATAGGGGTCTGCAAACTATGGGCTGCAGGCCAAACACAGCCCGCCATCTAACTCTGTAAATCGTGTTTTGCAGCAACACAGCCATACCCATTCATGTACGTATTGTCTACAGCTGCTTTCACACTATGACGGCAGAGTTGACTCTGTGACAGAAACCACCTAACCCACAAAGCCTAGAATGTTTCCCATCTGGCCTCTTACAGAGAAAGTCTGCTGACCACTCCCCGACCCCGCTCTAACACAGGGTCTAACATATCGTCTGTCTCCCCTCTATACAACGAGGTCAGGGACTTTTACCTGCGTGCTCGTTATTCCCAGTGCCAATAACAGGGCCTGGTACACAGTAGGTGCTCAATAAATATTTGCCAAGTAGATAGAGGAATGAAGGAATGATGAATTGATATGGTTGAGTTGGGCTGACACATTAGTGACTTTTCTTCAAAATCTTTTTATTTTGAAATGTACAGAAAAATACCTAAAACACAAAAGTACAATATAATCAGTTGTAAAACTCAAGTAACCACCACCCAAGAAGGAGAATATAGCTCATGTCTTTTCAGTCAAAATACTATTTTTCTCTAAAATCCAAAACTCACTAAAATGCCCAGTAGAGTAATACCTGATGGAAGGTTCTGCTCACCTAACAGAGAGGCCTGGTTCACCCTGTGTGCCCTGGTTCGGAGACACTACTCAGACTTTTCTCACTTCTCACACAACAGGACGCTTCAAGACATAGGAAGACAGGAAAAACCCTGGACCCTCAGCATAAAGTCTTCAGGCTCGTGCCATTTAAGTTAAGTTGCCTCATAGCAGGGCTTCGGGCATTTTAATATAACCAGTCCCTCTTATCTGGGGTCCCAGCATCCAAATCCACTCTAAAGCAAGCACTACACCACTGAGGCTCCCATGTATTTATGCAAGCTGCTGACTTCATTTTTCTTAAGCATTTGTGATCCTCCGAGCCAAAAATTAAGACAGTCACCCTTGACTTCTCTTCTATATTTCTCCTCCATTTATTAACAAGTCACTGCTGCTGGAGCCCAGAGAATTCAGAAAAAAACAATCTATTTGGAAACAATTCTAACTTAAGTGCTGTGTCAATTCCTATCCAGGCCTCCGTTCCTGTGAATTAGGAGGGACATTTGTATTAAAACTGTCTCTCTCTTACTTAGAATGCACCTGCTCAGGCTGATTAAGCCCCAACTGGAGTCATAATTCTCCACTTTTGAGATCACTACCATTCTAACAAAATGAGTTATCACTTCTGGTGAGACATAAGAAAAACAGCTAGGACCCGTAAAAACAGAATTGTCTTCCTATGAGGTGGGAGAAAAGAAGGACAGACAGACAAAGAGGCAGGAAAAAAAGGATGTTAAGAAATAAGGACTAACAAATATTGTTATAAAATCCATAAAAATGTTAAGTCACAATTTATAATTAACATTCCATAAATGAGCCTATTGCCCACAGAGCTAAATTCTTCTCTCCTACCAGAAAAGCTACATATTGTTTCATTTTTTTCTAAAGAACATCAACTATGTTGATTGCCTTAACAGCAAGTACTCCAGATGATCTGCCCATTCTAATTTCACACAATAACTTCGTTGCTCATAATAAAAGTCCTACGTAACTTTATTCAAAATTCAAAATTGTACTGAGCTTTTAAAACATTAATTTACAGGTATAATTCTGTATGGTTTTAAGGTATAGGAATAGTTCTACTGGACATTTCCACATATTTTCCCCATTCACAAATATACTCACACAATACAGTATAATCACTGTTTAATAAAAGTGTTGGAGAAAAGGACAAGCTGTCCACTTTATACTATATCAAGGCTTCATCCTACATAGTTAAGTATAATGGGATATGATTGTCCTTACAGAATATTTCAGTAACGGTGCACCATAATTACGGGGTAACAGTTATGTCTAAATATTGCCCCTCTCCTCACTCTATCAAAAGGAAAAAAAAAAAGGAACCTAAATCTGTCACTCCATTTAAGATAAATATTTAAAATACTAAAATTGCGGTATAATGCATTAGGCTAACATCATCCTTTCTTTTTAAGGGTACAAGAATATACACATTGTTGGTAAGAAGTTACAAATCTGTTGTTTCTAATAACAAAAAAGGTGACCTAGCTAAAAATATTAATCGTAAAAATAATTAAATCCACTAATTTTATTTCTTTCCAGATACACAAGTACGTGATGCAGCATTCTGGTAATAAAATAAATAGATATGCTGGAAAGGTATCTGGTAAAATACATCCAAGGTTAATGAAATTTAAAATATTCACCAGAATGGACTCTTCTGAGAATATGCATACAAATATCTTAGCCACATTAAACCAGTGGGGGGAAAAATTAGTTTATTTCCTTTCCCTTGGCAAACCTACTTTGGCATATCCACAAGCCTCCAATACAGATTCGCAAGCACACATCTGTATCCCTGTATGTGAAGGGGATGATATATCTATTAGGAGAAAAGGGGATGAGCAGCTCAACAAAATTCTACAGGATCCTGCAGGCATTGATATTACAACATGAATTTTTATGAGTTTTCAGGGAGAAAAAAATATTTCTAACGAAAGGTTGATAAGACCTGACAGCTCCGAGTAAGTGAAATACATACACCCTCGGGCTCTCGCTCACCAAGTCCCCGCTTCACAGGTGGCACGGCCATAATTCAGCACCCAGCGAGTGCCTGTTGTATCAGGGGATGCGAGGTTCAGGTGCAGGAATCCCATCATCCCCAATATAAAGCCGTCCACTGTAGCTACTCCTGTAAGAGTTCCTCTCGCACAACGGTCACACTTCCATTTGAGGATCAAAACACTAACAAATGATGACAATAATATATTGGACAAGTGTTAGTCTCCTCTTTGCCTACTGATTTCTTGCCACAACTTTCACTATCCATATTGTCCTCCGCAAAGGTTATAAGCCTGCCTGGGGCCGGCATTTAGAGCGTTGCCATAAAGAGAATATTGTATTTGTAAATGGTACTTTGGTTGGACAACATCCTTTCACTTGCTTAAAAGACCAGAGAAGACACTGATGCCCCAGAAAGGGAGAGAGGTAGGCTTCCTTCTCCATTTCTTCTCTCTTCACATCCCCAAACATCCATCCGTTCAGCAAAATTAAGTCAGAAAAGAAAAATCTCTTTTTGGGAAATGTGCACTAGCAATTCTCAGACTACTAAAGGAAATGAAAAGCCCAAAGCTCACAATGAGAATAACACTTTTTAACAGCTGCCTTGCTATCTGAGGATCCACTCAAAGATGACCAGGGTAAACGTCACATGTCATACCCAGTTAATCTGAGGTCTTTTAAACTCGTGTGTCTGCTGTTCCTCAATATAGAAAAAAGTGCTTAGTTCTATAATGAAACATTAACATTTGTGCAAAAGTTAGGTTGTGGTGAGGACTTAAAGTTTTAAGGAATTACACTTTCAAACACACAAAAAAAACTTGGCGTCCTCTACAAGTTACAAAATATTCATGAACAATGCAAGAAGTAGAGCCAAGGGTGCAAAATACTTTGTTACAAGGAGGACAGAGGTCAGTGTCCCTCACCTAAAGCTCTCAGTCAAAGGTGAAGGTCAGGAAAAACCTGAGTGCAAAAGTTAGACACTCGAAAGGTAAAGAGATGAGTTCAAATCCTATCCCTGTCACTAAGTAGAAGACCAGGTACCAACCACCGGAGTTCTCTGAAATGCCTCTTTCCTCGCCTGTAAAAGGGGGCTGCTCCCCCCCACCTCATGGACTCGCAGCGAGGATGAAAGGGATGACGCCCACAAAGCATCTAGCACAGGTCCTGCTCGTAAAAGGCCCTCAGTACACAGCACTGGGCAGTAAACATCATCTTCCTCCACACGCCAAGAGGAGAGAGGCCAACGCTTCTACACCCCCAGCCCCTCACAGAACTGCCTGACAGCCCTTAACAGACCCAGGGACACAGAATCATGATCTCCCAGTGTCAAAGCTCCACAGGGCATTCGACTGTAGTCAAAGCTGAGGCCAAAAACACTGCCATAGCCCCCATTTCCCTATTAAATCCCAGCTGCTGGAAAGATAGGCCAAATATTTTGCTTATTGTGCTCCTCGTTCTCCCAAATATTGTCTTTCTCCCTTTATTAGTTGGCTTTGATGTTTTGTTTTGTTGATGGTCACTGGCTTTTCCACATTTTGCTTACATGGGATGCCCCCCTCAAGATGGTCCTGTGTGGGGAGAGGGTGAGCATCCTGAGCAAGAGAAACAGAAAGAACAAGGGTCTATGAGCCGCTTATCCATTCTATGTTACACTCGATCCCAAAACACTGTGGCTTAAAACCACCACTGTCTCATTTTACCTCACAATTTTGTGAGCCAGGAATTCAGGTAGGGCTCAGGAATTCAGCTCTACATACTTTTTTTACATTTTTTTTTTTAAGTAACTGTCACAATAAATTGGTAAGTCCATTCATGACAACTTTAACAAAGTGAATAAAAAAGCAGATCCTCTCTGCTTTTACTATCTACTGTGGGAAAGAGGGCTGGTTTTGATATCAGATAAACTGTGAGCAAGTTACTGAATTTCTGTGAGCTTCACCTTCCTTAACTGTGAAATGGAGATATCCTCATCTTTCTCATCAGATCACGGGGAGAATTAAAAAATATAATGTATGCAAAGTGCAGTGCCCAGCACACAGTAGGCCTTCAATAAGGACCGTGCTAAAATGCATTAGCAACATTTTCCAAAGCAAAAGAGCCACAAAGAATCACTTCTAATTAACAGCATCAGAAAACCCAAATATTTTAGGGAGATAATGCTTCTGGTCATATTTGAAGGTAATTTAAGTGTCTCATACTCAAATTTAATGTTCTCTTTTACCTTTTAGGAAGAAATTCAGTCAATCATTAGTGACAGATTTGATGTTTTCTCCTTTCAGCCCAGATCTGAATGCGCAAGGTATCTATTTCCAAGGCTCAGGCACTTTGGTTGAAACTATTTTTTCCTGGCTTTATATGTTTTTATAGCACGTTATTATACAGATAATTGAGCACTGCAATTCAGCAACCAATTGTGGAGAAGAGCCACCAGCAATGCTGTGAGGGAAATTAATTATAAAAGGAAAGAAAGGAGCAGTACTTACCAACTATTTACACAAGGAAGTCTTGGTCTTCTTTCCAGAATTTGCTTTTGCAAACATTTTTAAATGTTTGCCCGTTCAGAGGATGGGGCACCCACACCCACTCACACAGAGGCCCCTGCCAGCTGCTCATCCTGGGAGCCTGAGAAGCGAAATCCTGGCTTCCTGCGGGGACTCAAAGAACTTGTCAATCCAGGAAAGAAGCCCTTCACCTTCAAGGAGGCGCGCCTTGGGCTTCCCTGCTCCTGGACCAGTGATCACAGGAGTTACAGGAAGAGAACCAGGAGCCCTGAGACATCTACTCGGAATAACTGTCTTATTCCAGGCAGTTCTGCCTAATTGGTGACAACTGGGCAGCCAGCAACGCCAGACTTCTAAAAACCGATTCTTACATATAACTTGAACTGATAATACTCCAAGTTTTTAGAACATTTTTAAAAATCATCTTTGAACCCCACCCTGAATTGCTCACTTTGACAGGGGGACATGGAATGAATGTGAAAAATTCACACGCTGCATCCACTCAGGATCCACAAGGTAAAGTGAAGGGACTGGCTCCTGGAGTCCTTGTCATGTCAGTCTTTCAGTGCCGCACTCACTTCAGAGCTTCAGCTTCCCTTCAGCTGCAGAATAAAGTTCCCTCCTTGCATTTATTTATTCAACAAAGATTTACTGCACACTGGGAGGGTGCTGCTGTGGCTACAAAGATGAGTAAGACAGGGTCTCCGCTCTCCTGTAGCTCGCAGTCTGGCAAGGGGAGAAGACCTCAAATGCGATGAGGACGGTGCATTTGTAGACCTGTGGGTAATGCCCAGTGCGAGAAGACGCCAAGTTGCTGGGGGCAGGCAAAGCGACAGGATGAAGGAAGCAACGGACAGACCTTTGAGCTAAGAGAAACTGAGCTCTCAGTGCCTTCTTCTGATTTGCCTGGATCACCAAACTTTAATTTTTACTACAATTACACAGAAGGACAGGACCAAGATTTTAAGATGATGACAGCACCTCATCGAGGCATTTTCAGGAAGCCAAGTTTTGATCATGGGCACAGCAAATATGAAACCTCAACTTACAAAGTCAGATGTACAAAAATATTCTTGAAATTAAATTAATTCTGATTCTCAGGCCTGTGGTAAGAAACTGATCCCTCAGAGCTGTCCCTGGGATGTCACACACAGGGAAGCCTATCATGCTTAATGCAGAATCCTCATGGCCGACCAGCCCCTGGGGGCCCTGAAATCCAGCTGTGCTTCCAGGCCCCACATGTAGTCCCAGAATCTTTGCCAAGGCAGGAAGCTCAGGTGTGTAAAATCCAGCCTTTCCCAGCCTCATGCTGCCAGCGAGAGCATCCCTGCATCCCAACTCCTGTGCCCCAGCACCCGCCAACCTTGACCCACTTCCTGTCTAGAGGACTCTGCTTTCTCTTTCCCTGTTCTCAAAGAGAAACCACCCTCCAGCCCAGGAGGCGCAGTGTTCTCCCTTCTACAGGTTTAGACTTTCTCTTTATGAAGAGACTGAGAAGAACCTCTACTTCAAACTGCTTCAGTTTTCGGCCAGGCGAATATCCCCAAAGCAAGGAATCACAACCATTCCAGTTCCTGCTTACAATAGCAGAGAAGAGAAAAAGCAAAGAGCAAGATACAGGTTTAACTGCTTTAAAAAAGATTATTCTGCCACATGTGCCTTCCCAAAACAAAGCATCAGAAAGGATGCTTTATCCTCAGCTGCAGAAAACACATCCCCAGCAGAAGCACCCTCACCACCTCGCAACAGGAGGGGTCCCTGGACCTCACTGCATGTGGACCATGAGGTTCCCGCTCTCCCCAAACCACTGTCCGAGCAGCCCCTTCATGCTGGGTGGTGTGCAAAGTACCGCATCTCTTTGGCACAAAAGAAATCTGCCAGCTCAAAGAACAGGCAGAACTTGTTCTCCAAAAAACGGGGGTCCCCTGAGTGGTCTTCTGTTCTGCAACACAGAAAACATCCAATAAGATTTTTTTTTCCAAAGCTTAATCTAAGATTGGGATCTCATTGTCCTCCTCAAGAGTTAAAGAATTCTAGAGACCCCCAAATATCATTTCAATGAGGGCCAATAAACTCCTTGACTTCACGTGCCAGACAACTCAAATCTCACAGGAACAGCTTCTACTCTCCCTATCAGTCCATGCATTAGCCAGGCTGTCTGCAAGCTCTACGAGGAGAGAGTGAAAATTTATAGTTTGCAGAGTTAAGATTAATCGCATAGCTGTAACTGTAAATTTCGAAAGTCCAGAGTACACACTGTGGTTATAGTAAAAATAACTGGGACAGAGAATCTTTGAAGCAGTAGTGGAACTGCCAGACCTTCATCCGGGGCCTCACACGTTGCCTCCTCGGGTACTTTTCCTGAGCGGAGGGAGAGTGAAGGATAAGATGTGCTGGGCCAGGCAACAGAGAATAGGGCTAAAAGTAAGTTCACTTGGGAGCTTGATGTCGATTATAAAAGCAGAACTGCCCTAATCATTCCTCTTTGCCCTGGGCATTTAGAAGTAACACCATCTCCTCTAACTTTTCCCCATTCATGCTATAAACTCATCTTCTCCAGGGCCCCCTGCAGCCTTGCTTTATAATTTTGTGTGGCTTTGAAAGTGGACACCGCATCACACATGGCCCCAGTGTCACACGTGGTCCCCACGTCACATGTGGCCCCCACACAGGTAGATCATGGTTGGCAACCACTGACTCTTTGGTGAAGGGATCTTCCCCGATGCTCGCAGAATCCTGAAGGGGACAGATAAAATCCAGAGAGTCCTTTAGAGAGTA
Organism: Equus quagga; assembly: GCF_021613505.1. NCBI lineage: Eukaryota > Metazoa > Chordata > Mammalia > Perissodactyla > Equidae > Equus > Equus quagga. The sequence goes on from NC_060275.1 coordinate 70,813,398, forward strand.
AGTTTTATCCTCAGCAGGCTCATTTCCCTCTCCACCTGCCAACACCAGGAACCAGCCACCCCGACAGGTTTAAGGCTTAGAGAATCAACCTTCTAAAATCACAGCATCTATCTCCTAAGATCAGTTCGTCTGTGGATGCTGAGGACTTCAAGCAAGTCCAGTGGCTCAGAGGTCTCAGAAAGCTCCTGGGTCAGGGGCTGCCACGTCCAGGGGGCAAGTCCTCAGCTATGTCGGGGGCTCCTCTGACAGAGGCCATGATTCCTGCCAAAGACAGGGTGAGAGCTTCTCCTTGAAAAGTTTTTCAAGTACACTTTGATGAGGAAGAACAAACAAAAAAGAAATTGAAGGAGTGTTTGAAATTTCAGCTGACCCAAAAATATCATTGCTCTAAACTTGGCAAATCTCAAGTAATGAATATCCAAAAGATATCCCAAAGCAAGAAAAGAAAGTGCCATCGTCAAGAGATAGTACCAACAATGGCTTACCTGGTAAATTCCGACCAGATATACTTTCTCTCTAAACTCTGCCCCCACAAACAAAAAGTTCCCGAAGACAGTGACTACAAAAGCATTAGTTATAAACACCGCTTAATTATCTAGGGAAATGTAAATCTTTAAAAAATTACTCTTGACTAGGAAGTTATGAAGCCATAAATAAGCTAGTATTAAAGAAAATACTAGAATCCTGGTAAGTTTATTTTCTATCAGTAATTTTAAATTACACAGGCACAAAGAGTTAACCATAAACACATGGAAAAACCAACCTTCCAATTACTATTCCTTCCAAATATTATTACTATTAAAGAAAAAAATAGAAGGTTTTCCTAAGACTGCAACTATATGTGGCGAACATTTGTTAGGGTAAATCGCTTAATCTGGTACTACTTCCTCTTCACCTTTCCAACACCTACATCCTCAAGGCAACAGGAAAACCCGCTTCCAGATGAAGCCCATCAGGTTGATGATTCTGTACTTGCTTCCCTCCCCATACCCACCCTCAGTCTGAATCACGTTTTCACTTGTTGATGGTGTGCCGTGCACATTCAGGTCAACTGGCTCTGTGTGCGCTCTGTCTCCTGATCCAACCACATGTTGCTTTAGGTGCTGACCAGATTTTTTATTTCTTTTGCATCTTCCTTCCCTCTCACCTGACAATTCCTACAGAGCTTTGCAAGCAGCAAGGTTCAATAAATACCTCTTGACTTGACAGAAAGAAAAACAACGTGCACTTTCACACCAGCTCTGCCCCACAGCAAGAAGGGTTGGCAGCAGCCTGGGTACAGGGAGGAGTCCTACACCCCCCTCCAACAAGGACAGCTTCACCAGCAGCTGCTACGGAAACCGTATGCTGGGATAACACCCTTACTCTCCAGGACGCTATGGCCACCCACCCAGTGCTCCAGCATTTCCTCCCCTTCTGGCCTTCAAAGGTGCAGGCCAACAGGCACTCCAAAAAATAATAATAGTAATAACCCAAGAAGCAGCTGACTTGGCCCCACCCACTCAGCACCCCTGTACTTCAATAATACTGGATATACAGCTCCAGCCCGTAAGTTTAGATTAAAAGGAGCCCCCCACACAAAATCCCACCGTAACAAAGCCCTAGTTTTCTAGGATATCCTAAGTGAGCGGCTGTTTTAACCACATCAAACTGAAAGCTGCCCACCTCGAACGTCAAATTAGTCTGACCGCTCCAGACCTGGACGCAATGCCTGAGAAGTCGTCCACCCACATTACAAGTTTAGAAACAAGATTTTGAATACCTGTGAAACTTAACTTTAAGAAAGCTACGTCTTAGTGGCAATTTTGTTACATAATCTGCCACTTTTCATCCAAGCCCACAGAGAAAGCAGCAGCAGTAATTAAATTTACATCCTTAGATGTCCTTAAGTGTCAAAACAAATTTCTAAAAACTGCAGGTGACGGTATCTGAACAATTCAAGACAGTGCCCGTGTGATTACAGGATTTCCGGGAGGACAAAGTCAGCATCCTGATGTTTCTCAGCAGGGCTCACACCTACATCACAAAATCACTCAGAAAACCTGTAGTTATCATTTTTAAATATCTGTGTTTCACTCTCCTTTAATTACCACAGACGATCTCTAAAGGGACACAGAGAGGCTCTGATGGAATCATCCTCATTGCTGGAACTTAGCTATAAACTATTTTGATGGGGCCTTTGACATCTCTTTAAAAGAACAAATTGCAGTAATTCCACAACTCAGCCTTAACCCTCTCATGAGAGGAGGGGAGAGAGATGGGGGAGAGAGGAGAGAAACAGAAAACAAGCAGCTCATGACATAACGAATAAAAACATCCTCCAGTTGGAGTGACACGGCCACCCTTCCTCAAACTCTGTGGATTCGGGTTCAGAAGAGAAAGAGGCTCCTGAAAACACACATTTCAGTGTCAGGTCCCCAATGGAACAAGGACACGTGGCAATTATTTAAAGCCTCATCTACAGGAACTATCAATTCTATCATCTGAGTTCAACTAAAAGAGAAAAAAGCATGGGAGAATTTAATGTCTGCAGGTGAGGGAGAGACAGACGCAAATTAGAACATCGTTCATTCTACAAAAACATTTTATCATACAAAGAAAAAATGTTTTGGACAAATGGCCTCTAGTTTTAATTATTTCTGTTAACAGTACTTGGGTTATTTAAAAAGGCATTCTGATGGGTCCTGGAGAAGCCACTTCTCCCTTAAATTCTGAGCCTTCACAGGCCTCCACGATTAGAAGTGAACTGAGAAGTGGCAGGAGACATTTTGCTTTGGGTTAAAATGATTTGCCCCCAAATGTGAAGGAGTCTTGGGCACCCAGGAAGGTGTCCTAACGACAAAGCAAGCTCAACGCCACATCTCCAGGAGGATCCCCAGAGCCCCCACAGGGCTAGAGTACAGGCTGAGTGTGCGAGTTCCCTCTCCCCCAGCTGAAACTGCTCCCCAACTCAGAACACCCAGGAGGGCAGCACCCCGCTCATCCAGGTGTGCAGATGTGGAGAATTAACAGCCAATAACTACTCGTGCCACCGTCACCCACCTCCAGAAGCTGCTACTTTGCCCCCACACTACAGAGAAGAAAGACTTGCCCTCGGGACCCCAAAAAAACCCTCATGTTAGAAACTGATGCTGGAGCAGCACTGCTCGGCTGGCAGGAGCAGGCGACAGTCAACAAGCCCCAGCTCTGGTCCCCACTCTGGCCAAGTATACACTTAACCCCTCTGGGGAAGACAGAGTGCAGAGCAACCTCTGACCTTTCAGATCCAAAATTCTACCGTCCTCACCATTTCTAGCACTATTATCCCATTCATCTCTAAAACTTTATCATCCCATTCTGGGGATTAATTAGGCTTTCGTAGGCTGATCTGGAAAATGAATGACCATTTAAAACTACGTCTCTATGGGACTTCATGCTCCAAGTTCCAAACAACTAACTTTCAAGCAAACTTATAAAACCATCATGAAATCTCAGGCTAACGACTTAGGCTGCAGCTGCCAGCCTCTGGTTTAAAAAGAAAAAGAAAAGAAAAGAAAATCATCACAGTGGTGAAAAAAAAACTTATCCTGATAGATTCTGATTTAACCTTGCAAACACTTTAGTCCACTTCAAGGGCTGGACGCCTAGGACCCAGAACAGTACAGGAGGACCCTGGCTGCCTGGCAGAGCAGAGATCATACAAATCTTTTAATTACAAGACTGATTTTTAAAATTCAGAAGTTGTTGGTCTAGGACACGAGAATGACAGATTTATGACATGTGGCCCAAGGAGAGTAATTCCAGGCAGGAAGCAAACTCCAAGCCCAAGCCTTTTCTGTTTGAAGCCTCTGGTCAAAAAAAAAAAAAAAAAGAGCAGATTCTGCCACTGATCTAAGGATTTGCAGACGGCTCGACGGGAGAAAGGTCCGGTTCTGCAGTCAGTCTCCAGGAGCCAGCACCAAAACACCCTTCTTCATAATTTCACCTACGACAACAATTTTGCTGTCAAAAATTATTTTATTTTAAAGGTTACTCAACAGATAGCCTCCACAGCAATTTCTAAAGGACAGCCCTAACCCATACAGTTAAGACCCTAATACCTAGGCCCTAAAGTTACCCTGTACTGAAAAGGGGGCTCACGTTCTACGTTCCCTTTCCTGGCTAGCCAAACCAATTTGCTATTACAAGACTTTTATTCTAAAACTGACGCTGCATGCACAAAGTGACTATTTAAAGAATCTAAGTATTTCCAAAAAAACCCACAGAAGCCTGGCAACTTGAATGGGTGAGAGAACACAATAGCATGCTATAGCATCAAGAGACATGCAAAACTAGCCCTGGGGTCCAGAGGTAAACCCCTTTGCAGGCAATGGGGGGTAAAAGACAAAACAATCAACATTTATTCATGATGACTGATGCAAACATACCAAAAAATTTTTAAAATGGATAAAAGTGGAGCATAAGGAACCCACATTTTTTCTGTATGTTTAAGTCAGCATAATCTGAATGGAAGAATCCACGAGTGACTGTCCTTGCGGAAATTCCTCTCAAGAACATGTGCCTATTCACAAACCAGACAACACCACAATTGACTGTCCAGTTTGTCAAAAGAAAAATGTGAATAAACAGTTCTATAACAAATTATATACTGGCGACAACTTTAAAATCTTAAATGAATGCTTCCATAGTAAGAGGGAAACGAAAAACGAGCTGGAGCAGAGAGGAACCTATTTCATCACAAGCGAAGATCACAAAGGCTAATAATTTTGCCTAGCATGGAGCCAAGGCGAAGTTCAGACCTCTCAACTCCCACATCAACACACATCCACTACTGATAAAACTGTCAGCATTCCCACAACCCATTTCCGCTGACAGCAGCTTTATCCTGAGCACTAATGAGTACAGCCCAGTATCACTTAATATTTTAAGGCTAGTTGTCAATATTTCATTAGAAATTAAAATAATTCCTTTAAACACAGGGCCAAAAATGACTTACTGCTACAAGTGTGATTGTAATGAATAACCAAAAATTATCCTGGCAGAATACAGTTTCCCAATGTCAACAGGAAAATAAGAATTGGTTTAGAGACAAACCCTTTCATTTGAAGAAACCCAATCAGCCCATTAACCAATGACCCAGCGTCATAGCTTTAAATCTTAGCCCTGACCTTAACCAAAGCTCTACAGAGAGACACTTAATCCGAACTCTTAATGCCAAAGGCATAGGGACTTATCCACTAAGTAGTGTTTTCATTCATTTAACAATTATTCGTTCAATCATCATTTATTGCGTGCCATATCATATAAGACTCTGTGCTAGGCTCTGGGATACGGAGATGACCAAGAGGCTAAGGCCTTAAGGAATGCACAGTGTTCCTCAATGGTCTCCTCAAACCTGCTCCTCTCCCAGTCTCTTCTCCGTATTCTTCTCCTCTTCATTAGAACAACATTCAGAGGGCCACTTAGCTACAGTGTGCTGGTGTGAATCAACTGAATCATCAACTAAATTTGAAAAGACTTTTGTAACAGGTAAGTGAATAAATGCATACAAAACACTCAGAATGGCATCTTGACACACAGAACCTCAACTGCAATTTTGTGCAATGTATTGTTATTATCCACTACATACCCGCACTCTCTCTGCGACAGAGACTTGAGCTGATAGTACCTCGTTCCCACCCTGAGGAACTCACAATCTTGGGGGAGTGAGAGATATATTAACTATTAACTCTACAAAAAAAGAAATGTGTACAAAATGGGAATGAGAAAAGAGTCATTTGCACAGCCTCTTCTGGTAAGTACTGTACAAATATTAACAACATATACGGGACCTAGCAGAACCCAGGAACAAAGATAATGCAGCCCAACCCTGAGAAAAACAGAACTTATCTGACGATCTTCAACTTCCGAAGTTAAAAAAATAAGCCAAGATTATCTACTTTCGTTAACAGCACACGGAATTTTATACTCATTTTCTACCTCTTCTTATACACCTCTGCGTCTTCAGTAGTTTTCAAAGATGATTGATGCCCAAAGGGAGAGCCCTAAAGCACTTACAAGACGTCCAATCACTAAAAAGAAAAAAATCAGCACAGAATAATAAGGCGGCAAAACCACACTGTGACATTACAGGGAAAAAAGGTAAGCAACAAAGTGAGAACAAAAAGGGCTTTCAGTTAATTTCTAGTGAATCATGAAATTCGGGAACCAAAAAGGATCTTCCCTCCAAACATTCTGCTTAACCAGGGTTTCACTACAATCTCCCAACTAAAGAGGTTTGTTGTGTTCTTTTTAAAATTCCGACGACCAAGCTATAGATAGAAAGGAGAAGAGAAAAGAATGAATTAGAACAAGAAATGACAGGTAACCTAACACACAGAAAGTGATGACTCTGAAATAGTTGTGAAGGCATTTAAACCAGTATGATCTCAGCAGACTACAAAATCATCACATTGCTACTCTGCTGGTGAAACTCTTTCCAACCAGTCCTACTTCTTAATTTTAAAACTGCTGCCCTCAGCTTGCTCCAGGTAAAAATGTTTTAATTGCAAAAGCCGAACTCTTGGAAACAAAAGCAGTACTGGCATGTTAATAAAGAAAATCAAGAGAGTTCAAAGTTGTAATTTCCATTTTATCTCATCCTCCTAATGGAGAATTTGCCCCACGATGAGGACCCACCCATCACCACAGATTAAAGTTAGTCCTGCAAGGTCTTAAAGGTACTTTTGAACCATACTCCTCTGCCTAACCAACAATGAACTGAGGTAGCTTATTAGGGTAACAATCAATGTCCACAGAACAAAAGAACCAAGATCTTCCAAGGAAATAAAGTGGTACATTAAATAAAGTTTACAAAGGTAATATTTCAAACAACAGACAAATAATTTAAAGTACCAAAACGGAGGGCAAAGAGAATATATTGTTTTCTTGACAAATATTTTTCCTCTCATTCTCCTGTGCTCTCTTATGCTCACACACACTCGCCCAGTCTTTAAACTAAGGCCATGCTGACTTAACATAGCGCTTCTACTTACTAGCCTGATAAGAGCCACAAGAACGGGAAGGTCAGCACTTTCCTGGGTCTTCCTGATATGTGCTCCAGTCATCTGAGATGAATGTAAAGTACTCCTCCGTAAGTAAAACCGTTCAGTGGTCCTTTCTCTCCAAACAAGCATCTGGGGCTGCCCTTTTCTCTGGAGCAACTCTCCCCTCCTCTCTGTGGCTGCATCTGAGTGAGTAGCCTCTGAGCTGCCCTTTTTAAACGAGAAGCCTGGGGCGATGAGGATGTCAATTAAGCCTCAGGTGACTCCAATTACGTACTCCAACTAAAACTAAGGGAGGGAGGAAGCAAATTTTGTGAGTTTGTGTGTACAGGAGCTAGACATATTCCTATGGAACCAATTTATTCATGACGAACCTATTCATGAAAATAATCATTTAACCTTTATATACAAAATGGATTTCACCACAAGTGCATTCTATTTCAATATCTTAATGTAGTTCAGTTAGCAATGATTGCCCTAAGAAGCAATTTTAAATTTGTAATTTCTTTGACTACAAGTGTCAATGACAGTGTACAGTGACATAAGATTTTAACCACCAACTCTAACTCAATGTTCCTTTGTTCCCTTAGCACTGATGAGGTACTGGGGCCCTTCCTGCATTGCACAAGGTGTATGTATCTCTGCATAAAGAAACGCCTGAAAAGACAGATGTTAACACCAAAAGCCAGAGATATGATGGTATCATTTTTAAAACAAACATAGAAAGGCACAAAATCATCGGCCAGCAGTGCACTACATACCTAACTTCTCAGCTTATTAAAAAAGCAGCTGCCCAAGGTCCAACATGGAGGCCGAAAGACCCACATCTGATGTGATTTTGATATGTACATGCAACACCCCAGACTAAACCGGGTGCACCTGTGAGCTTGCCAGCGCTGAAACCACGGCTAAATAACAAAGTCAAGAACATTAAAACTAAATTTTCATTTTCCACATGATAGCCCATGAAATTACTGAAAAGAAAGCCAATTTGTCATTATTTCCATCCCCTCTCCCACTTCCCCACCTGCCCCACCCCCAATATGAGGACAAAGCATTTGGGCTGAAAGGTTCAGTGGAAGTAAGTACCATAATCAAAATTATATCGACTGTGTCCAAGAGAGGAATTGATGGGCTGGCAAAAGAGTACAGGCCTAGGGTACAAATTTATAAGCTGTCTCACAGACACATATGTATCTAGTTATGAATTCAAATTATTAACTAAGCAGTGAATGCTTTTCATTAAGAGAAGTCGGAGGTGCCACCAGAAATTTCACCTAAGTTCTATACATTTAAATATGACTTCAATGTATGTGTACCGCTGACCACGGTCCTGAACCAACATTTCCCATTTAGAGCAGGGTTTTCTCTCCCAACCCTTTTGGAAGTGACGACTGTGCAATCCCTCCTAGGAATTCTGGACCAGGTGAGAGGGCACTGAGAGAGACGGCAAAGAGAGGCAGAGAAACAAGCGCACAGCAGCTGTTGGAGAAAGAGAACTCTGCTTAATCATCGTTTATGTTATGCTTTAACCCAAAATAACATTACCAGATAAGAAAACAGACAAAACACTGGAGACATCAGAGGACAAGAATCTCTGCACCTGAACAGGTGCAGAGGGCAGAGCACCAGGATGGCGGAAGGGAACACCAACTGCGGTCACTGCACCAGCATCTGAGTTACACCAAAAGTGCTCCGAGACTATGTGCATTTTTGCCCTAAAAATTGAAATGTTTACACTGTCCCAAAGGCATAAAACAATGTGTATTGGGCAATAAATATATACAGGTTTTTGTATCTTTAAAAGTTCTATCACATTTTTAACAGATTTCCCCTCTGAGAAGTTGGGGTGTCCCCTGGACCACTTGCCTCACTCCCCTCCCCCCTCCAATGCTTACATGAACCAAAGTTGGATTCCAGAAAATCACTGGATTTCCTTGTTACTCCCTTCTCAGCCCCTAAATCAATACCTGGGAAGCTTAAGTACATGGTCATCTCACCAGCCTCCCCACACAGCTGACACGCTCCCTTCTGATTACATCCCTGGGTGCAGCTCATGAATACACATTCATAGAGTCTTTTGGGATATTATTTAATAAATGATCACTAAGAGCAGGTTTCATGAGCAAAAGAGAGATGGTGTCTTAATTGAAGGGTTAATGAACCATACACCATAAAGCTTTGCTATTGGTACCTCTTAAGAAATGCCCTGTGCATGAAATTAAAAGTGATAACTACGTTACATATCTACCTACTCGTGAATGAAAAGGCCTGCCAGGACTACCAGCAAAACATGCAGGTAGCATACTCCATCACAGAAGGGACCTCTAGGCTTCTGATTATTCCTGGCTATGGCGCTGATATTCTGCATACACCAGCTTTTCCATACCCAGTAACAAGAGCACACACAATTAAGGAATGCACACTATGTGCCACACATCATGCTGAGCACTCCATATAAAACACCTCATTAATTCTCATAACGAACCTCTGCAATAAATACTGGCATGTCCATTTTACAGATGAGGAAAATCTTTAACTTTCCCAAAGTCACAAGACCTATAAGCAGCTGAACAAGGATCATTAGTCCATACCCTGACGCAAGAGAGACCCTGACCCCAGAGCTGGGAAAAACTGGCTGATGGCTCTGGAGAGATGAAGGGAGGAGCACAAGCCCTTTTCAGGCAACACTACAGAACTTGAGAACGCGATTATAAACAGCATGGGGTGCCTTTCATCTAAAAAGTCCAATCATCTCTCCTAAGATGTACAAGTGAATGCGTGCATGCACACACACCACTCAGCTTTCTCTAACGCCAGGCCACCTGGTTATGGACTCTTCTCATTGTGAGAAATTTTCTGCCAGGATTCTTTCCACAGTTTAGCATCTTTGCACCTCACATTGTAGCACGTCCATACCCTTCCCCACAGGGACAAACTGACGTACAACTGGACTCATACACTGTGTCCCCTACGTCCAAGGGGATAGACAGCCTTTGTCACTGGCTCTAAAACACTGGCAAAATATAAATACTAGACATTTCCTGGAATATCTCAAACCAGAGAAGAAAAGGGTAAAAGCCTTAGTTCCTCCATGTGACCCTTCCCTCTCTAGGAAAATCCAAGCAAACAAGCTAGACTCCACATGTGTGTCAGCTCACAAACACCACACTTCCTGTCACCAGCGCATCTCATACAATCTCAGGGCCGTTCCCCTCGTATTCACCTCAGGCAAATGTTCCCCAGCAACATACTACGGAAACGAGCATCTGCAAGGCCCTCTTCTCAGTCTGCATTCAGGTTAATAAAGCTTTTGCTTCAAGAAAATACTAGGCTTAAGGCAATATCACAGTGAAAAGCAGCATTAATGTTCACGCTAAGATATTCTCCTGAACAGACTTAAATTCTTTTCCTATTACACTTCCTATGTGTTTACCTGGAGTCCTTGAACTACCAGGAATGAGCCCCCCATTCCATCTACACATCATTTATTAAGATGCCACCTTCTCAGGTTATCAAACATTTAAAGAGGCTACACCAGTAGTTCCCAGCAGGCGGGCTTCATGCTGCCTGGCCTTCCCAAAATACAAATCGGATCATGTCACCTCCTTGCTTCGAACCCTTCAATGGCTCCCAGTCCTTAGAATAAAGTCCCAAAGGCTCTGTGTGACCCAGCTGCTGCTTCTCTCTCAAGCATCATCTGATGCCATGCTCTCCTCTCCTCCCCTCCATGCCAAACGACCAGAGTCCTCTCAGATCCACAGCCCACCATGCTCTCTCCTGCTACCTGCATCTCTTACCTCCTCCCTCTTCCGACTAACTCCAGCTCATTCATTTGCTCTCAGCTCAAACATCACTTCCTCCGTGAAGCAGTTCTTACCCCCAGACTAAATGCATTACACGGTGCCGTCCCACACTCCCTCGCAGCCTGTTCCCATACCCCTTTTACCACCTCTGAAACCTGTTAATTAATAATCATGTGTTTAGTGACTCTCTCTCCACACTAGAAGCTTCAGGAGGTCAAAACTCTGTCCGTCTTCTCCACCTTCACATCCTCAGAGCCCAGACGATGCTTCACACAAAGTCAGACTCACTATATACTGGCTGACTGACTGATTTTCTAAACTCATGGCTCTTATTGAAGTAGTGAGTCAAAAAGAAGATTAAATAACACATATGGGAAGATTTATGCACTACTTTTTTTTTTTTTTCAAACTATGTAGCTGCTGTGCGTTCCACTTCTCAGCGGCCTGGGGTTCACCAGTTCAGACCCCGGGTGCGGACATGGCACCGCTTGGCATACCATGCTATGGTAGGCATCCCACATATAAAGTAGAGGAAGATGGGCATGGATGTTAGCTCAGAGCCAGTCTTCCACAGCAAAAAGAGGAGGATTGGCGGCAGTTAGCTCAGGGCTAATCTTCCTCAAAAAAAAAAAAAATATATATATATATATATGTAGCTGCTGTGATTAATAAAATACAAATTCAATGAAATTCAATTTCATTTTATTAATTAATTCAATTAATAAAATACAAATTCAATGAATTTAGTGTATTCATGGTTGCTTTTTCCTATTTCTTGTCTTAACCAACAAAATTCATCTACTGCACTATGGTCATGCGGGGGACCCCCCCAACACACACACACACACACACAGCCAAAGTGATATTAAAAGCAGTCCTCAAACTCATACTATTTAATAGAACAGTTAAAAAACATCCCATAATTGTGCCTATGATTAATGAGGGAAACTGTTTCCCAATTTATGCCAATAAAACAAATCCTTTAGTGTAGCAGACTACAAATAAGCCGCTTCATATTGAGCAGAAAATCCTTTTAACCACTAAGCCTTTTCTCCGCCATTCTGAGAATGCCTGCAAGTTGCAAGTTCTAACAAACTGGTGAAAAGCAGAGTTAATACGCAAGTCCCTTCACAGGCGTTCTGCGTGGATCCTCAGTGATTCGACTTTGTTTAAAATTTACCAGGAAAAACCGTTTATAACATCTTCACTGTGATCCAGGAAGGTTTTTTGATACGAGATCTAAAGGTTTGAGCATCACAATCCACAACAGACAAAAACAAATGAACACACACACAGTCACCCTTCAATTAAATGCACAACTATTTTCAAAGATGTCATTTTTTTCCTCATTCAATCAATGTATATTTACTGCATCCCTACGAACTCACAAGAGGCACCAAGCTAGGCATACAAAGACAAGGTTTCTGCCCTCAAGGACTTCACTAACACCAAGAGCAAACGGCAGCAAGTGCTTCAGTAGTCATCACAAGGTGCTCTGGGAAGGGACAGGGCCGAGGACGTAAAGGCTCGTCTCAGAATTGTGGTCAGAAGAACTGTCTTCCAACCTAGACCATTTCACTACCAGAAATGCAGCTGGCTACCCGCCGGGACGCACAGATGCCCAAACCCACAGGTTCAAGGAAGCAGCAGTGGTCAGACGCACTTTATTAAATAAGAAGTCATGCGCTATTTCTAACTCTCATGTGTTTGACATTAAGTACATAGAAACTATGATCACTGCCATGTTAAACTAAAGGACTGTTTCTAAGACACCAAAAGCCTAAAGGGCTGATTTAAGTCTATGAGACTTTGCAGGTTTACACACATATTGACAGTAACTATGAAATCGGCCAAACACCATTGACACTACTAGATATATACAAAACAACTTCAACAAGGTTGCCCTCAAGAATTAGCTCTGCAATAATACACTAGAAACTTAGAATTTTGCTGTTTTAAAAACTGATGCAATAAGTTACCGTAAAATAATCTTTGGAAAACGACGATTTTCCCAAGCTAGATGCAACAATTTTAAAATCTAAATGAACCTCTTTCCGTTTTATGGGCTGTACATAAGTCTTTCCATGCTTTACACTCAGTGCCTTGCAACAGCGTAACTAACCCTGCACCTAGAGTGCCATCATACAACCTGATACAGACACTAACTACTTCCCAGCTTATCATAATAAAATGAGAAGAAACTCAGACACAGCTTCAGGTTCTTTGAAAGTAGGTAGTAGATTCATTACGCATAAACAAAATAATAAGCCAGCCCAAGCTTGTACTTCCATTTCACAAAATTTTTATCACTAATAAACGTGAAAATTAATATTTACTCAGCACTCAATGCTATACGTTAAATACAGTGCTAGGATTAAATCAGATGGCGTGTATAAAATGCCTAACAGCTCTATTGCTAAGATTCCCACTTTAGAGGCAAAAAACTGGGGTTAGGGGCCAGCCAGATGGCGAAGTGGCTAAGTTCGCACGCTCTGCTTTGGCAGCTGGGGATTCAAAGGTTTGGATTGCAGCGCAGACCTACACACCACTCATCAAGCCATGCTGTGGTGGTGTCCCACGTACAAAGTAGAGGAAGACTGGCACAGATGTTAGCTCAGGGCCAATCTTCCTTACCAAAAAAAACCCAAAAAACTGGGGGTTACATGAGTTGAATGGTCCACGATCCCACATCTGGTTAAGGCAGCAGAGCGAGGAATCAAAGTCGGGTCTTTCCACTATACAAGTGTTTGTAACCTGGTGCTCCTGAACAAACTCTCTGGAATGGTACTTATAAGCGTGCATGTTTTCTGAGGAGAGGATGGAGGGCTTTAATTAGATTCTCAGAGGCCCACAACTCCCTCCCCCCCAAACGTTAAGAACTGTGGCACCATACGTAATCCCTAGTGTAAGAACCAGAAAATATGCACTGGACTTCAACCTCTTTTACCAAGACTGTCACTTCCCCAGTCCAGGGCTGGGGGCTGGGGGGGGGGGGGGGGGGGTACTCCACAGATTTAGTTGTGCTTTAAAATCCTTAGAGCAAGTCGAGACTTCCACTCCTGGACAAATTCCAGCATCTTCTGCCACAGGTTAAGTTACACAATAAATTGCAATACTGTATCAGTTTACATCCAATTCTGAGATTGCACAAATACTGACCAAGGTTATTTAGTCATTCCACTTTCCAAAACATGTTTCAGTCAACCAGTCCTCACTGCACTACCTGTGAAATAAGCTATCATTACATCTACTTCCAAGAAAGTAAAACACCGTCACCCTGAGGCCACGCAATAAATCAGCCACAGAATCAGGATCAAAAGTGAGAAGTTCGCACTTCCCGCACCTGGGATCTGCAAGACCATGTCAGTTACCACGGAACAGCCTCCTTGCTACACAGAAAACACAGGGCAACTGACTACTATCTTCTCTACCAACAACACCATTAAATTAGAACCTAGTGGTAAATCAGTAAGTTAGGGCATACCCCCAGCTGCCCAGGGACAAGTGTGCTCATCTCTAAAAGCTGGGGCAGATGTCACAGGGCAAACACTCAGCACACGTCTGGCATGTGCAAAAGGAGATGCAACTACTGAAGAAGACTGGTTTAGTCCAGCACCTGCTCAGGTAGTTCTGTGACGGGCGTGGCACTCAGCTTAACACCTGGCGTCCTGTCCCTAGGCTCAATCTGAACCTGGGATCCATCCTGAATTTTTGATCAGAAAAAGGGAGTACTCATGCGTAAATGAACTTCACCTTGAATTCCTTTAGTTCAAACCCCTCATTTTACAGATTACGGAACTGAACCTCAGAGGAATGAAATGACTCACCCAAGGCCTCACAACTCAGGAGCAGAGATAGTTCTAGAAAGCAGGTCTCCAGACACCTATCCAGGATGCCTGCAATCCTCCTGAGCACTGGGCCATGGGTCATGGTTACTGCCAGAGGCCTGGACAACCACCAACCAGGGTTTGCTACATTTCTGCCAGGCTAAGACTTGTCTCCTCTCACCTTGTGCCAGATCCCGTCTTTGCCTCCAGGCTCAGGTCCCAAGGGGCACCGGCCTCAGCCTGCATCTTCTGAGGGACAAAGACAATTACTTACTAAAGCTAAGCCCATCAGAGATGAGGAAAATACCATTCTGGCACGAGGAATACACTTCACAAGGAGGCTATGTGAGCATGATGTTTTATTTATGGCCCTGCCTGATCAAGAGGACTTCCCCACAAGAAACGTCCAAAGCAAATAATTTTAAAGAAATGAAGAACTTTGTGCTTCCTTAACTGTCCTCCAAAGGCAGAAAAAAAGCCAGAGAAAGCAGGCGGGAGGACACCAAAGTTATAGGCTCAATGTGTCAGGACACGACCCACAAGTTTTGGACCAAGATCCTTCTAGGAAACCAGGAGGGACACAGTCGCTCGAAGAAGGTGGGACGCTCCCTATTCACTTTGGCGACCAGCGCGTATTTCGACACCCTGGCACAAGTCTGAATGGGGGCTGCAGGCGCGCACGTCCGCGCCGCCCGCCCAGAGCCGAGCGTCCTTCTCTCCCGGAGGACCGGCGCTGCCGCGACCAGCCAGAACCAGCAGCAGACGATCTCGGGGGTTCCGGTGCCACCGAAACCCAGTGGTGCAACTACGCGGGTACCGTTCCCACTCGTGCCCCCCCCAACAACACGCCGTCTCTCCCTCTCACACCCATCCCATCCCCAGACTCGCCCTCGACCCAAGCGCTTCCAAGTGGGATGCAATGCCCACTTCGGAGAATGAGATCTTAGTCGTGGGGACAAGCCAGGAGTCAGCTCGCATCCATTCACAAACCCGCGGAAGCAGATACAGACATTAAGGAGTTTGCTGCTTTGGCATTTTAAAAGCACACTATCAGGCAGCACAAGTAGACACACATATACAGGGAGGTAACCACCACGGGGAAGTCAACGACCCACAGGGAGGCTCCTAACTATCCTTATCTCGGGCTCGGGGCAGAGCACCTGGGGTCCCTCTCCCTCTCCATGACCCGGCGCGCCCTGCCCGCTGCCCGCGCACGCTAGGTGGAGAGCTGGGGTCGCCCGGCCGCCAGGACCCACGGGGGTTGAGACGGGGCCCACCTCCTCATCCTGCTCCTCCCGGGACGTGCTGCTGCCCCGGGGCGCGGGCGGCGCGGCTCCTCCGGGGAGCGGCGGCGGTGGCGCTGGGACTCCAAGCTCGAGCACCGCGCGCGCGGGAGCCCACGCGGCCGGCGGACAAGCACCCAGGGCGCCGCCCGGCGGCGGCGGCGGCTGCTCGCGGGAGAAGCCGCCGGGCTCCCCTTCCTCCGACAGAGTTTCTGAGCCCGAGGAGGACTCGGCCGAGGAAGCACCCGGCGAGGACGCGGCGGCCGCCGCAGGGGCGGGAGTCCGGGCGCCGTGGCCGCTGCAACCGCGGGGCACCGGCTCCGGCGCCTCAGAAACTTTCTCCCCCATTTCCCTCCCGGGCCCGAAGTGTGGCCCGAGGCGCGCCCTCCGAGCCTCCGGGGAAAGCCGAGGAGGCTCGGCTCCGGCAGGCTCTCGCTGCCGCTCCCGGGCTACGGGGAGCCCCGCCGGCGACTACATGGCCGCGGCACGGCCGCCGGAGCCTGCCGCCAAGTTAGCCGCCGCCCGGGCCCGGCGGCCGACGGGGGCTCCCGCGCGCGGGGACATGCCAGCTCAGGTCCGCGCTCGGCGCTGCCCGATCCTCCCGCGCTGCGCCCGAGCCGCCTGGACTGCGGCTTCTCCGGCAAAACCTGCCTCCGGGCCGGAGCTGGGCGGCGGAGGAGACGGGCAGCCCGCGGAGCCAATGGCAGGGCAGGCGCGCCGGTGGGCGGAGGCTGCGGAGCCCCGGGCCGCGCGGGCGTCAGGTAGCGGAGGCGGGGCCGAGGCGCCGGCTGCGGGGTCCCGCGGGAGCTAGGGGCCCGGGCACCGGAGACGGCGCCCGCGCCCTGAAGGGCGGGAGTGATCCCGGAGTCGGAGCATGAGACTGGCGCTCCGAACTCAGCGGAGGAATGGCTGGCCGTCCTTGGAACGCCATGGGGAGATGGCCCAATGGGGCAGTGAGACCCTGGAAAAGAACTAGACTTTGTTTCGAAAAAGTGGAATCGAGGAAATTGACCAGAAGGACAAGGAGGAGGGCTTTAAGGGTAAAGAAAAACACACAGTCACGCACACACACAGCCAGCAGCGTGCTGGAGGAGAAAGGGGAAAACTTCGTGGAATCGTGAGTGGATGCAAACGGAACTGCTCTCCAACCCCGAATTCTCCATTCCAGCTCTTTGGGCCTCAGTTTCCTCAACTGGAAGTGGAGACGTGAATGTATGTCTTGTCTGGCAATGGGCAGAATTAGAGCAAATATAGATAAAGCTTCAGCAGACTGCCTGGCTTAGACACGTGGCTAGTGCAAAAGACTATTTTCTGTCTTTATTTCTGTTTATAAACTAAAAAGTTAAATCCAAGGCTTGTACCTTTTGAAAAGGAAGAAAATAAATTATGCCGCTATGTTTAATTAGGACCAAGAATATGTCCAGCTCTGTGCGAGATCCTAGACAAAGCTGAATTAGAAAGGGCTCCGTGGCCCACCATTGCCTGTCTCTCCACATCAGCTAAGCAGAAGGTGAAAAGCCTTCACGTTTTCAGTTTACCATCTTCCAGCCCTGGATTGTAAACCAGCAAGATGCAGGATCAGGTGCTTCATTTTCCTTACCTCTAAGAACTAGGAGAAAGAACTTTCATCAAAGGCACCAATAGAATCTCCTTAAGGGGGGCTGGCCCCGTGGCCGAGTGGTTAAGTTCGCGCGCTCCGCTGCAGGCGGCCCAGTGTTTCGTTAGTTCGAATCCTGGGCGCAGACATGACACTGCTCATCTAGACCACGCTGAGGCAGCGTCCCACATGCCACAACGAAGAATACACAACTATGTACTGGGGGGGGTTAGGGGGGAAAAAAAAAAGAAAAAAAAAAATCTTAAAAAAAAAAAAAAGAATCTCCTTAAGGCCCTCCCTGGGGCTGGAGGAGGCAGCCTTCAGGGTGATGGGGTGGCTTGAATGTCTTGGAAGCTAGGGCTGTGCTCAGCAGTAGGAAATACGTGATTCCTCACTTGCCTTCAGCTCCTATCCTATTCTGAGCTCTGGCACTACGATCTGGGATATAAATTCGACCAGATTCAATTCTGCAGACGTTGATTGAGATGTGTGCCAGGTGCTTGCAGGGGATACAAAGATGAATAAGGCAGGTCCCCTGCCCTTGAGGAGCTTATGGTCAAGCAAGAGATTGATGCTGCATAATATTGCTCCATTATTAATTTTTAAAAACTGTGGTGGTGCTACCGGAACAGTGTGCCATGGGAGGATAGGAGAGAGCTGCAGAAAAACAGCAGGTCCTCAAGCTCAGGAATCCTCAAGAATCTGAGATTTCTCTGTGTCGAAACAGTTTTGCCAATTTCCTTAAGAACTGAAGGGCCTCAATTGAAAGCCCCTTCAGCTCATGAGCCCTTTTATGCGATTGCAGTATTTACAAGTCATACATCATACGAAGTGCTTCATCATACTGGACAGCAAGCTTTGTCCTAATCAGTTTCTTCCCCGCCAAGATGAAGGGGAAGGAAATATGGCATGACCCTGTTCCCATAGGCAGCCATCCTGCAAAACAGACTGGCTGTCAGTCTTGCAAGCATTGAGACACTTCAGAAATATCTGCAGGGCTGTGAAGACCTGCTGAGGCAAAAGGACAATTCTAGTGACTTGGCTAAATTGTGAGAGCAGGGCTGAAGAGAGAGAAGTGTGGGGCAGTCTGAATGCAACCCTGGCCTCACAATTGCGTTTCTAGTCAGGAGTGTTGGTCTTTATCGGAGCCCCCATGTGGTTGATTCGCCACAGCTGAAGTGAAATGATGGCTTAAGCGAGCCATTCACATGGAAAAGGAGAATGGAGGATGGGTTGCTTTTCAGTACGTCATGAAAGCAGCAGCCATGACGTGATCTGGGTTACTAACAGGAAGAAGGATGATAGCTGTGATTGCTTGAGCCCTAAGCATCATCTGTGGATGCTCTCATTTAATCCTGGCAACAACCTTATGAGATAGAGTCTGTTAGTCCCACTTTATAGATTAAGAAACTGAGGATCAGAAGGTCAAATAACTTGCCAAAGGTCACACAGCAAGTGAGTGGTAGAACTGTGATTTGAACCCAGCAGTCTGGCACTCTTTCTCAAACATTCCAGTGTAATGCCACTCAGAACAGACAACTTTTTCAAGCACATATATATACAGTAGTCCCCCTGTCTCTGGGGGATACGTCCCAAGACGCCCAGTGGATGCCTGAAACCCAGGATCATACCCAGCCCAATATATACCAAGTTTTTCCTATCCATACATGCCTATGATAAAGTTTAATTTATAAATTAGGCACAGTAAGAGATTAACAACAATAACTAATAATAAATATTTGGGGCCATTATTGAGTAAAATAAGAGTTACTTGAACACAAGCACTGCAACACCTCGACAGTTGATCTGATAACCGAGATGGCTACTAAGTGACTAATGGGCAGGTGGCGTACACAGTGTGGATATGCTGGACAAAGGGATGATTCACGTCCCAGGTGGGACAGAGCGGGACAGAGAGCGTGACGGTGCCAGATTTCATCACGGTACTCAGAACAGCGTGCAATTTAAAACTTATGTATCGTTTATTTCTGGAATTTTCCATTTAATATTTTCGGACCTCACTTGATCAAGGGAAACTGAAACCTCGGAAATCAGAACTGCAGACAAGGAGGAACTACTGCATTAGATTAGAAATATCCACAGGGCAGAGACCTTTTTGTCTTGATTCAATGTGTAAAACGGTACTTGCAGAACAGATTTTTTTCCCCGCAGACATTTATAAGGCACTATGTTTTAAGGTTCTAAGTGCTAGGTTTTAAGCACTTTACAAATATTAATTTTCTTAAGCCTCATATCAAGTTTATAAGGTAGCCACTATTATTATTCTCATATTACATATGTGCAATGTGTGAAAAATATGGCACACAGAAGTTAAGTAATTTTCCCAAAGTCACATGGCTGGCAAGTGATGGAGCCAGGGTTCAAACTTGTAGATTTTGGCCCCAGTGTTCATGTTCATAAATCCCACAGATCAAAGTCAAGTACTAGATTAGTATTTTTTGAACTTTTAAACCTTAACGCCAAATAAGAAATATATTTTACATTGCAAATTATGACACATATGCATACATACCTACAGATACAAATAAAGCTCCATGAAATAATACATACCCTATAAGAATTGCGGTCTGAAATTTCTATTATATTTTATTGGAAATAAAAATGCTAGTTGTGATTGGCTAAACGGATTTTGCACTCCACTTTGACACATGCAGTCAAAACCAGTGTACTTGACCATCTCCACAGCTGACCCAGGAGAGAAATATGACTATGGTTCAGGCTGAGAATTTCCCTACCAGAACTAGGCAAACCCAAAGGATGACTCTATACATAGAAGATGATCAGAAGGTCAGGATAGTTCCCCAAAGCTATCCCAATTAGACCCCTGGACAAACACGGGGGTGTAGCCAAACCACTGAACCAAAATCAGTTTTGATTTATCTAAATCCTATCCTTCACCTTTCTTATCGTATTAATTAAGTCATAAACATCTTTCCCAGTGGCCAGGAAAGCACCTCTTCAGTGAATTTCTCATAGATGTTCCTAATGTTTGAGACTTTGGAAACAGAGATGGGTTTAAAAGCGTGGCTTTTTCCCTGCAGTGTCACTGTAGGCAAGAGCCAGAATAATAAAAACTCCTTAGTCATGACTCCTGGGAAGCCAATAGTGTAGCTTCACATGACAGAACAAGACTGGCCCTGCAGACTAGGAGGGATGAGGTCAGCTTACTCCAAGGTAATCAGGGTCCGTCCGTGGTGTGGGACATGCTCCCAAGTGTTT
Source organism: Equus quagga (assembly GCF_021613505.1). NCBI lineage: Eukaryota > Metazoa > Chordata > Mammalia > Perissodactyla > Equidae > Equus > Equus quagga. The sequence goes on from NC_060275.1 coordinate 70,834,173, forward strand.
GCTTCAAGCACCCTGGGCAGTGAGTAAGAGGTCATTGTGTTTGTCAATAAAACACTTGCCTCAGTTTTCTGTGTTGTTCTTCTAAGTGATGGGAGACATTGCCTCTGGGAGCCTCTGTTGTCTCTGCTGGTCTCTGCTGTGTGGATGTGAAGGTCACTGTCAAGCTCTGTCTCTATGAGAGGGAGGATTTTCAAGGACAAGTCATCACACACTTAGTCTATTCCCAGCATCATGACCTTTCTCCCAAGGATTGGGTTTAGGATTTAATAAAATTGAAAACAATCATCCTTCTTTGTTACATACATAAAATTAGAACATCATAAACTCAGAATGAACATTTTTGCAAAATCATAAGTAAGTTCATATTTAATACACTAAAAAATCCTAAATATCATATTATCATTGGATTATGATGATGATATTATTCACCTTTGGTAGGTTCTTTTTATTATCATTATTGATGATGGATTTGCCTGCTGTCCCATGACCAGTAGAGTGAAATTTTGAGACACATTAAACACGATAAAAATATGGCTGTTGAGGCAGCCAAGATTGGGGTTTCCGGTTGATACCAGAGGGTATAGCGTGATACAGACATGGCCATTTCTTACCAGCCAGCCAGGAGGAAAAGCCCTTGCAGCATCTCACACTTTGTTTGTGTCTGAGATTCTGGGAAAGAAAGGGTTACAGTGCAAGGTTCCAGAAGATAAGTAGAAGAATTTTTAAATGACAGTTGAAAAGGACAGAGATGGAAGAGGAATAATGTGATTTGCAGCTGTTGGAGTCTCTGGGATAGAGATTGAAAAGGATGGGAAACTAAGCTATGTTACCAAGTTAAAATAAGCCTGCAATGGACCAAAGGAGAAGATGCTGCTGATCGGACCTCTCAGATCAGTATTTCTCAATGTGCTGTATGTGGAACACTTGCATCAGATCACGGAGATGCAAGCAGGGGAGCAGGACGTGTTGGTTCCTTGGTCTCACCCAAAGATCTGGGAATCTGCATTTTTAAGCAACACTCCAAGTGAGTATCAAGTATACTAAAGCTTGGGGATTAGCGAGGATGATCCTAATTTGGAGATCGAAGAGCCATTTTATGGGGCAAATGTGCATGGCTCTGTAGGAGGTGATTAGAATGAGCTTGACTGATACAGCTTGTGTCCCTTTTGACCTCTTTGTTCTTATTATCCCGGAGAATAGCTACCTTAGGGAGACCAAGGCAGCTTGGCAAGCTGGATAGGAATATACATGTTCTGAAAACAGCTGGAAAAACTGAGCTAATACACATAAAAAACTGAGTATAATGTTCCCTGGAGGATTCTGTCTAAACAAAATTCAAAATGGTGACCTATTTCCCACAGAGGAATCCAACCTTTTGCATTCATCTTTCCAAGATGGATATTCACATCTGGGATGTTTTTGTTATGCTTTCAGCATGAAATGTTCTTTTATTATCACTCTTCATTTTTCAAAAGATTGATTCAGTACTTTTTGCCTGTTTAGGAAATAGCAAACAAGCAAACACATTTACTCATTTTTATTCATTATAGTGTTTTGCTTTCAGAGTCAAATGGTTCCATTTTCAATTCTTATAGCAAGCTCCTTGACTCGGTCTACACTGCATAGCAAGTAGTTCCTTCCACCACTAACCCCAATTAATTAGAAAATAAAATGATAATGAACAGTAACCTAGCAACTAGTGACTCTTTCCACGGCTATGAGCCAGTTTGTAACCCTAGTGGTAATTTTTAAGGCTTTTTGTACTTGAGGAAATAGTACATTCTAGTCCCTTTCCCCTCAAAGTGTGGTTTGCCAATAAACCAACCTAAGAGCTTGTTAGAAATACAGAATCTTAGTTCTTTCCCCAGATCTGCTCTATCAGAGTCTTAACAAATTCCCATGGAACTTCATAGCCACATTAAAATTAGAAAAACACTGCTCTAACTTGGTTCTTAAACTTGGCAGTGTATTGGAATTACCTGTGGAACATTAAAATATACTGATGTCCCATCCCCAAGATCTTCTGATTTATCTGGTTTGGGTAGGGGCCTGAACACCAGGATTGAACAAGTTCCCTAGGTGGGAAGTGGTTGATTTTAGGGCTGAGGCAGGGAACTCCAAGATGAGCCTGGAATAACTCATGGTGCTACAAATTAAGGAAATGCTCAAAAAAAAAAAAAATTAGGACCTTGTCAGAAGAGCACAGTGCCAACCTAAAGGAGTTCCCAATGGCCGAATCTAGAACAATCTGGACAACAAAATAAATCATGATAGCGCTGGACTTTAAACCAGAAAATAAAATAAATATCCATGAGTCCAAATTCATATAAATAATGAAATAAAAAAGTGACTAGGGGAGCAGAGAGAGTTCTTCCTCACAATAGAATTCCAGTTAATAAATGTAGAAAGAAAGAGGGAAACAGAGAATCACCATTAGGCAAACACCAAAGTAATAATTGTTGCAGACAAGACCAAAATATGTATGCCCAAATTAGTGAGAAGAAGTTTGAGGAGAAAACGGATTTGCATAGATTCAAAGTACTTCCCCCATGATACTTACCAATACAAGGTGAAAGATAGTAACTCTACAGGGGAGAAAGCCAGCAGACACCAGCTTGACCATATACATGTCACTGGTAACAAGACATATCAACATCCTGAGCCTCTTGCTATAATGCACATCATTTTTGTGGTTTTCTTGACAAAATGCATAACCTTACTCCAATTGTAAGGAAATATGACAAACCCAAATTGAAAGACATTGTACAGAATTACTGATCAGTATTCTTCAACCATACCAAGGCAATGAAAGATAAACAAAGGGTGAAGAACTTTTACAGAAACTCAGAAGGTTCCGTACAACTAAATATAATGTGGGATCCTGAATAGGACCCACAAAAAGGGCATTAGAGGAGGAAAAAATGGTGAAATTTGAATTAAGTCTGTAGTATACTTAATAATATTGTACCAAAGTTAATGCTTGTTGTTCATAATTATACTATGGTTATATCAGATGTCCTCATTAGGAAAGCAGAATAAAGGATATTACTTTGTACTATTTTTGCAACTTTTCTATAAATCTAAAATTAGTTCAATTCTGGGTCAACAACATGGCAGAGTGAGCAGTTCCCTTTGTCTCTCCCACTTCTAACTACAACTAAATTGACATTCATTGAGCAGCAGAGGATACTAACACAATGCATCAGGATGCCCAAGAGACTCACGCAGCTATACATCTGAAAGTAGATGCACTACCCTCTGGAGGTGGTGGAGATAGGTGAGCACTCTCCAGCCTGCTGGCAGCCCTGTACATGCATGTGACTGCTCTCCTGGCTGGAGTGCCCATAGCACTACTGCAGCCCCAAAGTGGGGGAACGGGTCTCAGCAGGACTTCGGGAGCAGGTAGTGGCAGGCCTGAACCCTCACATGATTGCTTTCTTGTCCAGTGGGAGAGCACATAGTACCACCAGAGTCCCAGGGAGGGGCTCTGGCTCAGACCCAGTGGGGAGACCCTGACCACCAGCACAACAGCTGGTGCCACCCAGGAGGGGACGGTGGTGAATCTCCAGGCAAACAATTTCTCGGCTTCTGCAAATACCTATGGAACCACAGCAGCCCCAAAGTGGGGATTGTGTCTCAGCAGAGCTGTGGGAACAGGTGGAGGCAGCCATGAGCCCCCATGTGATCACTTTCCCATTCAGTGGAAGAGCCGACGGGGATGCCATGGTCCCAGAGAGTGGCCCAGTCTCAGACAGGCACAGCTGACAGGGTTCATAGCAGGCTCAAAATACACATCTTCTGCCTCCTCCTCCCCATGACAGAAGGCGGAATCTATGACCAGATACTATCACTATGCAAAAGTACAAATCCACCCCATCACATCAAATAGTATGAAGAAGTATATTGATACTGCAGAGCAGAAGGAAAAAGACAAATACCCAGAAATAAATCCTGAAGAGACAGAAATCTACAATCTAAATGACAGAGAATTCAAAACAGCTATCATCAAAAGACTCAACAACTTACAAGAGAACTCAGAAAGACAGTTCAATGAAATTAGGAACAATATTAATGAACAAAGATAATTCTTCACAAAAGAGATTGAAAGTATAAAGGAAAACCAATCAGCAATGTTGGAGATGAAAAATATAAGGAATGAGGTAAAGAAAAATCTAGAGTTCTTAAATAAGAGAGCTGATATTATGGAGGAAAGAATTAGTAGGTTAGAGGATAGGAATATAGAAATGCTTCAGATAGAGGAGGAGAGAGAACTAAGACTAAAAGGAAATGAAGAAATTCTCTGAGCAATACCCAAACTCGATTAGGAAATGCAACATAAGGATTATAGGTATTTCAAAGGGAGAAGTGAGGGGGAAAGTAGCAGAGAGCTTGTTCAAAGAAATAATGGCTGAGAACTTCCAAAACCTTGGAAAGAGCTCGGATGACAAGTAAATGAAGCTAATAGAACTCCTAATTACATCAATACCTTCTCCAAGGCATATATTAGTAAAACTGGCAAAAGTCAATGACAAAGAAAAAATATTAAGGGCAGCAAGGCAGAAGAAAATAACCTACAAAGGAAATCCTATCAGGCTTGCAGTGGATTTCTCAGCAGAAACCTTACAGGCTAGGAGAGAGTGGAATGATATATTCAAAATTCTGAAAGACAAAACCTTTCAGCCAAGAAGTCTCTATCCAGCAAAAATATCCTTCGCATATGATGGAGAAATAAAAACTTTCCCAGATAAACAAAAGCTGAGGGAGTTCATTGCCACAAGACCTCCCTACAAGATATGATCAAGAAGGCCCTCATACTTGAGAAAAAAAAGAAAGTGTTTATAAAAGCTTAAGCAAGCAGACAAATAGGCAGACAAATCGGAAAATTGCAACCTTATCAGAACAGATTAGCAAACACCTAATTATAACATTCAAAATAAAGGGAAGGAAAACATCAAGAATAAATATAATCACTTCATTTTAACCACAAACTCACAACACAAAATGGAATAAGTTGTGACAGCAGTAACTTAGAAAGGGAAGAGAAAGGGGATGGAAGATGCTTAGACTAAGGGAATAAGAGGCTCTCAGGAAACGGACTAGCTCATCTACAAGATCTTTTACACAATCCTCATGGTAACCACTAAACAAAAAATCAGAAGAGAGATACAATGACAAACAAAGAGAAAACCAAGAGAACCACCTTAGAGAGCCACCAAACTGAATTGGCAGTCCAAGATACACAGGACAAGAAACAAGGGAAATACAGAATAACTAGAAAACAAATGATAAAATAGCAGCATTAAGCCCTCATATATCAATAATAACTCTAAACGTAAATGGATTGAATTCCCCAATCAAAAGACACAGAGTGACTGGATGAATTAAAAAACAAGACCCAACAATATGCTGCCTCCAGGAAACACATCTCAGCTCTAAACACAAACAGAGGCTTAGAGTGAAGGAATGAAAGATGATACTCCAAGACAATGGCAAACAAAAGAAAGCAGGTGTTGCCATACTTATGTCAGGCAAAGTAGACTTCAAGATAAAAAATACAAAGAGGGGCAGAATATAATGATAAAAGGGACACTCTACCAAGAGGACATAACACTCATAAATATATAAGTACCTAACACAGGAGCACCAAAATAAATAAAGCAACTATTAATTGATCTAAAAGGAGATATTCACTGCATCACAATATCAGTAGGGGACCTTAACACCCTACTTACATCAATGGATAGATCAACCAGACAGAAGGCCAACAAGGAAATAGCAGAACTAAGGTCTTGATAGATATATATATAACACTCTATCCAAAGACAGAATACACATTTTTCTCAAGGGCACATCGAACATTCTCAAAGATAGACCATATTTTGGGAAACAAGGCAAGCTTCAATAAATTTAAGAAGATTGAATTCATATCAGCATCTTTTTCTGACCATAATGCCATGAAACTAGAAATCAACTACAAGAAAAAGATGGGAAAGTGACAAACATGTGGAGACGAAACAACATGCTAATGAACAACCAATGGGTCATTGAAGAGATTATAGGAGAAATCAAAAACTATCTGGAGACAAATGAAAATGAAAATACATCATGCCAACTCATGTGGGATGCAGCAAAAGTGGTCCTAAGAGGAAAATACACAGCAATACAGAAGCACCTTAACAAACAAGAAAAATCTCAGATGCTCAATTTTAAACTACACCTAAGAGAACTAGAAAAAGAAGAACAAACAAACAAAAAAAAAAAAGAAGAAGAAACAAAGCCTATAGTCAGCAGAAGGAGGGAAATATTAAAATAAGAGCAGCAATAAATGAAATCAAAACCAAAAATAAAGTAGAAAAGATCAATGAAACAAAGAGCTGGTTCTTTGAGGAGATAAACAAAATTGACAAACGCTTAGCCAGGCTCACTAAGAAAAAAAGAGAGAAGGCTCAAATAAATAAAATTAGAAATCAAAGAGGAGAAATTACAATGGATGTCACAGAGATACAAAGGATTATATGAGAATACTATGAAAACCTGTATGCCAACAAATTGGACAATCTAGAAGAAATGGATAAATTTTTAGACTCATACAACTTCCCAAAACTGAACCAAGAAGAAATAGAGAATCTGAATAGACCAATCACAAATAAAGAGACTGAAACAGTAATCAAAAATCTTTAAAAAAAATAAAAGTCTAGGACCAGATGGCTTTTCTGGAGAATTCTACCAAACATTCAAAGACGATTTAATAACTATCCTTCTCAAACTATTCCAAAAATTTGAGTAAGATGAAACACTCTCTAACATATTTCACTAGGCCAACATCACCCTGATCCCAAAGTGAGACAAGGACAACACAAAGAAGGACAATTACAGGCCAATATCTCTGATGAACATAGATGCAAAAATCCTCAACAAAATGTTGGCAAACTGAACAGCAATACATTAAAAGGATCATACACCATGATCAAGTGGGATTTATTCCAGGGATGCAGGGATGGTTCAACATTCACAAATCAATGTGATATGCCATATTAACAAAATGAGGAATAAAAACCACATGATCATCTCAACAGATGCAGAGGAAGCATGTGACAAGATCCAACATCCATACAATAAAAACTATCAATAAATTGGGTATAGGAGGAAAGCAGATCAACATAAGAAAGGCCTTGTATGACAAACCCACAGCCAACATCATACTCAAAGGGGAAAAACTGAACGCCATCCCTCTGAGAACAGGAAAACGACAAGTGTGCCTACTTTCACCATTCTTATTCAACAGAGTACTGGAGGTTTTGGACAGAGAAATTAGGCAAAAAAAGGAAAGAAAAGTTATCCAAATTGGCAAGGAAGAGGTGAAACTCGCTGCTTGCAGATGAAATGATCTTATATATAGAAAACCCTAAAGAATCCATTGGAAAACAATTGAAAATAATCAACAACTACAGGAAAGTTGTAGGGTACAAAATCAACTTACAAAAATCAGTTGAATTTCTATACTCTAATAATGAACTAACAGAAAGAAAACAAGAATACAATCCCACTTAGGATCACAATAAAAAGAATAAATATCTAGGAAAAATTAAACCAAGGAGGTGAAAGACCTATACAATAAAAACTATAAAATGTTATTGAAAGAAATCGAAGATGAAATAAAGAAATGGAAAGATATTCCATGCACGTGGATTGAAGAATAAACATAGTTAAAATGTCCATACACTTAAAGAATTCTACAGATTCAATACAATCCAAATCAGAATCCCAATGACATTCTTAGGGAAATAGAATGAAGAATCCTAAAATTCATATGGGGCAACAAAAGACCCCAAATAGCTAAAATAATCCTGAGAAAAAAGAGCAAAGCTGGAGGCATCACAATCCCCAACTTCAAAATATACTACAAAGCTATAGTAATCAAAAGAGCATGGTCCTGGTATAAAAACAAACTCACTATCAATGGAACAGAATTGAACACCTAGAAATAAAACTACACATCTACAGACAGCTAATCTTCAACAAAGGAGCTAAGAACATACAAGGGAGAAAGGAAAGTCTCTTCAATAAACGGTGTTGGGAAAAATGGACAGCCATATGCAAAAGAATGAAAGTAGACCATTATCTTTTGCCATACACAAAAATTAACTCAAAATGGACTAAAGACTTGAAGGTAAGACATGAAACCATAAATCTCTTAGAAGAAAATACAGGCAGTACACTCTTTGACATCAGCTTTAGAAAGATCTTTTTGAATACCATGTCTACTTGGGCAAGGGAAACAAAAGAAAAAGTAAACAAATGGGACTTCATCCAACTAAAGAGCTTTTGCAAGGCAAAGGAAACCAGGAACAAAATGAAAAGACACCAACTAGGAGAAAATATTTGCAAATCATATATCCAACAAGGGGTTAATCTCCAAAATATGTAAAGAACTCATACAACTCAACAACAAAAAACAAAAATATCTGATCAAAAAATGGCAGAGGATATAAACAGACACTTTTCCAAAGAAGAAAATGGCCAGATGGCCAATAAACAGATGGCCAATAGGCAGCACATGAAAAGATGTTCAACATCACTAATCACCAGGTAAACGCAAATCAAAGCTACAATGAGATATCACTTCACAGCTGTTAGAATGGCTATAATTACCAAGACAAAAAACAACAAATGTTAGAAAGGATGTGGAGAGAAGGGAACCCTCATACACTGCTGGTGGGAATGCAAACTTGTGCAGCCACTATGGAAAAAAAGTATGGAGATTTCTCAAAAAATTAAAATAGAAATACCATATGACTCAGCTATCCCATTACTGTGTATTTCTCCAAAGAACAGGAAATCAGTGATACAAGAGATTTATGCACCCCTATGTTCACTGCAGCATTACTCACAATAGCCAAGACGTGGAAGCAACCCAAGTGCCCATCAACTGATGACTGGATAAAGAAGATATGGTATATATATACAATGGAATACTACTCAGCCATAAAAAAGACAAAATCGTTCCATTTGCAGTGACATGGATGGACCTTGAAGGTGTTATGTAGCGAAATAAGCCAGTCAGAGAAAGACAAACACTGTATGATTTCATTCCTCAATCTTCTATGATTTCATATGTGGAAGGTAAAGAAATATATGGACAAAGAGAACAGGATAGTGGTTACCAGAGGGGAAGGGGATTAGGTGGTGGGCATAAGCGCTAAAGGGGCACATATATATGGTGACTGACAAATAATAATGTACAACTGAAATTCACAATGCTATAAACTATTATGACCTCAATAAAATAAAATAAAATAAATTCACAATAAAATGTTATAAAGTAAATGTCCGTAGGAGAATCTACGGTAGCCGAGGTTGAAAACTACTACTCCAGCCCTCAATGACCGAACTCCTCTCTCCCTCCTTTCTCCTTACTCAAGGGAAATAACTTTTTCGTATCTTACCCTCATCAAGTGGACTAGCTTGGGGTGGTTGGAGTAGCGGACAACACTGTAAGTAACATCAATGCTCCACGCAGGAAAATGTCTATGGTCAGTGCTGTGGGGACCATACAACTGGAGTATAAACATAATGGTAGAATATTTGGTATCTGGCTGCCCTATATCCATTCTGCCTCCTTTTCGTACGAGCATCTCAATTTATTTCTAAGGAATTACCTATTTCCTTTTGAGCAATCTTGATGGCCTTAATCCAGGAGTGAGCTATCCTTGGACTTCGAATCTTGAGAAGAGTCACACAAAGACAGCAGTGCCTGGACAAAGCTGTCAATCGCTCTCATTAATTAGATCCAGAGCCGCTATGGTTCTACTACTTTTCCAAGTCTTATTCTCCAGCTTTTCCTTTGATTCTCTGAGCTACTAACAAAATTTCCTTCTGATTGAATTAGCTAAAATCAGCTATTGCTAGCCACCGAGGAACTCTAAGAAATACAGGTGTGCTGACCTGAATCTACTGCTCACCCAGTCCGGGTGGGAAGAAGACGTCTGAATGCCATGACAACTACTAGTCATCCTAAACTTAAAGATGTATTCCTGACCTCAATAAGGCTGCTGCTTCCATTAAATTTTAAGAAACCGTTAATGTTTCAGGTATAAGTAGGGATCTCTCTTACTCGAGGTTAAAATACTTGAGAAAAAGAGTGCCCTGGCAGAAAAAAAGACTATTTCCAGTTATGGCAGAAACAGATCCTAGCACCACACTATGTTGGAATCATCAGTCTGTCTTCCTACTGGGTTGTGAGAGTCTTGAAGGCAAAAGAATACCAAATCTTATTTATCTAGCACCTTATTTGTGCTAACACCTAGCACAACGTCTGACACAGAGTAGCTCATGATAAGTACTTATTGAATGAATGCATGAGACTATTGCCACCACATGACTTAAGCCAGTTTTATTAAACGCCTATGTTTATCTAAAGTTCGCTCAGTCTAAGTCTTGTATAGGTTGATTAAAAGAACCCAAGATATTTTAGAAGGAAAAAAAAATCTGTTTATGTAATAAAGCTGCCTCATTCCTGAAGAGTCCCTCATTTTAAGGAAATAATAATTGCATAAAAATCTTCAACTCAAACCACTATTACTGTCATGCTCACAGAAGTTTCTTCCTAACTATTTGCCTTCCTAAGACAGCCAAATTAATAAGAATTGCCTGCATGCAATGTGAACAGGGTGATAGGAACGCTTGAGGACCCTTGAGACTAGTACTGGTCCAACTGGTTGGCAAGGCAGGAAAGGCTACTGTTAAGCTACAAGAACCTCCCTTCAGGCAGCCCCAGGACACCACGCAGGACCTTAGTCAGGGTGGGAGGGGTCTGTACCCTTATTGATAGAAAGACCCGTTCTTATGGAAACTCCATTCTTATGTAAGAATATTAGGACCCTTTATTATTTTAGCCAAAATTAATGCAAGGAAATTGTTATGGCAGGGAAGAAGATGAAATGAAATGGTGGGACACTTTAGCATTGTGAAAGCCAGGGGCCTTAGTTGCCAGCCCTTGAATCTATTCTATCCGGTTAAAGCAGGAAGTGATTTGTTAAAAGATATTAGAAGCTCACAGAGTCTTTGGAAGAACTGAAGAAACAGGCTGTGGAGTGAGCTTCCAGGAGCAATCCCCAGAACCTAAAGGCAGAACCGGCTAGGAAAGGAAGCGCTGCTTCCGACGATCCCAGAACCACACCGCCTCTTCCACCTTCCGTGCCTGCAAAATGGATTCCCGGCATCCCATCTGCTTCCTCACATAAATCTCTTCTGTATCTACATCCCTATATGTGCAGCTGATTAGCAGAACCTAAGTCACATGACTGTAGCCTGGAGGCAAAGGAAACTGAGAAATGTGGGAGTTTTGCATTCTATCTTGGGAAGATGGGATTCACACCATGAGGAACCATCACACTGTAGAAAGAGTGTCAAAAGATTTGGCTAACAGGGTAAACCAAAATGATTTAGACTTTAAAAGGCTTTGATTTTAATTGTTCTAATCGGCCCCGTGGCATAATATTTGCAGCCATCAGATAGAAGTGGGCCTGAGTATCAGCTTCAGGATGAAGCTGAAACATCAGTCATTTCTCCACGAAATGTCTCCTAAGGGAAAAGAATTGTCATGCACTGAGCACATTCTATATATATGCTAGACGCTGTGCTAAATGCTTTATATGCATTATGTAATCTCCTCAATAACCCCAATTCAAGGGTACCATTCCCATTTTACAGATAAAGAAATTAATGCTTTGAAATTAAATAGTTTTTATCAAAGTGACACAGTAAGATGGGGCTAGGATTTATTCCAAGGTCTCTCTCGAGTTATGCTCTTCCTATTATATTGGATTCTTAATCAGAGCATTCATGGACCTAGTGAAGGTGGTATTGGCTTCAGGAGCCTTTGTAATTGTGGGCATGCACCTCTCTGGGGAGGTCGCCCACAGCATGTATCAGATTTCCAAAGGGGTATATGACCCCCAAGTGGTAATGAACCACTGCTCTACCCAAAGTTGTAGTAGACCAGTTTATGATCACAAAGCTCTTGTTGGGGAGTGGGCATACTCCTACTAATTTTTTTTATTTTTGATCTTAGCACTTATTGATTGTGATATCACTTTGCAAATATAAGATTCAAATTTAAAATTTGAATTGAGTCAGGAGCCCTATCTCTTGGGGGAAAAAAATACAAGTCTGTGTAGGAATGAGCAAGGATTAAAACCCACGAGAAAGGTTCTATCTGCAAGATGAGAAAGGACTGAACAAAATAGGAACACATTTTTCTTTTAACCACTGAAGTCCTAGCTGTACATCAGAAGGCCTAACATCTATTCGTGACTTTGTCACCCACTCCATTTATCAGGGCCTCCATCACCTGTATGATGTGAGAAATATAAAACCTGCCATCATTTCCTCCTTCACAATGTTATGAGATTGTTTTTGGAAGTACTTTCATTTCCCCAACAGAAAGGCATTATAGGTCTCTATATATTCCTGTTATGACTTCTTTAGGGGAAAGAAAAGCACCTCAGAGAAGACTTGGCTTACAACGTCTAGGACCGAGTGATTTTGGAGCCTCGCAGGCACCTGTATGTGGGATGTTCTTGGTGAAGAACAGCTTGTTTATTTCTTAGTGTGTCATTTCTAGTGGGTTGCTTCTTCCCCTCTTTCCATTTGTTGTGTTTTTAAAAAAACCCTCCAGTGTAAGTAAGGCTCTCCAATTGTGTTAGCTAGCTAGAATGTTGCTTTAGATGGCTCCTTATTTATCTCTTGCTGTCAAAATGCATAGTATTTTACAGAACACAAAAGCTTTCCTCTAGAAACAAGATAATGATTGTTTTAAAACAGAAAGATGCAAAGAAGCCCAGGAGAGTTAGCTTACTAGTAGTAGGCCCACTAGGAGAAGCAGCAGTGTACTCCATAAATATAGGAAAATGTCTAAGCATAACATTTGATGAACAGGGTCCACCATCTGAGTGTGAAATGCCCCCTTGTTTGCCATCTAGTCCCCAAGCAATCAGTTTGTAAATGACATTTTAGAAAGGTAATGAATAGCTACTTATATCAGATGTAAACTTAATTTCAAAGTGTGGAATGGGCCATAAATAAAAACATGGAGTGATTTCCATAGCTCAGCCTGTTCATACCAATGGAAGGATAGATTATCAACAAGGGAAGTCAAGGGCTCTTCTCAAATAGGGGACAATGCCAGATAGTATGAAGTTCAATTGTTGGTTGCTGCTGTTCTTGCTGTTATTATTGTGTTGGTTTTTTTCTTGAGTGGTTTTCATAAAGAAAAAGAAATTCACAATGAAGAATTTCATGAGGAAATTCACAATAATGGCAGTATCTAACATAAGGATCCGACATATGATATTTATTAAGCAGGTGGCAAGGAGGAGAGACAAAGGAGAAATTTTGAAAATAGCTTCCCCTTGATGTTTTCCTCCAACTATTGTAGCTTGTAATTTCAAACCATAATCTTACATATTATATTGCTTGGATGAAGATTAATTGTGGTTATTCAATTAGATGCCTAATGTAGGAGCAGGAGCTGCCTTCCTAGGAGTTAAAGAATTTTTCAGATTGCCACTGGCACAGGAAACCTGAGCTACATTGTTTTGCTTCAATAGGAAGCAGGCAATGCTCCAGCTCTCATGATTCCTTCCATAGCCAATCAGTCATCTTGTTGACTTTTCCTTCACACAACTCTCCTATTCATCCCTTCTTTTGCGTGGTAAAGTCTTCTTCCCTGACTCAGGTCCCCATCACCTCTAAGATTACTGGAATAGCCCCCCAAATGATGTCCTAGCTTATAGTCCAGCCCTTCCAATTTATCTTATCTCCCCATGCCCAGATTAATCTTCCAGAAATACTGCTTTGATCATGCCACTCTCCAGTATATCAATAAGATAAAGGCCAAAACTCTTAGCTGAGCATGCAAGGCCCCACTGTCTTTCCGGGTTCACCTCCCAGGCCTCCCTCTACAAAGCTTACACTTATGCCAGACAGGATTACTTATTGTTTATGACTCAGACTCTATTCCAATCTTGTCCCCCATAAATTTCTATGCACTTAAAAGCCTATTTAGCCCTTCTCTCCACCCATTCAAATCCAACAACTACTCAAATTCTATATATCTGCCAAAACTCAACTAAACTCATCAGTCCCCTTGGTGGCAGTTTTAAAACATGTCCTCTAATTCTTTGATGCTTCTCCCACTGAGAAGTCCAGGTCCAGGTCCCCTATCCTTAAATCTGGGTTGACCTTTAGGGATTCGCTTTTAATCAATGGAACGTAGTGGAAGGGATGCTGCATAACTTCCAAGGCTCTGTCAGAAATGGCCATGTACCTTCCACCTGCTTCTCTTGGAATGCTTGCTCTGGGGGCAGCCAGGCACCAAGTAAGAAGTCTCAAAACCCTGAGACTACCACACTGGAGAGACCACATCTGGACACTGCTCAGCAGCCTAGCTGAGCTCCAGCATAATTGCTGGTCAAAGGAGACATTGTGGATGTTCAGCCCAGTCAAGACTTCAGATGACTGCCCTAGTCAACATCCTAGGAAAGGATTGCCCCACCAAGCCTTGCCTGAATTGCTGACCTCCAAATCAGGAGAAAAATAAATGGTAGTTTTAAGCCACTAAGTTATGGGGTAATTTGTTATGCAACAACATTAAGTAGAACGACTCCCATAAATTCTCTCCTTGACCTCCCAATCCTAGGGTCACCTCTCACTCTTTTAAATTCCAAGAAATTATTCTCTATCCTCATTCATTTAGGAAGCATTGATTGAAGGCATCTACTAAGTGAGAGACACTTTGCTGGATGCTGGGGAAGCAACAGGTTTTAAGAAAGATGCTATTCCTGTTCACAAGTCTGGTGGAGACAGACAAGAAAACAGGCAATTATAATTCATTATGTCTACCATAAATATTTGAGTACCTATTCTGTGTTGAGCTCTGTGCCACAGAGAGAGGAGTTGGGAAATACTGACTTTTGTAGGCTGTGGGACATCAATGCAGAATTATCCTAGAGAGAATTGAGTATGTAAGTCTGCAGTTCTGGAGAGAGAAGTAGGCTGGAGATTTAGATTTGGGAGTCAACAGCATGTCGATGATAGTGAAAGCTGGGAGCAGGATGAGATTCCTCAAGGACTGGGTTGTGAAAGACAGAGAGCCTACACAAGAACCCTCAGGCAAAGGAAGAGCATCCTTCAAAGGAAAAGAAGGATCAGAAAAAAGCAACACAACCAAAGTCTATGGGTCTTCAAAATCAAGGTAAACAAGTGTTTCAAGGAGCAGGGAGGAGTCAGCTGTGCCAAATGCTGTGGGGGCCAAATAAGGTCATGTCCAAAAAGCATATTATCGTGTAAACAATCAGAATGTCTCTGACATGCCTTTTATTGTGGTCTTGAGTTGTTATTTGAAAACACTTTTAGATATTAAGTTCTCTCTAAAGTTATGAGTTCTTTGTGGAAGGGATTATTTATGTTGCAAATTTGAATTTCACATAGTTACAAGACTCAGATGTGTGAAGTGAAAACTATTTTTTGTTATGTGAAATGAACTATCAAGTCCCCATTTCTGCTGATGGCAGATTTAGTCTTGACATCATTCATGTAATGTAGGTCCTTCTGTTTTAAAAGATCTTCTTTTTGGTTTTTTTGTACATACTCAAATCCAGGACTCTGCTCATTCTCCTTTGTCTTTCCTTCTTGGGAATGATCCAGGTTCCAGGGGTACTGATGGATGGTCCTGGCAGGGAGTCTGTTTTCCATAGAGTCCACTGCTTGTGGTGGACTCTGCTCAAGTGTAGAGTGTGATCCTCTGTCTTCATTGTAACCACTGCTAACATCTGAGCCCCATCGTGGCCTACAGTTGTTGATCCAGACAACCTGAATCATCTCTATTCCTTCTCAGGTCTGCTAGTCACTCCTTCCTTGCCCTTCTCTTAGCTTCTTACTTTATCCTCCACCGTGGTGGGAAAAATCCTGGGAATCATGCACATTTCCCTCAGTCATTCCTACTCTATCACCAGGGAACTCTACTCTACTGTAGTGGACATTGGGCTTCTTCAGAGTTCATGGTATAAATTTGGAGAATTTATATCAAATTTATACCAAAAATGAAAAACACTGTTATATATTTCTAAAAATGTCATAATACCAATTCAGGGCATAGAATATTGTACATGAAACCAAGTTTTCAGAATCTCTCCCCAAACGTATCTCTCTAAAGACCCTTACGAGCTCTTGAAGATCAAAAATGTTTTCGCAATGCCTCCGAAAGACAAAAGATTATAAGAGAATACTACAAAATGCTAGGCACCAACAAATTGGATAATCTAGAATAAATGGATAAATTCTTAGAGCCATACAGCCTTCCAAAACTGAATCAAGAAGAAGGAGAGAATTTGAATAGACCAATTACCAGTAAGGAGATTGAAACAGTAATCAAAAATGTCCCAAAAAATAAAAGTCCAGGACCAGATGGCTTCCCTAGTGAATTCTACCAAACATTCAAAGAAGACGTAGTACCTATCCTTCTCAAACTCTTCCAAAAAATTGAAGAGGAGAGGAAGCTTCCTAACTCATTCTACAAAGCCAACATCACCCTGAATCCAAAACCAGACAAGGATAACATGAAAAAAGAAAATTACAGGTCAATATCACTGATGAACATTGATGCAAAAAATTTCAACAAAATACTGGCAAATCAAATACAACAGTACATTAAAAAGATCATATACTAGGATCAAGTGGGATTTATTCCAGGGATGCAGGGAAGGTTCAACCTCCATAAATCAATCAACGTGATACAGCACATTAACAAAATGAAGAATAAAAATTACATGATCATCTCAATAGATGCAAAGAAAGAATTTGACAAGATACAGCATCCATTTATGATAAAAACCTGAATAAAATGGGTATAGAAGGAAAGTCTCTCAACATAATAAAGGGCATATATGACAAATCCACAGCTAAGATCATTCTCAATGGAGAAAAACTGAAAGCTATCCTTCTAAGAACAGAAACCAGACAAGGATACCCACTTTCACCACTCTTATTTAACATAGTATTGGAAATCTTAGCAACAAATTGGAAATCAGAGCAACAAAGCAAGAACAAGAAATAAAAGGGATCCAAATTGGAAAGGAAGAAGTGAAATTGTCACTAATTGCAGATGACACGATTTTACGTATAGAAAACCCTAAAGAATCCACTAAAAAACTTTTAGAAATAATAAATGACTATGGTCAAGTTTCAGGATACAAAATCAACATATAAAAATCAGTTGTGCTTCTATACACCAACAACAAAGTAGTAGAAAGAGAAATTAAGAATATAATGCCCTTTACAATTGCAACAAAAAGAATAAAATACCTACGAATAAACTTAACCAAAGAGGTGAAAGATCTGTACACTGAAAACTATAAGACATCATTGAAAGAAACTGAAGAAGATGCAAAGAAATGGAAAGATTGTCCGAGCTCTTGGATTGGAAGAATTAACATAGTTAAAATGTCTGTACTTCATAAAGCAAGGCATAGATTCAATGCAATCCCTATCAAAGCTCCAACAACAATTTTCATGGAAATAGAACAAAGAATCCTAAAATTTATATGGAACAAGAGAAGATCCTGAATAGCCAAAGGAATCCTGAGGAAAAAGAAGAAAACTGGAGGTATCCCACTCCCTGAATTCAAAAAATACTACAAAGCCATAGTAACCAAAACAGCATGGTACTGGCACAAAAACAGACACACAGATCAATGGAACATAACTGAGGGTTCAGAAATAAACCCACATATGGACAGCTAATTTTTGACAAGGGAAGCAAGAACATACAATGGAGAGAGGAAAGTCTCTTCAATAAATGGTGTTGGGAAAACTGGACAGCCACGTGCAAAAGAATGAAAGTAGACCATTATCTTACACCATACACAAAAACTAACTCAAAGTGGATTAAAGACTTGAATATAAGACTTGAAACTATCAAACTTCTAGAAGAAAACATGGTTAGTACACTCTTCGACATCGGTCTTAGCAGCATACTTTGAAATACCGTGTCTGACCAGGCAACGGTAACAATAGAAAAAATAAACGAATGGGACTACATCAAACTAAAAGCTTCTGCACAGCAAAGGAAACCATCAACAAAACAAAAAGACAACCTAACAACTGGGAGAAGATATTTGCAAACCATATATCTGATAAGGGGTTAGTATCTAAAATATATAAAGAACTCATACATCTCAACAACAAAAAACTAACAACTCAATTTAAAAAATGGGCAAGAGATTTGAACAGACACTTTTACAAAGAAGATATACAGATCACTAACAGGCACTTGAAAAGATGTTCAACATTACTATCAGGGAAAGGCAAATCAAAACTACAATGAGATGTCATCTCACTCCAGTCAGAATGTCTATAATTAACAAGACAGGAAACAATAAGTGTTGGAGAGGATGTAGAGAGAAGGGAACCCTCATACACTGCTGGTGGGAGTGCAAACTGGTGCAGCCATTGTGGAAAACAGTATGGGGATCCCTCAAAAAATTAAGACTAGATCTACCGGGGCTGGCCCTGTGGCCAAGTGGTTAAGTTCACGTGCTCTGCTTCAGCAGCCCAGGGTTTCGCCAGTTTGAATCCTGGGTGCGGACATGGCAGTGTTCGTCAAGCCATGCTGAGGCGGCATCCCACATGCCACAACTAGAAGGACCTAAGACTAAAAATACACAATTATGTACCTGGGGGCTTTGGGAGAAAAAGGAAAAATAAAAATCTTAAAAAAAAAAAAAAAGACTAGATCTACCATATGATCCAGCTATTCCACTGCTGGATATTTACCCAAAGAACATGAAAACACAAATGCATAAAGATACATGCACCCCTATGTTCACTGCAGCATTATTCACAATAGCCAAGACTTGGAAGCAACCTAGGTGCCCATCAAGGGACGAATGGATAAAGAAGGTGTGGTATAGATACACAATGGAATACTACTCAGTCATAAGAAATCATGAAATCCTGCCATTTGTGACAACACGGATGGACCTTGAGGGCATTGTGTGAAATAAATCAGAGGGAGAAAGTCAAATACCATATGATCTCACTCAGAAGTAGAAGATAAAAACAACAAACAAACACATAGCAACAGACATTGGATTGGTGCTTACCAGAGGGGAAGGGGGGAGGGAGGAGGGCGAAAGGGGTGACCAGGCCCACGTGTGTGGTGATGGATTGTAATTACTCTCTGGGTGGTGAACATTTTGTAATCTACACAGAAATTGAAATAGATAATGATGTACACCTGAAATTTATGTAATGTTATAAAGCACTGTTACTGCAATAAAGAAAGAATAAAGAAAAAAAAAGAGACTTCTCAGGCACAGATTTAAAAAAAAAAATGTTTTGGCTTTCAGACTACTTTCTTTGCTCTGGACTTTAATAGCTTTCTTGAAAATGAAAATTACTTTATTCTAGACTTTATTCACCATTTCTTGACCAATAAATGCCATTGATACAATGGGGAGAAAATAGGACAACTCAGATTTTTCAGGAACAAAAAAATACATCACATAATATTTCAAAAGTATTATCCATTATATTGGTTATGTACATAGTAGCTGATCTAATTTAAAATATTTGCTGATTTTTTTTGTTATGGGGAAGCCAACTTAGTTGGCCTCATATTTGCTAACATTTTGTAAATTTGGATTTCCAAGGTCAATCCTTAAAGGACTCTTTATTCCATTACTAGGACTTTAAATGTTTTAAACTATAAATAGTGTCAGTTGTCAAAGTGTTGTTGGTGGTTATGACTTTGCTGCCCCCAAAAATGATGTCCCATAGGCATTATTAAATGAGAAATAAAAATTAGTATGCTTTCCCCTGTAATTATGATTCTTCACATGAAAGTAAAACTCTTTATTAAAACAGACAGGCACAAATATTTATTAATATTACTAATTTCTCTGTTTAAATAGGACATATAATTGGGATGCAATTTAAAGAAATGTAAGATTCTTGATACAATTAAGTCCTCCTTTCTCATAATTTTTGTTGTAAATCACAGCTTAATTTAATTCTGGGTTTATCCCGAGTTTGAATAGAATTAACTTACCCTTTACATTCCCAAGAATCAAACTTCAAATTTCTGGACCACTTTCGCCATTTGACGCACCTTTGGCTATTTCCAATTAAGGAATATTCCTGTAACTGCTTATTTTTCCAGGCTGGTGCTAAAGCAATTTTCCACGAGTTCTAATTCTCTTCTTTTTAGAGCATATCCTTCTTCTTTTTCTGTTCTTTTCTTTTCAGAAATCTTAGTGGAAATTTAGAGGGAGAGAGAGATAGAAATATAGACGTGTAGCACCTCCCCAATTACAGCATGAGTGCCCTGGGGCAATCTCCTCCCCAAACCAGGAGAAAGTCCTCCATCCTTTCACCTCTCCAACTCTCTCTTTCTCTTTTGAGGAAACCCGACTTGCTCCCATCTAGCAATCAACTCAAATCATGATTTCATATGCAAAACTGCTTTCAAAGTGGGCTAGGGTTATGAAGCAAAGCTTATCAAAAGCTGCCTTTTCTAGTTAGAGCTTATGACTCTTAAAAAAGAAATATAAAGATTGCCCCTTAGTTGGCTAGTTCCACTAGTAGAAAAGCAAGGCAATAATTTCAGGGGTGAACACATGCCCCCGACAGTGGTGGTGTTTTCATGTTTGTTTTTACAAGGAAGATAAGGTAAAGAGGTGGATTAGAAGGTAAGAGCCAATCAAATCTTAGGTGGCAGGCTGAAAATACAGCAAAGTTGGGGAAATAAAATTGTTAAAAAATAAATGAATGGTGGGAGAAATAAATAAGAAAACAAAAGCTACTAAAGAAAACAAGAAGAAAAAAAAGCTGAATCCGGTTGCTTCAAAGAGAGATAGAAGTCAACAAGGAAAGAAGGAAGGAAGCATATGGATGATTTGCAGAACTAAGGAAACAGAACTAAGGAAATATTGTTCCCATGGTTGGAAAAAATAATTTTGTTGTAATATTTACGTTGAGTGAAAGGACATAAAAGCAAATGCCTAATATCTTGTCCCCTGTGGGTAATTAGTATGCATTTGTTGACTAAGAAAAGGTGGAGAAGGAGGCTCTTGGAGGAAGCTGGGGTATGTGGATGAGGAAGGAGCCAGCGATCTTCTGAGCAGAGATAATACAGCTGGATTGTGAGAAAGTGGAGCATCTCTTATGATACCTGGTCTATGACGTACTTAAGTATTTTAGGGATGTGCTTATAGCTTTAGTCTCTCTCCAGTGGCTCAAAGTGGGCAGGTATGTGGCACACCACACTCTAAACACCTGTAACTGACTTTCTGGAGGATCACACTGAACAATTTTTCTCCTTATATGAACCATCTCTTCACTCTTTTTCTTTCCAGTTTCAGTGCTAAAAGCATAAAATGAAGTTACAGAAAATTTTATACTACTTATAAAGTAAATATATCTTCTAGCTATTTTCAATGTTTTCTATCTTTACCATTTTTGGAGATTCAGAGGCGACATTTGTTTATCTAGGAAGGGCAGCACTTACCTCCTCTATTTCAGACAGTCTTCGGCTGGAAAATCCAAATGATGACTCCTTTGCCCTCAGACAATCAGGCATAACCTAAAATTTACTGAAATAAAATTAAGAACAATGTGTTTACTTGAAAACCAGGTCTTTCAACAATGTTGTTTTCTACTTCTTGTGACTCTTCTAGTAACACGTTTTCTTATAAATTACCGAGTTAAAAATTTCAGATAGCTTCAACAAAAAGACCCAGTAAAGTTGTTATTTGCTTCAAATGATCATTCTACCGCTGTATCTTATGAAACAAAAATGTCCTGGGCTATTTGCTTTAAAATCATCCACTGGGCAGTGAAGATTTAGAGATTATAGGCAAAACAAGATAGGCCATGTGTTGATAACTGCTGAAGCTGGGTGACAGGATGAGAAAGTTTATTATTCTATTCCATTTTCTTAATTAAATAAAATGTGTATACAAGAATGTTCACAGTCACAATGTTTATAACACAAAAAAGCAGAAATTGCTGGATTATTTAATAGTAGAGAATGGCTAAAAGACGATAAATGATGGCAAATTCAAAAAGCAAATTATCATATGGCCACTAAAGAAAAAGCATGTTTTCAATGAATATTTAATGACATGGAATAATGCTCACAATCTGCTAAGTGAAAAATCTGGGTGTCAATCCATATGTACAATATAATATCAATTTTTAGAAATATGAGTGTGTTGAATAAAATTCCTCAGGCTGGCCCAATTCTAATTTTTACCCTAAGAAAATAATCAGAAATGCATAAAAAGATTAATGTATACAGATGTTCATTATAGAGATTATTATAATTTAAAAAATAAGATACAGTTTAGAAATTGGTCAATTTAATGTGATATGTCTATTTAGTGGAAAACTATATAGTCATTAAAAGTCACATTTTTTGAAGAATATTCAATGAAACTGGAAAATGTTTGTAAAATGATGTCAAGTTAGATAGCATAATATCAAATTCTATATAGCACGGCCCTTGTTTATTGATAAAGGAATGAAATCTATTTATAGCTTGGTAATAAGGAATTTAGAAATTTCAAGTATAGGGCCAACAATTGTAGCACAATGTGATTACCTGGATTAGAGTTATCCTTAGGTTAGATGTAAGTCACAGATTAAAACTTACAGTACTCCTACTGATTTCTAAGTTCTTTTCTAAATCACACAAGGCCAATCAAATTAGGCTTTCTGATCCAGGCTTTAAAGCAGAATTTATCCAGGCACTATGGTAGATAAAGAGTTCCCAATACAGTATGACCTTCTTGGTCCCTGTCCCTAGTCCTCAGTCCTAGGCTGAAGCTTCTTGGCTTGCAATACTTTGATGACCGGCTCTAAATATTCAACTCTTTCTTGAGCCCCACAGCTGCTCCTCTGAGGTGGGGCATCTTTCCAACGTCTGTCTCCAGGATTGTCAGGAGAGACCCGTAGACCTGGCTCTGGGGCTTAACACCCATGGCCCTTCCTCCGTTTGGCTATGGGAGATACTCTCAGGTGGGCATTTCTTCTCCCTGGCTGTGTATAAAGATAGGGAATGAATGTAGATGGGTCAGTAAATAAAGGGTCACTTTTATCTTAAATCCTTACCTGTCTTCATATTTGTCCAGCATGAGCCTTTTGACCTTCCTTTTAGATGACTTCCCATGCTCATTCACCTGGAAGAGTACAATCGAAAGCAAGGTTATACTCTGATTGCTTACTCTTTCACCAACATTGCTCAGTGTACATGCTTGGTCAATTACCTTCCATTCTTGTTCATAGCAAGGGATGGTAACAGGAAACAAATGATCCGAGTAATGTGGTACATTGGGAAGCAACCATTTCTAAAATCACCCCTCCACACATGCACATCAAGTAATCCCTAATATAAAAATAGCTCTTAAAAAGCAACCTAGAAAAACACTAACCTCCAACATAAAATTGGGTAAAGGGCATAAAGACATAATTATACTAGAGGAGAACCCAAAAGTGTAAAAAATAATTTTCAATTTCTCTGGTAATTAAAGAAAGATAAGTGAAAACTCAGTGAATATATTGTTTGCCTATCAATTTGGCAGTTTTTTAAAAAAATGATAATATTTCATTGCAGCAAGACAGTAGAGTCCTGGGGTGTGAGTGGAGAGCAGTGCAGCATTTCTGGAAAGCAACTCAGCAGTGTATATCAAGAAACTGCAAAAGGTTTGTTTTCTTTCACACAGTAATTTAATTTCTAGGAATCTGATACAAGGAAACATCAGCAATGTTGACAAAGATTTAAGTACGAGCTTGCTCATTGCAGTATTATTTATAATGGCAAGGAATCAGATACCATCTAGCTGTCCAATAATAAGAGATTAGTTAAATTGTGGCATGTTTATATCATGGAATATTCTATAGCCATAAAGGCAAACATATTTGCTGGCTAACCTCCACTCATCCTTCAGCTATCTGTTTAGTTCTAGAACATCTTTCCAGTTAGGTGCTACTCTCACATTTTCTATTCCCATGTTGTAATATTTACCTCATTCCATTCTAGCGGCCTTTTAATTGCATGTCTTCCCATTCGACTATGAATTCTAAGAGACCAAGGGCCATATCTATTTTCTTATTAGATATATCTCCAGTGCCCGGAAAAATACCTGACACATTGTAAGCAATCAATAAATTGTTGCTAAACAAATATTAAATAATTTGAGGAAATTCTCATGATAAAACTTAGGTAAAGAAAACAGGATACAAAAGTGTGTGTAAGATCTGATCTAAACTTAGAAGAAGAAGATAAGGAAGGAGGAGAAATGTATATACATACTGAACAGGAAACAAAATTGCTTTTATTTGGGTGGTATCTGGGTGGTTGGAATATAAGTAACGCTATATTTTAAACTTTTTAAACTTCTATATTTTTCAAATTTTCTGCAATGGGCATGTATATACTACTTTTGTAAATGGAGAAAAAAATTTATAAATTCCCAATATAAAACTGCAAGTGAAAGATTTCAAAAAATAAATTTCAATATATTTCTAATTACCCAATTGTTTGGGGTTTTTTTTTCTATCCTTAAATTCTTTACCGTTTCTTTTTGAAAGGACAGAAAAATTTCTACTATTAATATGATTTAGAAAACAAAAGGAATGTGAAAAATTCTATTTTTTTCTAGACTCCTGGAAGATGTGTGTGTCTGTGTCTGTGTGTGTGCACACCACTAGGATTTTCTAGGTCTGAAACTAAACTCAGCTATCACTCATAATGACTGTTCATCCCACCTACGCAGACTAGAAGTGTTTGGAAACTGAGCCTGCAGAACATGGGAGCTAACGGTCTTCTACTGTGCTTTCTAGTGCGCTGTGCATTCCAGCATGCAGATGTGGTGGTCCTAGTCACTCTGTTACCAGTTTTAAAAAGACACCAACACAACAATTTATGGGGAGAATGAAACTTTTGAAGCTAGAATCACTAGATATTCATGCTATTATTTGAAAATGCAGCAAAGACAACTTTTACCCCTAAAACGTGTAAGTATAGGTTATTTGAAGTTTAATTTTCTACTTTTTATAGATACTAGTAGTTATGATTTATGATACTATTAACTGTTATTTATCCTGGTATTTATATTCAACAGAGCACTTGTTCAAGTGCCACAAATGACAAAGGGATTTTGAAGGTCAAAAGTACTTCAAGGAAAAAGCAAATGATGAAATGGCATAAAGAGAGAGGTGACTCAGGATGACTAGCAAAAAGGTATTTGGACAAAAGAACCCTGTCCTGACCCATTAACAGCTCGCCCCTTCCGTACAGAAGGTCACTGACTTTAAGCTCATAATAGTCACGCCGAGGGGGAGGGGCAGCATTCTTCCTTCCCCCGCCCCGGGGAAACTACAGCCTCGACCTCCTCCAGACTTCACCAGCCCTCCATTCCCCAGCCTTTCAAATTCTGCAGGCCTACAGTAACCTCAGGGGTTAATCAATAGAATGGAACTGGGGGCATGCATAATCTGTCAAAACGAGCCTAGCCCATCCTAGGAAGGACAAGGAAGAATGTTTGGTCCCTCCCGAGAACTCAGCAGTCTTGGGACAGCTGGACGGGTGCAACTCTTTGCTCTGCAGAATGAGGCAACCCCCTGTGATCATATCTGGCTCCACTCCACAGGCCTCGAGTGCATATGCCTGCTTCTGAACAGACTGCTGCAGTTTTTAATTATAGTGGTCTCTACAATGGAGATATATAGTATCACGAAGTAGGAAAGAGACTGGCTGAGTGCGTGGATGGGGAATAGTTCAGGCTCTTCACTCAGAGTAGTGATCTTAACAACTTTATTGTGCTTTCAGTGTCATTCCCTTCAAGATTTGCTAAGTATTTATTAACACCTTTTTGGAAGACAGTATCAAAACTCTTAAAGTGAAAATAAAAATTTATAAATCTGACCCAGCAAATGCTCTTCTAGAAAATTATTCTAAGGAAATAATCACTATACAAATATTCATGTACAAAGATATTAAAAGTGTTGTTTATAATGCCAAAGTATGAGAAACAACCTATGAATTTTGATTAAATAAATGATGGTGTGTATATGTATATATACACACACACACACACACACACACACACCAAAATATTATTGATCTGTTAAATACTATAATGCAGCCATATTTATTATTAACTTTAGAAAGGGGTCTAGATTTTGTTAAATGAAAAATTTAGGCTAAAAACAGGATGCATAGTATGATCCCATTAAATTCAAACATATACGTAGAAAAGAGTCTATAAGGTTCTACATCAAAATATTGGCAATATTATCTCTGGCAGTATTATGGGTAAATACTACTTTCTTCTTTATATCTTTCTATATTGACTGAACAAAGAATAAAATAAAGCAAGCAAAAAAGAATCCACCCCTGCCTCCTAGGACACAGGAAGATTTTCATTAGAATGATAATTCAAATAGCCTAATATCCCATTTTACTGTGAAACATTCTGTTTGTGTCTGCACTGGGATGCATCATCGTCCTGTGCTTAAGTTTGAACCAAGCTGTAGATGTATAGATATGACATACTTTATTCTTCAACTTACTGACTTTGGCAAGTCAGGAAATCACTCTGACTACAAGATGAATAAAATCTGTCCAAATAGCATTAGCATCTTATCTCCATGCTGTCAGAATATGCCCGTAATCTTCCAACTGCAATCTGGCAACGTCATGGATGAATAGTTCTATTCATCAGAAGACTCTTATTCAAGGGTTAAAAATACATGGCATGTCTACCATCACTAGCTCCTCTTCACAACCATGGCAGACATCGTTAATCACACTTTGTCCTGTGAACCAAGTAGTGGCCTCAAAATCCTTTCCAACACAGCTGTGCTCCAGGCAGCCCATATCAGTCATTTATCTCAACTCAAGTTGAAACCCATTAGCCATAACTGCCCTGATTACTCTGGCTGGAACATTGTTATTCCTTTGACTGGTTCCCAGGACTATGGAGTTGAGAAGTATGACCACTTTTTTTCTTTAATAATTTATCTTCCCTTTAAAATGTTTAGAACTTATAAACGTGTTGCTGACATAAGGTTAATTCTCCAAGCAGCAAGTTTCAAGAAGTCCCCAACCTTTGGCCCTGAACCACATAGAAGAACCATCGCTTTCCAAGACCTTCAAGAATTACAGAATGAAAATTTGAACCCTATTTGCCATACAGTAATTGCTGTTATATTCCACATAAAATAATAGAAATTAAGAACAGTCACAAATATTAACAGAAAATAGAACCCCAAAAGGAAAAGGTTGACTTACATGGAAACAGAGCAATGGAAGAATAATTTTTGTATTCTACATCCGCAAAAATCGTACTTCTCCCAAAAGTTTGTCTGAGGAAGGCATTGTGAAATCCCAAATAGGAAACTCCCACATAGAGACAGGCAGGATCCAATCTTATAGAAATGATCACTTGGAAACCTGGATAAATATGACAGCTTAGTCACATATTTCTAACACACAGCCTCAAATCCTAGGAAACACACACACACACACACATAGTGTCAGCCCTAGAAAAGCAGAAATAGTGTGTTATCAGCAATCAAGAAATTTTGAAGAAATCCTAAGAAAACAAAGATGATATGATCACATTTGTAGAGGAAACCACAGCCAAAATCATGTAGAAAAAATATAATTAAGAAAGTGGAAATGGTTTAAGAGGAACTCCAGAGTGGGAGAATATTAAAAATGGCAGAGGCAAAAGTCAAAGAAATATAAGAAAGATTCCCAAAGTGGAACAATGACACATGTTTTCAGATTGAAACAGCTCACAGAATGCTAAGCAGGTTGGAATAGACACATCTTGATGACATTTCAGCATACCAAGGATAAAGAGAAAGTTTCCATAGAGGGAGAGAGAAAAAAGATGACTTAGCACGAAAATCAATTTGGCATCAGACTTCTCATCAGAAACTCTGGATGCTGACAGACACTGCTAGGAACCTCCACAAAATTTTAAGGGAAAGTATTTTGAACAGAGTATTTTGTTCCTAGAACAACTAACATTCAAGTTAAAGGGCAACAAGAAAGTGGCAATTTTAAGTGCGAGAAACTCTTGTGTTAAAGAATTTATAAGGGAATTAAAGTTTTAAAATGTTGAAGGCATTGGGAACTTGTGTTTGCGTTTGAGAGAAAGAATGATTTTTATCAGTTTTCAAATAATTCTCACAAGAACATTCAGCAAAGTTGCTAAAGATGTACATTTAAAAAAAAGAAAGAATGGAACAAAGGGAGACTTCTCAACACATGGTGCTGAGACATCCACATGCAAAAGAATGACTCTGGGCACAGACCTTACACCCTTCACAAAAATTAGCTCAAAATGGATCACAGACCTAAATGTAAAATGCAAAACTATAAAGCTCCTAGAACATAGGAGAAAACCTAGATGACCCTGAGTATGGTGATGACTTTTTAAATACAACAACAAAGACGTGATCCATGAAAGAAACAATTGATAAGCTGGACTTCATTAAAATAACAAATTTCTGCTCTGTGAAAGACAATACCAAGAAAATTAGAAGACAAGTCACAGACTGGGAGAAAACATTGGCAATGACACAATCAATAATGGACAGTTATCCAAAAGATTCAAAGAACTCTTAAAATTCAACCTTAAGAAAACAACCAGCCATATTTTAAAAAATGGGCCAAAAACTTTGACAGACACCTCACCAGAGAAGATATACAGATGGTAAATAAGCACATTAAAAGTTGCTCTGCATCATATGTCATCAGGTAAATGCAAATTAAAACAACAGTGAGATACCATTCCACACCTATTAGAAAGACCAAAATCCAGAACACTGACAAGTGTTCCAAATGCTGGGAGAATGTGAAGCAACAGGAACTCTCAAACATTGCTGGTGGGAATGCAAAATGGCATAGCCTTTTGGAAGGCAGTTTAGTGGTTTCTTACAAAACTAAACATACTCTTACCATACAATCCAGCAATCATGCTCCTTGGTATTTACCCAAAGGAGCTGAAAAATTGTGTTCACACAAAAACCTGTACATGAATGTTTACAGCAACTTTATTCATAATTGCCAAAACTTGGAAGCAAGCAAGATGTCCTTCAGTAAGTGAATGGGTAAATAAACTTCGGCACATCCAGACAATGGACTATTATTCAGTGCTGAAAAGAAATGAGTTACTAAGCCATGAAAAGACATGGAGGAACCTTAAATGCATATTACTAAGTGTAGGAAGCCAATCCGAAAAGGCTACATGCTGCATGATTCCAATTATATGACGTTCTGGAAAAGGCAAAACTATGGAGACAGTGAAAGGATCAGTGGGAGTTAATAGGCAGAGCATGGAGGAATTTTTGAGCAGTGAAAATACTCTGTATAATACTACAATGATGGATACATGTCATTATACATTTGTTCAAACCCATAGAATGTACAACACCAAGAGTGAACCCTAGCATAAACTATGGACTTTGGGTGATTATGATGTGTCAATGCAGTTCCATCAATGGTAACAAACGTACCACTCTGGTGGGGGATGTTGATAATGGGGGAAGCTATGCATGTGTGGGGGCAGGGGATATATGGGAAATCTTTGTACTTTCCTTTTAATTTTGCTGTGAACATAAAACTGCTCTAAATAAATCATCTTAAAAGATAAGAATATTGCAAATAAAAAGAAAGAAAAAGGAAGAAGGAAAATGTAGGAGACAACTGCTTACTCAGCAGTTTAGTCAAGGGGCAGTGAAAAGTTATTATCCTCTCATATCTGTTTAGTGACTTTTGTGAAATAAGACAATTTTGAAGCCCAGTTTCCTATATTTGAAATTTTGGGTTTTACACTCACAGCAAATATGGCAACTGCCCCGTCCTTGTCCCCCTTTCTGTGGCAAGGGCAAAGGGCAAATAAACAGATCCACTTCCCTATAGATTCCTCCTTGTCACCAGAAGAATAGCTGGCTTCCTATGAGGCTGTATGGCGTCCTTTTTCACTTACGGAGTTAGGAGACAGGAAAGAGCACTGTTTGTCTACACTGCAGCGGAGCATTGGTTTCCTCAAATAAGCACGTAGAATGGTTGTTTGTATGCTTTCTCTCTGTTACCCCATTGTATAAAGAGCATATGACTAAGTCATTCCCTTTCAGTACTTTCCTGACCCCAAACATGTAAACTGGAGGATGGTCAAATGAATCATGAGGTAATCCTTTCCTAAAAATAATAACAGCTAGCTTTGTCTACAAAGTGCTTTCACGTAATTCTGAGTCAAGCCTCACAAACAACCCTGTGAGGTGGGAAGGACAGCTATAATTATCATCTATTATTTTACAGAATAATTTGAGGCTCAGAGCATTTAATAAAACATCCAAGAACATTCAGCAACTCAGTCAGTCCGTCTGGCTTAGCAGGTGCCTCCTGGTTGTAAGTACTTACTCTACTGAACATGATCCAAAAGGTTGACAAAACCCCCAACAGGGAGTTTAGGGGCTAGCAGGGGGAGACAGGTGGTAAGCGTGTCTTAAGCATATGTCTTATTCTGTTCGAGCTACTACAGCATAATACCACAGACTGGGTAGTTTATAAACAACAGAAATTTATTTCTCACAGTTCTAGAGGCTGGAAGTCTAAGCTCAGGGTGCCAGCATGATTGAGGTGAGGGCTCCCTTCTGGGTCACAAACTTCTCTTTGTGTCCTCAATGGCAGAAGGGACAAGGGATCTCTCCGGAGCCTGTTATAAAGGCACTAATCCTATTCATGAAGTCTCCACCCTCATGACTTAAGCACTTCCCAAAGGCCCCACCTCCTAATACCATCACCTTTAGGGGTTAGGATTTCAACGTATGAATGCCTGAGGTGGACACAAACATTCAGACCATAGCAGCATGTATAGATAATTTCAGGTACTGGTAATTGCCATGAAGAGGCTAAGTAACATCACAGAGGATGACTTGGGCTGTGGTGGGGAGGTGGGGCGGGGTTGGGGGGTTGCTGCTTTAGCTCAGAAGAAGTTGGGGAAGTTCTCTGAATTGAGTCCTGAATGTTGAGAAGGAGGCAGGCACGTGAAGATCTGAGGGAATAGCAACCCTCGCAGAGGACAAAACATCTTAAGACCGGAATGAGCTTGGCGCGTTAGAGGGGCAAGTAGAGGACCAGTGTAGCCAGGCTATAGCAAGCAAGAGGAGGCCTGTAGGAAAGGAGGTCTGGGAGGTGGGAGGGAGTCAGTCATGTAAGGCTTGGTGGACCACAGTAAGGAGTTTGGGTTTTATTCTAAGTGTAATGGGAAGGCTTAGGTTTTTTTAGAAAACATGTTTTTATTAAGGTATATTTTACATATCATAAAATTCACCTATTTCAAATGTGCAATTCAATGATATTTTTTAAATAACTGAGTGGTGCAACCATTACCATAAATCAGTTTTAGAAGATTTTCGTCCTCCTCCTAAGATCCCTCATGCCTACTTACAGTTATTCCCTCTTTCCACCTCCTGTCCCATGCAACTGCTAATCTAATTTCTGCCTCTTTAAATTTGCCTTTTCTGGGTATTTCATATAAATGGAGTCATATGAAGTATGCTCTCTTGTTTCTGGCTTCTTTCACTTGTCATAATGTTTTCGAGGTTCCATAGCATGTGTCAGTGCTTTGTTCCTTTGAATTATTGTTGAATAGTGTTCCATTATGTGGATGTACCACATTTTATCCACTTACCTGTTGATGAACTTGTACATTGTTCCAGTTTGGGGCTACTATGAATGATGGTGCTATGAACAGTTGCATGAAAGTCTTTGTGTGGATTATGTGTTCATTCCTCCTGGGTAGACACCTAGAAGTGAAATAGCTGGATAGTATGTGATGGGGTTGAGGGCAGGCCGCTCCAAGATGTGCCACTCTGGTATGTGGACTATTTCGAGCTGAAGACAATGAAACCTCAAAAGACTCAGGAAGAGCATCCGAGCTTCCCCCGCCTCAAACTGCCTAAAGGACATTAACATAGAAGGCCCGTTCCAGGAAGGAGCTCATATAGGTGATAGCTATAATATGATGTAAAATAGGTGTGATAAAAGGACACCAACAAACCACCAACAAACCCATTTTTGGGGCCTAGCAAATCCTATTTAACAAACGTTTGCATTCCATCTCTATGTAGATTGTCTTCCTCCCCTTTGAAGTCCCAGATCACCATGTCCTCCTTGTCTGTAGCTGAGGATACTTAAACAGGTGGACTCAGCCAGATGGCCGAGTTACTCAGTTTAACCTGGGTTTCTCCCATGTATACATGCTATTAAATTTTGTTTGATTTTCTCTTGCTAACCTGCCTCTTTGATTATTTGACCAGCCGTAAGAACCTTAAGGAAAAGTGGTGGGGGGAATTCTCCCACTTCCCCGACATATGGTAGTTTTATGTTTAACATTTTGAGAAACTGCCCAACTGTTTTCCAAAGTGGTTGCACCGTTTTACATTCCCACCAGTAATGTATGAGGTTTCCTGTTTCTCGACATACATACATACATACATACATTGCAACCTACATACATTTGTTCCTGTGTATCTTATTTGTGATAGCCATTCTAGTGAGCGTGAAATGGTATCTCATTGTGGACTTAATTTGCATTTCCTTAATGACTAATTATGTACAGCATCTTTTCGTGTCCATATTGCCAACAGAAAAGTTGTAGGCAAGGGAGAGATATGACATGATTTATGCTTAAAGCTCAATCTGGTTGCTAAATGGTGGCTAAACTATAGGCAGAAGACTAGTTAGGAGATGAGTGCAGTAATCCACAGGGAGACGATGGTGTCTTGGACACGAGTTATAAAAGTGGAGGTGCAGAGAAGGAATTTGAATGGTGATACATATGGACGTAGATCCGACAGAGTTGGCTGATGGATTGGATGAGAGGTGTGGGTATATAGGAAAGACAGCTATTTCACTGAACTGTTGTGTAGGAAGGTACCATTTATTGCCATAAGGAAGACTTACGGGAGAGAAAATACAGAGATTATGCTGGGGGTTGGGAATCAATACTTATTTTGGCCACATTAAATTTTTGGTGTCTATTAGACAATCAGGAGGAAATGTTGAGTATGTAGTTGGATACGAAGGTCTGGAGTTCAGAGAAGTCTGGCCTAGAGACATAAATTTGAGAGTCATCTGCAAATGGCTAGGATTTAAAGCCTTAGGATCTAAGGAGAGAATGTGGAGAAGGAGAGAATGGGGTAGAGAATGAAACCCTAGAAACATTTCTAAAGAGGTTCTTACAGAGATCAAAGGGTAAGGCTGACATTTTGAAAGTTAGGATTGAGTTGAAAGGAGTTGACTATATTCAGTTGAATAGTGCTGTCTAACACTGTATGCACTAGGCCACACAAGGCTAGTTGAGCACTTGAAATGGGGCTTGTTGAATTGAGATGTGTGTAAGTATAAAATACAGACTGGATTTCAAAGACAATACAAAAAGAATGTAAATTCTCATCATTAAGTTTTATATTGAGTACATGTTGAAATGACTATTTTTGATATGTTGGGTTAAATAAAACTATTATTAAAATTAATTTCACACGTTTCTTTGTACTTTTTTAATGTGGCTACTAGAAAATTTAAAATTGCATATGTGGCTCACGTTCTATTTCTATTTCTTCTGAATTGGTCTATAACATTCTGCCAGGAGTCTCATCTTGGTTTTCCAGAAATGTCATTGTGGCATATCAGCATACCCTTTAAGTTATATGAGAATTCCAAAGGTATTTGCTCAAAGTCTTTCTTAAGGCATGGATCATGTCCAGGATTAAAAAGAAAAGTGCCAATATCTTGGATATTTTGGATATGTGTTTCTGTTGTACAGTAGATCTATATTTCAGCAAAGACAATGTCACATGGATCATTTGATCCCTGCTGAACTGGGAAACTCTTAAAATGGAGGTATCATATCCTTGATCCTTGTGAGACTTAAGATGTTCTTGCTGACTATGAAAAAAGTTCAATTGAATAAATGCCTCTTCCATCTGGTGAAATACAACTTAATTAAATGAAGAGAAACTTAATTATATAATAAGGTCACAATATGAGTTAGAAATTACTTGATTTTTTTCTGCTCTTGATCATTGATGAGATTCTTAACACGCAACAAAAATCAGTTACACCAAATTCTCTTCCCACTGCTATTATGGGAAGAGTTTTCCTTTAGAAATAGAAAAGTTCCCTTTGGTTAGAGATCAGAGATATAAACTGTATGGATGCAATTTTGTGAAATTTCCCCAAATTTTTCCCTGCCCCCAATGAATAAGGTCATCTGAACAAGGTAATTCCCTCAAAGGGATAGAGCTACACAGTTTTTTATGTTTTGTAAGATGGATAGCTGAGCAGATTGTATACAGGCTGTGAGAACTTTTGCGATCTCACTATAGAGCTTTCCCCAATGCTCACGATTAAAATATCTAATTGGGAGGTATACTATTAGCTCATTCATCGAGGTCATTGAAGCAAGGTTGCTTGGCTCTTCCACAGAGATGAATTTTCTTAGTGGCTGAGCTTTGTACAGATTGCTTCTTGGAGCACTAAATTTTCCTTTCGAAATACATTACCTCATAGCTGGCCTGGCTGCATCGGCAGAGCATGCTAAACACACTTTCATCCTCACTGGATAGCTCAGAGAAGCTACTTGTTGTAGAAAGACTACTGAAATTGTCTAGAGGTTAGGGAGTCTGCTAAACCATTAACTTCTCATGTGACTTAGGGAATGATACCTAACCTCTCTGGGCTTCAGCATCCTCACTTGCAGACTGAAAACATCACCCTAGATCAGTAGCTCTTAAATAAACCTCAGCATTCATCAGAGGGCTTGTTAAAACACAAATAGCCCAGTCCCACCCCCAGAGTTTTGGATCGAGTAGATCTGAGCTGGGCCCTGAGAATCTGCATTTCTGATCAGTTCCAAGAGGATGCTGATACTGCTGACTTAGGGACCACTCTAAGAACCACTGATCTCTGCCATGTCCCTTATAACTCAGCCTTCTACGATTGGCATGTGTTAACTGCATGTTTGTTGATTGGCTCACGTAATGCAGAAATTCCCTAAGGATCTCAGACAGTTGGATAACTCTAAAAGAGGCTTTCATAAAGCAAACCAGTCATCGGAAATTCAGGCATCTCTAATTTTAATAAATGGAAACTAGATTATTTTATTAGCATTCTGAGATTGTATATAAAAAATACACTTTGCAGTTTGGAGAGAAGACAAGTCAGTATTAATTTCTTGTCTCAATGTACCAATTACTGCTTATCCATCTAACCAGTATGTGCAGCTGAAATACAGATTTGGGGAAACAGGCAGCACAGACTGCTTAATCACTCCCTGCACGAAATTCTCTGATGTGAGAGGCTTTCTCCTTGGGTCACTTCGGCATTATACAGTTGTTTTATTTTTCACTTCTGTTGCAGTAAAGCTGAGAATCAAGAAGATTATTTAAAATAGTGTGCCATAAGACTATGCTTATTAATTCAAATATTTGCAATGGGAATTAGCTAGGTAATGTGGTTTAGCATTTTAGCGGTAAACCAAAGATTTTGCCTTTCCTGGGTTTGATGCAGAATCCAGTTTTCGGTACAATATAGATACTTTGAAATGTTTTAAACCTTGATTGAAAACTTTAGGAAAGTGAATGCTAATCGTGACTCTGCCAGAGACTTGCAGGCTATAGTGGAAGTCACTTGCTCTCATTTTACTTCTGTTTCTCTATTTGTGAATTAGGAAGAGCAGTTTTCCTTGCACACAAGCATTTATTGCGGACGTATTTAGTTTTAAGCAATCTATTTCTGCAAGTTATTGACTGAAAAATGCTGGCTTTCCCGTCAGAGTAGGTTGTCCCCTTTCAGCAGCTGTGCAGCTTTTGAAGACGCAGGCGCCCTTGGAGGTAAAACGAGGAAGGTTCCACCAGCCCAGCCAGCCAGCCAGCTGGTGATGAAGGTTGCAGCTAGCTCGCTTCACGGCCAATTCTCGAGCAGTAATGATCACCAGCATCAGAAACTGTCAAAAAGTGCATCTTTGAAAGGATTTAAAATATAGTATTCACTGCTGTCGGGGGCCCAGTGTTACTAGGCGTGAAAGTTGATACTTCATTTCTGGAAAGCAGTTTGTCAGGAGTCATCATAATCTGTAGAAATTCACTTCCTTAACTCGAATCCCCTTTCTAGGAATCCATTCCCAGGAAATGTCAGAGATATTGACAAAGGGTTGCATGCACGGGGAGTTACTGCAGTGCGATTTGTGACATAAAAAACAGAAAACATCCTAGGTTACCAATAATAGACTGATGGTTAACTAAATAACGGTTCATCAGAATTTATTCCAAATTAGTTTGGAGAAATAATGATATAGAAAAATGCTCTTGTTAGGCTAAGCGGGTCGGGGGTGGGGGGAAGCCGAATGAAAATCTGTAAAACTGTATGATCGAGGTGGGAATGTGCTGTCAACTTAGCTAAGCTGAGAACTGTGGGTCCCAGAACTGTGAATTCTGTTCCCTGTATGGGTTAGGGCTGGCCTCATGTAAGATTAAGAAGGCAAAAGTGACAAAGCCACCATTGCTTTCTGAAGGTGTTTGTGGTCAGATGTTGTGAAGGACAGATCGACGGGTGACTGAGTCGGTTCCAGCTCTTCTCTGCTCTGCATCCACCACTTCTTGCTTCTGGCCTTGCTCACCAACCAACACCAGCACCAGATGCTGTCTGCAGATTCGTAAAGGACAAAGCTACGCAGAGGCCACAGAATTCGATAGACTTCTTCAGACGTGCTCCCTTAGTGATTTCACCTTGCGGTGGAACGTGTGCATTTGTTTTCCTCTTGCTCCTGTAATGAATTACCACAAACTTAGTGGCTTGAAATAACAAAAATTTATTCTCGTGTAGTTCTGGAGGCCAGATGTCCAAAATCCGTTTCACAAAGCTGAAGCCAATGTGTCAGCAGGACGGGTTCCTTCAGGAGGCTCTAGGGGAAAATCTGTCTCCTTGCGTTTTCTGGCTTCTGGAGGCCACCTGCATTCCTGGGCTCATGATGACTTCCTCACATCGTTCCAACCATCATCACATTTTCTACTACTGTGGTCAAGTCTTCTTCAGCTTCCCTCTTATAGGACACATTATCATACTGGGGCCACCTGGATAATCCACGATAATGTGCTTGGCATCTTAGTTGACTGGTTAATGACTCCCCTTTTCCTCCAACATCCTCACCTCGGACCTTCATTTCTCTCCTCCTTACAACTGTGGAAGGTCCAATTCCTATAATAAATCCCATAGCATAGTGACTCTGTTCCCTTGTTTGAACTTTGATAAAAATCCCAATGACGTATAAGATGTACGATTACGTGTGCATAAAAAAGACTGAAAGGAAATATGTCAATTCGTTAACAGTGCTAATGTCTGGGTAGTAAGCATATAATTGTAGTGAGGAAGAGGTTGAAGATACAGGAGAGATGGGGAAGCATTGAGGAAAGAGATGCAGAGCATTCTAGAAGACGTTGGCTTAGCTAGGAGGAGACATGATGAAATAGAAGGAAGGAGGGAAAGAGGTGTAGAGGCAGGTGCGTTTTCAGGATTGGTGGCAGGTTTCTCATGGTTCTCTTTTCTCTGTGAATTGGAAAGTAAGTTCAGACACTGAGATGCGGGGCAAGTGGCCGGTCTGCAATCTGAAGACAGAGAACAATGGGTACGGTCCCGGTGTGGAATGAGAGGGAGCCGGCTGGAGGGGTACAGTGGTGTTTACAGTGTTGAGAGCTCGCTGAGCAGCACCAGCTGGCCTGCGTCCGAGATCTTCTCTAGTCACGTTCAATAGCTGGGGTGCGGGGAAGAGAAGGCAGAGAGCAGAGCCACCCAGAGTTGGGGTTTTCCAGGCAGGTGAGAAGAAAAGACAAGAGGGCAAGTGAGCTTAAGATCCCTAGTGCAATTTCTCTCCCTGCCCCGCCATGCTTTAGAGGAGGAAACAGAAGCACGGAGAGTTAGACGAACTTACCCAAAGCCACAGAAGTGGTGGGGGCAGAGCCGGAACTACACCCAGGTCTGCTGACAGAAGAACGGGGCTATTCTCCCACAGCAGAGTGCGGCGTTGCTCCAAGTGTGGTCTCCTCACCAAGTCAGAATCACCTGGGGCGGGAGGTGGAGCCTGCTGGTTCAAATGCAGATTCCTAGGCCCTGGCCCAGATCTCCTGAGTCAGAAACACGAGACAAGTGGCCCAGGAATTTAACAAGCACCCCCAGTGATCCTGAAGGTTTAAGAATTGATGGGATATGGTAGAGTCCCTTTTTTGTGGCTAGAATACAACAGCAGAATTATGGCAGGGAGAGCAAGGGTGGGAGGGGACAGGCACAGGTCAATGTTGAGAGAGGCAACATACACGAAATTCTGGGGAAGACAGGTTGGGGCATAATGAAGGTCCATAGACACCAGATGCTGGGTATGCCTTCACGGGTGAAGTGGGCTTGTGTTAAAAATGAGCCAGACCTGGAGGAAAACCAAAGACAACATCCACCGGTTTACCACAGCATTTTCTTCCTTCTCTTGTTGAAGCCTCAAGGATATTCATAAGCCAAGGAATATCTGTGCTTCCAAGTAAGACTTAGAGAAATTCAATATCATCCTGGTGTTCCTACTCACTAAATTTCAAAAGCAAATGGAACTACCACAGACCCAATAGGTTGTAATTCCAGACCTGGACTTGGGCAGGGCTCCTCGACTCTGATATTGCCAGAAATAAAACATTGTGTGCTCCTGGCTGGCAGGGAGACTGTAACTGTTTCACAGGATACCAACGTCCAAAACCCACGCCCATCGGTGGGAAGAACAGACGAACGTCTTTGGATAGTAAGCCTCAGGGGATTCACATTGTCAGATCTAAGCTGGAAGCTGGTTTCATGCAGCAGAGATTTGAAGGGAAAAGCTGCCTTGTCTCTACAGCAAATCTATCTAAAATGTATGTAAGCAGACACATTTATGTAAAACTCATTTCTACCTATAAAACACCCCAGATCCAAGAAAAATTTTTGTCTGTCTGTTTCTGTTTGTTTCAATCAACACTTGATTGTAAAAATACTAGCATAGGCAGTCTCGAGATATTGACATATAGTGAATGTATCTCCTCTTGCCCTCCCATCAAGGACCTGTTATCTCTTAGAAAGTTGGGTGTTTTAAGGAACATGAGGAGAAATATCATAAAATGATTGCTTAAATTTCATATTTATTGGTACAAAAAAATGGAATCTCAGTAACTCCAAGCCCTGGTTTTATGATGCTCTGGATCTCCCTCATTACCTTCACAGGCATCCCAAAAATTTCAACTGAATATATTACATGCGCCACTTTAACGGTTAATAAAATTGAACAATAACAGGATGCTGTCATGCCAAACATAATGCAAGATTTACCAGTTTATATTTTAATATATAAATACAGAGCATTTTGGAGAAAATTCCTTAAGTATATTGGAGTGATAAACTTTTTAACAATAGTGCTGTGTATTAAATTTATAAACGCTTTTTCCCTTTGATATGTCAAGCCCATTTCAACAGACACACATGCCCACATAAAAAGGGATGAATGTATAAGATTACTATTTGAAGCATTTTTCATAAGAGCAAAAGACTGGAAACAATCCAAGTGTCTATGACAGGAAACTGGTTTAATAGGCTATGGTACATCCACACCATGGAATAGTATGCAGCTATAAATAGAAATAAGGAAGCCGCTCTCTATTTATACTGATGTGGAACATTATGCAGGATATACTATTAGATTGAAAAACAAACAAAATAAAGCAAAGCACAACAGAAGACCAAAGGAAAGAACACTGCATAAAGTATGCTGCTGCTGCTTGTGGAAGAAAGGGGTAATAGGTATTTGTATTTACTGGCATCTGCATGAAGACCCTGGAAAGACACACAAGAAATAAGCAGAAGGGAGGAAGGCAGACTTCTCAATGTATACCTTGTTAAGGTTTTGTTAATTTTGAACCACGTGAATGTATTACTTGTTCACAACAAATAAAATTTTAAAAGAGAGAGAGTGATGTAAAAATATTAACAATGTGGTGTTGAGAACAAAAGAAGAGAACATATCTGTTTGTTTATTTGGTTTGTTATAGTTTCTTTCCTTCCAGTGAATGCTTACTGTTTATCTTTTCAGATTCAGTACCCACAGGCTCATGGTCAAGGCTGAATAGGGTTTTCCTCGCTCCTTCATCTCTTCGTTGGCTGGTCACCAAATCCAGCCCAAGTAAATATCTGTCTAGTCCATCATTTCTTTCTGTTCTCCACTCCCTTTGCCCGAGTTCAGGCCAACTACTCTTCCCTGGTTTATGGCATCACCCTGCCGTTGCTCTTCCTGCCTCTAGTCTTGTCCCACCAAGTCATCCTCTGGGGTGCAGCCAGAATGTTCTAGTTAAAATAAAAGTCTGATCTTGCCCCATTCCTGTTCAAAGGCCTTTATTAGCTCCCCTTCCTCCATTGCCTTTAAGATAAAATCTGAACCCCTTATTCAGCCCGTGAGGTTCTCTGTGATCACACCCCTGCTTACCTTCCCAGCCTCACTCCATTCCAGCCCTAGGGTCCGCTCCCCAGTGCCACACAGGAAGCACTGACCCAACTTTCCCAACCCCCCACCCCTTGTCTCCCATCTTTGGCAAGTGCTATTTCCTCTGTAAAGAGCACTGCCTCTCCTCTTCTTGGTTTTTCTGGCTTCCTAGCGTTTGTTCCTTAAGCCCCAGCTCTGGCAGGGTCTTTGTGGGAAATCATCTCTGACCGGTCCCTAATATATCTCACATTTTAAGAGTTAATGAAACTGAATAATAACAGGATGTTACCTTGACAAAGAGTACAAGATTTATCAGTCTATATTTTAATATAGAACTATAAAATCTTGGAGAAAGTTGCTGGATAATTTTAGAGTGATCAGTTTTCTAAAAATTGTGCTATTTAGCAAAATTTTAAAAGCTTTTAGCCTTTCTGAGTTAAGTAACCTTTCTGTAGGATCCCATTGC
This sequence comes from Equus quagga, assembly GCF_021613505.1. Taxonomy (NCBI): domain Eukaryota; kingdom Metazoa; phylum Chordata; class Mammalia; order Perissodactyla; family Equidae; genus Equus; species Equus quagga. The sequence goes on from NC_060275.1 coordinate 70,875,261, forward strand.
ACCCCACACCACTACCACCTGCATACCTCTATCACAGCACTAATCACACGGTTTTATAATCATCTGACTCCCTCACGAGACTGCGAGCTCCCTGAGGACAGGGATATTGCTCTTTAATTGTTGCATCTCCAGTGCTCAGCACAGTGTTGACAGCAACCTACGTGATATTAACTAAGAAGTGATTAAATTGCAACACCTCTGAGCTACTCCTAACCTACTTCTACCGAGGAGGGTGTTAAATGGTGTTGCATGGCAGTTGTCATGGACTCTCTCTTGCTGAGCAAGGATAAAGGCCTTTACAGTTAGACCTCCAAGCAGGAAATGACCTGTTTGTTTCAAACGATTTTTAAAATACGCCACCCAAAGCCATGGAGCTGAGAAAAAAAATCCCACAGAGAAAACGTTGAGAGAGCTCTGTAAACCAGACCTCAAGCAGTCCTTCCCAAGGTCAAGAAACAAAGTCTGATGACTTTCTGGGGCTAGTAGTAAGAGACCTGCAGCAAGGAGGGCATCAAGGTGGGAGGAAAGAACACGGATACATGACTACACCGGAAGAAAATAACCCAGACTAGACCAGAACTTTTCTCTTTGTTACAGTAGCTGAAGAGGATTATAGTTTCTTCAGTGAGGAGAAATTAGAGGCTTACATCAGACTCACTGTGAAAGCTTTGTGTTTTACACAATGAATTAGTAAATACACAGTTCTCATTTATAGATTCAGTTATTCTGAACAAAGCTTTGTGTTAAACAACCTCCCGTTATCATTATTATAGACACCTAGACCCAGGGGCTCCCATCAGATAATTCGAATCAAAATTCTAGTCTTCAGAATGCACAAAATCAGGTAAGTCGCTCCCATCCCCTGGCCCCCTGTGCATCCTCCCTACCCCCATCTCTTTCAGATTGGGTCTTATTAGGGTTTATCTCTATCTCAGTGTGTGACAAGCACACATAATTGATGCTCAAGATTTGTTGAATGAATAAGTGAATGAATAAATGAAATATACATGCCGTCAGTCAATATTTCAGCTTCTGCATCTTAACATTTTATACCTTGTACCACTTTCTCCATCACAAGCATAAATCTTATAAATGGATTTCATGTACTTCTGCTCTGTTATATTAACAGCTAGATGTAGCTCTAATGCCAAAGTCTGTATTTTCTCCTACCATTAATCTTTCTCCAGCTTGTGAGCTGGAAAAGTCATAATGATAGGAGTTGTCATAATGAACCCAAACAGTAATTGTAATTAAAAAAAAAAAAGGAGAGGAAGAAAATTGAAAAAGAAAATGCCTCTCCCGCAGCACCACAGATAAATGACCCTATTCTCTCCTGATTCCAAATCCACACAGCTGTATTTGTTCTTGTCAAGATCATTAGGTACCAAAAGACCATTTGACATTAGTGGGAATGATATTTTCAGTAGGAATAATATATTGATGTGAAAAAAAGATCATGCCTCTTCTTTCTGTAGGTTCCTATCTAATTTGCAAAACTTTAAAAGTTAAAGCGCATTTAAAATACTTAATACAAAGTTTATATGAATGAGACATGAAAGTGAAAACCTGCCTTAGCCAATCTTTTTAAACCAAGATAAGCAATTACTTCTAATAAAGCAATCACGGGCTTGAATGAGAACAGGTTTAGTGCTAACTTAGTTAAATATTAATTTGGGGATTTAAAAGACTCTTTCCACAGCTCTTTTCTCCTCTTAAAAAAAAAAAAGATGTTTTCAAAGTCATTCACAGTCATTTTAATAAGTTACATCTTCCTGTCATTCCAAAGCATTTAATGTACGATGAGAATTACTAGTGAATGTAGAGAAATTTATAAGACTGCTAAATCATTCTGACACCCTCTGGGTCCTGATGGATTTAGTAATGAGTTCCACAATGGGATCCTAGACAAATTAAGTAATTAAGTGCTTGATCCAGAGGAAAAAGTGTGGCCCTGTTCTGAAGTGCCAAGAACTTAGCTTGAAATGATCGCTCTAACCACTCTGGCCATTTAACAATGATGTTGTGAGAGGGCGTTACTTATGTTAAACTGATATTAATTTCATGTTGTCTCTTCACACACTGCCCACGTCCTTGCTCCGATGCTCAACCTCCTTCCAGGTAAGTTACTGTCAAAGAACCCTGATCTTGTCTCAAAGTTTATGCTTTATTTTAGGAGAGTGAAACAGATATTCTTAAAATAGAGAAATTATTTCTCCTCCAATCTCTTTCTTTATTTTTCTTAGCTTCCTTAAAGTGACTATTTTACATTCAACCTAACTCTTAGACAAAAATATGAACTCAGAGAAGTACTGGGTTTAGATTTTCAATCCTGGCTGCACATTGGAATCACCCAGGGAGCTCTTAAAACAGTCCCATGGCCAGCCCCCACCCCAGGCCAATTATGTCAGACGATCTGGGACGTATCCATGTGTTTCTAAAGTTCTCCAAGAGATTCCAACAGGCAGCCGGTGTTGAGACTTTAGGACGGTTGAGTCAAGGTGATCAAGGGCGCCTTGAGTCTTCAAAAGAGCAGTTAGTTTAGTTCTGCCCAGGTGCAGCCCTGGGCCCGGAGATGGCAACCTCTAGTAACCTATGGCAGAAAAGAACGTGAAGAATGATTTATGCCTAGGAAATTATCTACGGGAAGACTTCTCCTTAGTTTAACTCAAAACTCAATTTCAAATTCCTGCACAATGCTAGTGTAGGGACCCTCAACGACCTACTACAACAGGAGGAGTCAGCAAAGCAAAGCATTGCTGTGTACTCAAGCTTCCCAGCACCAACTTTTTCGTCAAGTTAGTTTCTCTCTGCAGAGAGATCTGTAGAGACCTTACTAACTTCAAAAGATGATCGATGCAAAGAACACAAGAACTTCCTGGGGAAATTAAGCCAAATCTCTTCTTTAAAAGGAAAAAAACCCCCATGGAAATAAAACAAAGAATCCTAAAATTTATATGGAACAACAAAAGCCCCCAAATAGCCAAAGCAATGTTGAGAAAAAAGAACGAAGTTGGAGGCATCATACCCCCTGAATCCAAAATATACTACCAAGCCATCATAATCAAAACAGTGTGGTACTGACACACAGATCAATGGAACAGAACTGAGAGATCAGAAATAAAACCACACATCTGTGGACAGCTAATTTTTGACAAAGGAGCCAAGAACATACCATGGAGAAAGGAAAGTCTCTTCAATAAATGGCATTGGGAAAACTGGACAGCCACATGCAGAAGAGTGAAAGTAGACCATTATCTTACCTCATACACAAAAATTAACTCAAAATGGATTAAAGGCTTGAATATAAGACCTGAAGCCATAAAACTCCTAGAAGAAAATATAGGCAGTACACTCTTTGACTTCAGTCTTTTTTTTCTTTAAAGATTTTATTTTTTCCTTTTTCTCCCCAAAGCCCCCCAGTACATAGTTGTATATTCTTTGTTGTGGGTCCTTCTAGTTGTGGTATGTGGGATGCCGCCACAGCGTGGTTCAATGAGCAGTGCCATGTCCACGCGCAGGATTTGAATCAACGAAACACTGGGCCGCCTGCAGCAGAGCTTGCGAACTTAACCACTTGGCCACATGGCCAGCCCCCTGACTTCAGTCTTAGGAGTATCTTTTCGAATACCTGTCTACTCAGGCAAGGGAAACAAAAGAAAAAGTAAACAAATGGAGCCACATCAGATTAAAAAGCTGCTACAAAGCAAAGGAAACCATGAACAAAACAGAAAGACAACCCACCAAGTGGAGAAAATATTTGCAAATCATATATCTGACAAGAGGTTAACTTCCAAAATATATAAAGAACTTATACATCTCAACAACCAAAAAATGAACAATGCAATCAAAAAATGGGCAGCGGATCTGAACAGACATTTTTCCAAAGAAGATACACAGATGGCCAAAAGGCACACAAAAAGATGTTCAACATCACTAATTATTAGAGAAATGCAAATCAAAACTACAATGAGGTATTGCTTCACATCCATCAGAATGGCTATAATTAACAAGACGAGAAATAGCAAGTGTTGGAGAGGATGTGGAGAAAAGGGAACCCTCATACACTGATAGTGGGAATGCAAACTGGTGCAGGCACTGTGGAAAATAGTATGGAGATTTCTCAAAAAATAAAAATAGAAATACCATATGATATAGCTATTCTACTACTGGATATTTATCTAAAGAACATGAAAACACTAATTCAAAAAGATATATGCACTCCTATGTTCATTGCAGCATTATTCACAGTAGCCAAGCAACCCAAGTGCCCATCAAGTGATGAATGGATAAGGAAGATGTGGATAAGGAAGTAGTATTCCACACACGATGGAATACTACTCAGCCGTAAAAAGCACAAAATTGTGCCATTTGTGACAATATAGATGGACCCTGAGGGTATTACGCTAAACGAAGTAAGTCAGACTGAGAAAGACAATTACCATATGACTGCACTCATGCATGGAAGATAAACAAATAAACAAACACATGGATAAGAAGAACAGATTGGTGGATACCAGAAAGGAAAAGGATGGGGGAGGGTGGAAGGGGTAAAGGAGCACATATGTTTGGTGACGGATAAAAACTAGCACATTGGTGGTGAACAGTCTTTACAGTACACTGTGTGCGGTCTACGCAATAGAATAATGCACACCTGAAATTTACATAATATTATAAGCCAATATAACCCAATAAAATAATTTTTTAAAAAAGAAGAAAAGTCCTACCCAACTTGAAGATGATATTTCACTACTACATCACCCAAGACTGCTGTCCCCACAGTGTGACTTTATTGACACCATGGTATTTCAGGGTTAGAAGGTTGATGACGTAGCAGATGACCAGGAGCAAAACAACACCCTGAGGTAGCCAGAAGGGATTTCACAGAGGGTGTTCTAGATGGCTTTTTCAAGGACTCTCCCTTACACTGAAGTGAGACCACTAAGCTGGTGGGCCCAGTGCCCAGTGGGCCAAATGCGTGATCATCAGGGCGGGTAAAGCTACATCATACGGCCAGGTTGCATCTGCTCTTACCAGCAACGCCTGCAGAAGCACCAACATTGTTAAGGCTAATTTGACTCTCCTGAATGCCTTCTTCAAGAATGTTTGCTATGTTAGATCTGTCCTAAGCCCAGCTCACGGGAACGAGCAAGATTTTCTTCATGTCTTATTATCTTTTTTTACTGTAAAACACAGTCCCTTTGAGGATAAGCCTTTTGCTTTCAAGTTCTCTGTAAGCATTAAAGAACAAAATCCTTTTGGGGATGCATGATCTTGTCTCTCTTCCTCTATTAATTTAATGGTATCTGGTGTGGGTTCTAAACTTTGTGATTTTGCTATTAACCAACACATTTGGCTGGGATTTTATTTTTAACGAAAATACCCAGAGTTAGCTGGTTAATTTGTACACACCTTCTAAAGGACAATGTTTGCAATATTGATTTTTTTTAAGAAAAAACATTAAAATATGTACACTCTTTGACCCAGAATTTTCAGCTTCTAAAAAAATGTCCAAAGGAAACAAATAAATATACAAATAAGCATATGTGCCAAGATTAGCTGTAAAGTGTTCCCTGCAGTATTGCTTAGTGCAGGAAAAAGTTGGAAATAACCGAAATAAAGAGAGATTGGTTAAATATGTTATGGCACATCTGTAATGACCCTTGGATCCACAAGGTTCCTTGGTGGTACCTCAGGGGCCTCTGAGTGAGGGTAGGGAAGGAAGAAAGCCAGTGGGAGCCTGCCTCATTGGGGCCCTGGAGCTAACATTCCTACTTCAATCTCAAAAGCTTCAATTTTATCTGTTTCTTATAGGGTAGTTCCTTTTGGAAAATTAGTTCTGCTGCCAAAAATAGTTGGAAACGGGCTAAATATTATTGAAATAGAAAGAGGTTTACAAAACTTTGTAAAGTGGAAAAAAGACTGTAAAACTACTTCAGTTTTATCTCATTTTATATATATATTTGGATAATAGGAAAAAAAGTTATTTTAACTTTGAAAATACGTTTTCTACATGATTCTCAGCAACGTTTTAAGTTTTTCAACCATTATGATGCCAAAATCGGCTCAATAGTTAACTACTAATTCTTCATCTTAAGACTATAACTTCCACATAAGAATCTCGAAACTGTTGTTCTGTCCATTTTAGAGACAGAGAAACTGAGAAGTGAAATGATACTGTGAATTATCGCAAAATTGAGAAATCATCATGGATCTCATGGATAGTTTCCTTTTCAAGTTATGTTTCAAACGTTACCACAGAATCCTTCAGTTTTTCAAAGTCGGATAAATCAGCTGGTAGATAGAGGAAAAACATATGTTTCCACAGTAAAAACATAAAATTCATACATATTTTGTACTCTTTGAAATTACAACAGCGAAGAGATGTTAATGAGAAGTTGAAATGACCAGAGGTGGACAGGAAGGTCAGAGGGAGCTGGCAGGCAGGACAAGCGACGGCGGTCGCAAACAGCCCAGGAAGGCAGGAAGCAGTGGGGCAGTAGCTTTTTCAGCGTGATGCACACATTGCAGGCACTTAATTCAAGTACAAACGATGATGGCAGTGGTGATGATGATGGTAACACTAACATTTATTGAGAGATTACACTATGCCAGGGACTGCTCTAAGCACTTTACATGTATCAGCTCTTAATCCTCACAACACCCTTACGGGGTAGGAACTAATAATAGCCCCGTTTTCCTGAAGAGGAGACTGAGGAACAGAGAGAATACACGATGGGTGTGGATTCCAGGACTTGAAACGTTTCATTAATTTTGTTATCAGCTCTCTGAACCTAACAACACGAATGAGACAATTCTCATTTCCTGAATGTTAAAAATATTTTGTCTTGTGTTTTAACACCAAGAGGTACAATGACAAAGGCTTTTGATGCCAACAGACCTAGGTTCGAATCCTGGATCTGACACTTTTCCTCTCAGAGCCTCGGTTTTCTCATCTGTAAAGGGGGCCGAGAATACTCACCCTGCCAAGGTGCTTTGACTAAGACTTCATACATAAAACCTTGACCCAGAGTGTGCTGCAAGTGGGTATAGAAGAAACGGAAGCTAATGCTGTTGTCACGGCAAGAAAATGAAGCAGGAGAGGGGACTTCATTGAAGAACATCTTCAATTATTTTACTACTTAAGAAAACACTTGAAGGAATGGACCCAGGAATAACTATGCTCTTATGGTGATCACGTAATTTACTATCTAAGCCAGGAGACTTTAGAGAGGAAAAGGGTCCTGTGAATAATTATTCTGGGACAACAGGTGTAAACAGACTCTGTCCTGGGCAAACCCGGATGTGTAGTCATCCACCGGGAAGCAGTGCTTCTGAGGCCATATCTATGGGGCCTTTTCCAGGCCTTCATGGGCCTATCAGCCCCCACTTCAGGATGGTCATTAGGCTGGGGAAGGAGGAGCATCAGAGAGGAAACTCCCTACGCTGTACATTAGCAATATGCAGATAGTGAGTTTTATTGTCTTCTGCTTAGATGAACTCTGTTCTTAAGAATTATCTGGAAAAACCAATCCTCATCTAGAACACATGCTCCAGGATGACATCTTGTCATATGATCACCCACCCTTCTGAGCTCATTGAAGGGAAATACTATACAAGCTCATAGGTAGGAATTTAAAATCAAACCCCACCTGTGTGGCCTCCTGCGCGAGGCTCTGCTGCCCTGGGAGCTGCGATTACTCTGCATGAGCGCTGTGCTATTTGAAAGCTATGTACTTCTTGCAATGACAGGGTAGTTGGCTTGCCTACAGCACCTCTCATTCACAGGATCACAGGCTATCAGAGCTTACAGGATTCTTTAGTCCAATCCCTTCATTTCGGGCCCAGACATCTCAGATGACTTAAGTTAGCCACGGCCACACACCTAGCTAACTGCAGAAGAAGAACTAACCCCAGGACTGTGCTCACAGTACTCTATTCTTTCCATTGTTTTATAGCTGCTTCCCTGAAAAATAGCCCCACTAGCCCAAAGTGCAATATAGTAATTCCAAAAAGAACACATGATTTCAGACTGTCAGGGTTATGAGTAGGAATGGAGTGTTCTCCCATTGTAGTCTATAGCATCCTTGTAATTAGCCAATTTCTCAGTTCTTTTTGGGAGAAAATTAAAATTAGATTTATGTTGATACTTTAAATTTCTCTAAATTGGCCAAGTAATATGGAGGCTAAATAACACACGTGCAGCAGTGGCCAGATGATAAACATCGCCTCCAAGTTGGGACATTTCCCAACACTGACATAGATGGGAATATTAAAAAAAAATAAACAGGTATTCCAAACCAGGGTGAGGAGGCCAAAAACGAAAAACTGGTAGTCACTAATCTGGTGATTGAAGATTCCAGTCCAGGTGTATAAATAAAAAGCAACCTAAGTTCATTGGTTTCTCTTGATTAAAAGTTACATTTTCCTGTCCTTTGTATGCAGTATGGCGGTTTAGGATAAGACAGGAGATTGGGAATGAAAGAGAACAGGATGAATACTGGTCTCTGGGATGCTGGGTAATAGCCAAGAATGCGCTTTTTTAAAGAAAAAAATGAAAGTATTCTGCCTTGAATACAGCTGCCTTCCTAGATTGGGGAATCGTCAGAGAGGAGAGGAGGCTTAACTAGGGAATGAGGAACTCAGGACATCGGCAAACACATTTATTTGCAAGATACTGGGGTCCTAGACATTCTTGGCCTTGCCCTTTTCCTCTTCTGACAAAAGAAATTCTAAGTCCTCCTGACTCCTCTTAAATTGGGTTTAAAATATTCATTGAACAAAGGTAATTAGACAAGAAAAGGAAATAGAAGGCATCCAGATTCGAAAGGAAGAAGTAGAAGTATTTCTGTTGGCAGGTGACCTGATCTTACATATAGAAAATCCTAAAGGAGCCACCAAAAACACTGTTAGAACTAATAAACAAGTTCAGCAAGGTTGTAGCGTACAAGGTCAATATTAAAAAATCAATTATATTTCTATACACTAGCACTGAAAAATCCAAAAATGAAATTAAGGACACAATAGCATCAAAATGAATAAAATACCTAAGAATAAATTTTTTTTTCCTGTAAAAAAAAATGGATGTTAGTCTGCCCCGAGATAACATCCATTGCCAATCTTCCTCTTTTTTTGCTTGAGGAAGATTAGCCCTGAGCTAACATCAATGCCAGTCTTCCTCTACTTTATACGTGGGTCACTGCCACAGCGTGGCTGACAAGTAGCATGGGTCCATTCCTGGGATCTGAACATGCAAACCTGCGCCACCAAAGTGGAGCACACTGAACTTAACCACTAGGCCATGAGGCTGTAGCAAGAATAAATTTAACAAAAGAAGCGCAAGATTTATTCACTGAAAACTATAAAACAATGCTGGAAAAAATTAAAGAAGACCTAAATAAATGGTAAGTTATCCCATCTTCTTGAATACAAAGACATAATATTATTAAGATGGCAATACTACCCAAACTGATCTACAGATTCAACAAAATCCCAACCAGCTTTTTTGTGGAAATTGACAAGCTGATCATAAAATTAACGTGGAAATGCAAGGAACCTAGAAGAGCCAAATCAATCTTGAAAAACTCACGTTTCCAATTTCAAGACTTACTACAAAGATGCAGAAATCAGGATAGTGTGGTATTGGCATAAGGATAGATCCATAGATCAATGAAATTGGTGTTAAAGTCCATTTGTGGTCAATTAATTTTTTATGTTGGTGCCAGATAATTCATTGGGGGAAAAAGTCTTTTCAACAAATGGTGCTGGGACAACTGGATATTCACATCTAAGAATGAAGTTGGAGCTCTATTTCACACCATGTACAAAAGCTAACTGAAAATGGATCATACACCTAAATGTAAGAGCAAAAACTATACAACTCCTAGAAGAAAACAGAGGGGTAAATCTTCATGACCTTGGACTAGGTAATGTTTTTTAGATATGACACCAAAAGTACGAGCAACAACAAAAAATTAGGTAAATGAGACTTGGTCAAAATTTTAAACTTTTGTGCTTTCTTTACCAAGAAAGTGGAAAGAAAATCTACAGAATCAGAAAAAATATTTGCAAATAATATATCTGATAGTGGACTTGTATCCAGAATATATAAAGAGCTCATAACTCCACATTAAAAAGACAAATAACCCAATTTAAAATGGGCAAAGGATTAGAAAAGACATGTCTTCAAAGAAGATGTACAAATGGCCAATAAGCACATAAAAAGATGCTCAACCATTAGGAAAACACAAATCCAAACCACAATTATGGTAGCGAGGGGAGTGGTGAGTTATTGTTTAACTGATAGTTTCCATTTGGGATGATGGAAAAGTTCTGAAAGTGGATAGTGATGATGGTTGCCCAACATTCTGAACGTACTTAATGCCATTGAATTACACATTTAATGGTTAAAATGGTAAATTTTATGTATATTTTACCATGATAAAATTAAAAACCATGATGAATGCTACTTTACACCAGTGTATGGCTATAATCAAAAAGACAATAACAAGTGTTGGTGAGGGTATGGAGAAATTTTGGAATCCTCATACACTGCTGATTGGAATGTAAAATGGTACAAACACTTCGGAAAACAGTCTGACAACTTCTCAAACAGCTAAACATAGAATTACCATATGATCCAACAATACCACTTCTAGGCATATATCCAAGAGAACTGAAAACATATTTCCACACAAAAACCGGTATATGAATATTCATTGAAGCATTATTCATAATAGCCAAAAAGCAGAAACAACCCAGATGTCTATGAACTGATGAATGGATAAACAAAATGTGGTATATCCATACAATGAAATATTACTTGGCCATAAAAAGTAATGCAATACTGATACATGCTACGACATGGATGACCCTTGAAAACATTATGTTAAGTAAAAGAAGCCAGTCACAAAAGACCACATATTATGTGATTCCATTCACATGAGATGTCTAGAATAGGCAAATCCATAGAGACAAAAAGCAGACCAGTGGTTGCCAGAGGCTGGAGGAGGGGGAAACGGAAAGTGACAGCAAATGGTACTGAGTTTCTTATTGGGAATGAAAGTGTTCTGAACTTAGTGGTGATGATAGAATATGTAAATTACATCTCAATAAAGCTGTAATTTTTAAAAAAATGATCAAGTGGAGTGCTGAGTAGGCACGACACTTTCAAGAGTTTAACACCCTCTAATTATAACCCTGCTAAGTGCATTGAAAGCAAATATTTTAGGGTTGGAAAAATCATGCACCTGACATACCCCTTTCTCTCCCTGAGGCCATTGTTCGTCATTTCCAAGTGATTCACATCCCTTTGCTCTGATCTTTTGTTCTACGTAAGAAGGATGAGCTAAAAGAATGAAACATATAAGCGTCTGTGGGTTCCCTTGTAAAATGTTGAGAAAACAGTGACCATCATGCATGTAACTCACTGCCTCACTCATCCTTGGCTTTGGCGAGGGCAGAGAGCCACGTGCTCAAGGAAATGAAGCCAAGCAAGACATACTTATGGGTAAACCCACTTTGGCCAGAGAGACACAGTGTGCATGCTTACTTCGGATGGAGCATGCGCTCTCAGCACCCCAGAACCAACTACTATAGAACCCTGTGAAATAGATTCTCCCAACAGAAATGCAAACAATTCTAGAGAGATTTAAATTTAACAACTTACTGCTCAGGAAAAGCCTCTGCCACACATCCAGATGTAACTGTGGTCTGCCATGTCTACAAAAGACTTAGCTTGTTACACTAAGCAAATCTTGGTGCAAGATGAAGTAATGAGAGTAAATGAAGGCTCCCTGTGACTTTGGTAGAAATTGTGATGTCTTTAAGCATTAGAAACCATTTCGGGCAGTTTTTTTCCTAATAACATCTTTAAATGAATAGAATCTAAAATTGGTTTTAGGTTATTGGAAAGCGGTAATATCATGCATTGGTCAAGTTCAAGAGTTTAAAAAACTCTAGCACCTCTTCTTCCTGGCTATAACTTTGTGCAAATTATCCAAACCCTCTAAGCCTCAGTGTCCTTATTTACAACATGGGGACAATAACTGTACTGACACTGTAAGGTTATTGAGAAGACTAAAGATGGTACAGTGCAGGTAAGGTGCTGAGCATGGAACCTGACAAATGGTAAGCACTCCATTGGTTAATAAGATCTCTTGAGTGGCAATTCTCTTTCACTGGAGCAGGGCATATGATGTTCTGGTGAGGTGCCTCCTACCAGTGTCACTTGTGCTCCAGGGACATTCTGCCTCCTTCTCCTAGGGGGAATAATATGTTGTGCCCATCAGGACCTTCCTTCTATTCTCCCCACAAATTGCCTTCTCTTTCAAATCTCACCATTTCTCTCAATAGCAGCCTCGTTGTTCCTCTTTGTCAGATTGGAAATATTGAAGTTATCTTTGAGACTCTCTCCTTTCCTTATATCCCCCAAATTTTCAACTCTTCCTTTCAATCTATCTTTACTCTCTTTCATTCCATTGCTGTAGCCTAAGCTGGTCGTCGTCTCTGACTGATCTGCTAACCCGCATTTCTTTCTGTTACATATTGGATCAAAGGCAAATATCAGTCCTGTCTTAAGGACCAATGATTCTACCTATTCTGTTTTATCTTCCACCGTTTCCCAATATGAATTATCTAATTTATTTTATTAAAAAATGATATTATGCAAGTAATAAAGCCTAATCCTTATTTTTATCAAATTAATTTCCTTATTGTCTGTCACAAGTACTAGACAGTTTGCCTGGTCCTAGTTTTTTTTAATGTAAATTTATTTTCCAAATTATCATAGAGTAAATTTCTTTCGTGTATGTGTGTGAGGAAGATTGGTCCTGAGCTAGCATATGTTGCCAATCTTTCTCTTTTTGCTTGAGGAAGATTGCCACTGAGCTAACATTTGTGGCAATCTTCCTCTATTTTATGTGGGACACCACCACAGCATGGCTTGACAAGCAGTGCTAGGTCTGCACCTGGGATCCAAACCTGGGAACTCCACGCTGCTGAAGCGGAGCGTGCAAACCCAAGCACTGTGCCACCAGGCCAGCCCCTTATGTTTTTCTTTTGATGTGCAGTTGTATACATGTTCATGCATGTGTAGATTAACGTAACCACCACCATAATCAAGACATAGAACAGTTCCACTATCCCAAAAATCTCCCGTTATAGTGCTATCCTTGTACAGTCATCTGTTCTTTCCACCATAGTCCCATATAACCTGACTTACCTTTTGTTTATTATGATCTCACTACCTAGAACATCCACACTCCTCTTCTCTTGAAAGTTGTATAGAAATCATCTTTCAAGATATCATGCAATTTCCATGTCTCTGTGAAATTTTCTTTGATTATACTCATTCATTGTCCGGCCTATCCAGCTATTCATCCATTTATTTATTCATTCATGGTTCAAGAAACATTTATGAAGCACTTATTATGTGACAGACACAATATTAGGTATAGACAATACAAAGGTGGGTTGAAGCAGCCTCCTTTCCCAAAGAAATCTACAGAGGGAGGGTAGTAAGCGATTTTTGACTGATGTGCTATGTGCAGCAGCAATGAACATGCACAAGGTACAAGGATAGTCCAGGAAAGGGGATGTCAGCTCTGTTGGAGAGGACAACATTTAAACCATGTCTTCAGACAAAAGGAGCATCCTACAAAGAAGGAGCTTTGTGTGCTACAGACACAGATTCAACTTATGAGGCCTGAAGGTAATGCCCTTTGGGGTCCCCAATTTAAAAAGAATGCAGCTTTGCATATAAAGTCATGTAAAATAACAAATTTTCAAAAGCTAATAAATACCACAAGCATCACAAATTTCAGAAAAACAACATATTGTTGTTGTTATTATTAGTAGTGAATTAACTGCCTAGACACTTTCCTTCCTACCTTTTGGCCTCCTACTCTAATTGATTTTGTAATATTTTCTGTAGAGAGACTGGGAAGACAATTCTGTCTTTCCTCTGGCATGGGTATGAGAAATCTGTTTTGTGTTATTGATGGTTTTAGAAGTTTCTTTTGGTTTTACAACTTTGTATCAGCCATGCCTCATCTGCGACTTCCTCTGCAGCATCTTTGTCAGGCGGAGGAAAGTCTCCATCCCCTGCTGGTGGCCCTGGATTGTTGGTGGGAGCGTGAGGTGGCTGTAGAGCCTGAGTCATAGTGGCCCCCAAGCAGGGGAGGAGTGACTTCTGGTTCAGATCTTCTCCTGAGGGTCAAAGACAGAGTCTGGATGCTCAAGAATGTTGCCAGGGGCAGGTTATCATTGAGGTCTGGGTGGATGGGGAGATGGTGCTGGCAGCCCACTGGCCTTGCCTGTAGCCCCAGGACTATCATCTCAGGGTGTGACAGTGCTCCTTGGCTCAGGTCCCTACCTAGGCTTCTCCTTCATCCCTGAGTCCTGGAGAACATGCCCAGCCTTGGAAAGTTCACATACAAATGCGGAGCCCTGAAGCATAAGCCTCATATCATCATTGCAAACCTGCATCTGTGCAAAGCAAGGGTGTTTAAAACAGCAAGGCCTATTCAGGGAACAGCAAGTTGTCTAGTATTGCTGAAGGACTGCTAAGAAGTTTGAACTTGATTCTTTAGGCAAAGGGAGGCTGAAGAAGGTTTCAAAGCATATAAAAGATTTATCCTTTTGGAAAGGCAATCAGGTAAGTTGCAGGGTGACTTAGGGGAAAAATCGTGAGAAGGTGACTGTAATGGTCCAGGAAAGGAATGACAAGGGCTGGAACAAAAGCAGTAGGAGTAGAGTTGGAAATCTAATAACAATACTGAAATTAGGAACATCAATAAAAACTAACATTTATTGAGCACTGTGCCAAGTTCTTGTAGGTGTCTTGTTAATCCTCATAGAGCCTCAGAAAACAGATGAGGAAACTGAGACTTTCAGAGGTTAAATAACATGTATGAGGTCAGTAAGTGTTGGGGATTAGAACCCAAAGCATCTCTTTCCAAAGCCATGGAAAAAGATGACAAATTAGATCTGGGGATAGTGGGAGACAAAAAGAAATGTTGGAAAGGGAAAAATTTAAGTGGAATATAAACTGAATCAGGAAATATTTATCCCTCCTCTTGATTATTATAGCAAATAATTTATATTATTCTCTAGATGTTTCACAGATGAATGTATTGCCTTTCCAATCATACCATAAACCACCTGAGTACACCATTACTTATGCTATGTATCATGCACTCAATCAGCAATGACTGGGCATCTACTGTGAGCCAGACCCTGGGTGAGGCACCAAGAATACGAAGATGAGTAAGACAAAATGCTTTCCCTGAACTTCGAGATTTATAGCTCAATGGGAAGATAGATAAAGGATTTTGTTGTGACATTACAAGGCAACCCTAGAATTATAAACACTGTGATCTGAGAGTACAGGGGTGAGAGCTCATGTAGACCCACCTGAGGAGATCATGAAAGTATTCAACAGCAGTGATACATAAGCTAGGCATTAGCATATATGTAGGAGTTCATTATATTAATATATTATAGATAAGCCTTCCAGCCTGATGAAACTACTGTGCAGAGGCCAGAGATGTTGGATGTATTTGGTAAAAGACAGGAGCAGCTTAGGTGGAGTGGAAACCTAGTGGTGCGTGGTTGGAGACTGATAGGAAGTAATTCCTAAAATTGCCATTAAGTGACTGGTCTGTACTTATTTGGCTTCCTGGAATAACTGGTGCATGGGATGATTTAACCAAGGTGTTGAGAACAGGAGAAGCAAGATGTGGCTGCCTGTAGTAGACTTCAATTCCTTATACATACACTCTTTTCAATGTGATTTTGCTGCTCTTCCCAAGAGATGGTTCTATTTCTTCATACTTGAATTTGGGCTTGGCCATGTAACCAGCTTTGGCAAATGGGTCATTAGCAAATGTGATGCAAGCAGAATCTTGAAAACTGCTTGCACATTGGGGTTTACCACCTCCTGCTGTTCTCTGGACACTCTTCCACTACTGTGTGCATAAACCCAGGCTAGTCTTCTGGAGGATGAGAGACCTAATGGATAGAGGCTGTATCCCAGCCATTCTTAAATCATCCAAACATCTGAGTAACACCAACCTAAATCATCCAGCCTCAGCTAAGCTGGCCTAGATAAGAAATCATAGAAGTGCCATCCTATAACACTTGCTGTATTCTATTTGTTAGTCACTAGATCCAGCCCTTACTCAGGAGAATAGGGTTACACAAAATATAAATACCAGAAGGCAGGAATCACTGGGGGCCATCTTATAAGCTGCCTACCACACAGACATTGAACAACAGATATCAAGGGACTATGATTTCTAACAGAAGGAAAACAAAGTTGGTTGAACAACTGTATCAACTTACTGCCAGGAGGCAGTTCTAGGCTGCAGTGCATGAAAGGGGAAATCAAACAGAGTCCAGTGGTCTCAAAGAGGGCAAGATACAGAGAAACTAAGGCAGTAAGAATTTATGAGTCAGGGTACTAGTTGCACAGAGAGAAAGCTTGGGATATCTACTGAGTGGCCCCCTTCAGTCTTTGGCTGAACACAAATCTGTGCACGTCTGAACAGAAACTACTTGAATCATCAGTAAGGAATAAGGAGAACAATTTCCAGAGATCACAATGGAATGGAAAGTGATCATAGTCCACAAGACATAGAGTAAAATCCTCAGATATGCTTTAGCCTTTACCAAAAGCTGCTCTGGACTTGCCCTAACAAAATTTAAAAGGAAGTCTCTAAAATTTTCAACTAATTCCAAGTAAATTAATTGTGTGCCAGAACAAAATCCAACACCATTTGAAGGAATACCACAAAATCCAGTAATCAACAATGTAAAATTCACAACATCTAGCATCCAATAACAAATTAGCAGGCATGCAAAGAAGTAGGAAAATAAGACCTAAAACCAAGAGAGAACTCAATCAGTAGAAACAGATCCAGAAATGACAAAGAGAGAGGAAACAGCAGATCAGAATCTGAAAGATGTTAGAACAGCTGTTATAAATCTGCTCTATATGTTTAAGAAGGTCAAGAGAAATATGATCATGATGTGGAGAAAAATGGAAGAAATAAAAAAGATCCAAATGAACTGCTAAAGAAAAAAGATCCAACATGTGAAATGAAAAATACACTGTATGGGATTAATAGAAGACTAGACACTGAAGAGGAAAGTTCAATGATTATGAAGGCATAATAATAAAAATATCCAAAATGAAACAGGAAACAGCTGAAAAAATATGAAGACAGGTTCAGTGACTTGTGGGACACTGTCAAATAGGTTAATATATGTGAAACTGGAGTCTCAGCAAAGAGGGAAGGGAAAAAGAATATTTAAGGAAATAATGGTCAAAATTTTCCAAATTTGATGAAATCTATGAACTCACAGATTCAAGAAGCTCAATGAATTCAAATAGAATAAGCATTTAAAAAGGCACATTATAATTAAATTACTAAAGCCAATGATAAAGAGAAAAATTAAACAGCAGAGGAAAAAGATATTGTATGTACAGAGGAATAATGACAAGAATTATGGCAAACTTCTTAGCAGAAACTATGTAAGTCAGAAGACAATGGAAAGTCATCTTTAAAGTATGAAAAGAGCACAATAGCAACCTAAAATTTGTTACCCATAAAAAAAAAAAACCTTGCAGATTGAAAGCAAACTAAAGCTATTTCAGACAAACAAAACTCATTGCTGGCCAACATGAATTATAAGCAATGTCGAAGAAGTTCTTCAGGAAGAAGGAAAATGATACTAGATGGAAATGCATAAAGAAACAGAAAGAGCCACAAATGGTAAATAGGTGAATAAACAGAAAATATTTTTTCTCTTTTAAAAAATATTTTTTCTAAAGTAATTGTTTAAAATAAAAATAATAATATATTCTGAAAATGCAAAATATGGCATATGAGAAGTAAAATTTATAACAATATTACAAAAGATGAGCAGGAAGAAATGAAAGTACCAGTTGTAAGTTTCTTATGTCATGTGCTGATCTAAGTGTAATTTGTGAAAAGATATGTCTTCATCCTTTTCTATCACAACTATGAGAATGATGAAAGAATGGTAATGCTGTCAAGTGTCTGAGCCACATAGAACCCACTGGAAGAAAGGAGGCTGAAGGCCCCAGGCCTCAGTAAGTAATGAGGTAGTGGAGGATTAGGATGAAGGACACTGCAATTATTAACCAGATCTTGATTTTTCCCTAGAGGTAGCCTAGAGTAATAGGTTTCTTACAATTGAAAAAAATACGGATTTTATCACGTGCCCATGAGAGCTGCCTTAACTTTTGTTTATGTAAAACTTGCCTTAAAATAAATCGAAGCCAACCCCAAATGAACACAAAGAGATTTGCATTCATTAATTGAACACCACATTAATTTTAATTAACTGTGAACTAAATCAATTTGTATAAATCTAATGGCTTCTTTGAATTCCTGTGTTTAAAAAATAATCATTAAAAACAAAACTCTGCAACATTACCATATTCCTCATATTCCTCAAACCTGATGAGACTGGCTGTGACGCTCTCCCACTTCACAGAATGTGAACATAGCAGAACAAGGCTAGGGGCCCCAGGAGCCGCAGGGTACAGATTCCCCACTGCTCAGGGCCCTGGTGATGGAGGCACATCCATCAGGAGCCAGAGATTTATAATTGTGGTCTGGGCTTTAAAAGAAGGGACTGGGAAAATAGGGTCTATAGGGCAGTTGTGAACAAATTAAGGAGTCTGAAATCAGGATCTACGAGGGAAGCTTTACAAAGGGTTGGAGGTAATTTTGCATGAAAAACAAAAAGATAAAGAGTGACTAGCTGCCTTCAAATAAATTAAGAGTAATTACTAACAGATAATTAGCAGTATTGCTCATTCCCACCATACAAGATAGAAACAAGAAGAAATGAGTTTAAATCGCAACGGTGAAGTTTGGTCACTGAAAGTAGAATTTATTGACCAGAAGGGTGATTAAGCACAGAGAAAAATCTAGGGTCCTAAAGCATTTCCAGGGAAGCTATATTTTTCTGACAGCAAAAAATCTAGTGATATTGAAAATTTCATCCAGCTGACCTTTTAAGGATGTGTGGACAAGGCATCTGTAAGATAACTGAATTTTTTAGTGGATTAAATGTTTTGTGGCTTTTGGGAAATTTCGCCTAAATAATGAGAAGCACAGGCGTCACATTCTGTCTGACTTTGTTGTGGAATAATTCACATCACAGAATTAGAGTGGCCATCTCCATCTGACAGTGGTCCACTCCGGTGGGCTCCTCCAGCAGACCGAGCACCACCTAATTAGTCAGGGCTCTGCAGTGAGATTTACTCCAATTACCCAATGTCTTCACTCCCCAGTGATTCACTGCTTTCCACCACCTATAAACCAAGCTGGCCGACAGCTTATAGAAACCCTAAACAAACTGATAAGTTTTTCAGAACTGAGAATGAAAATGTGGAGAATTCTCATCCTATTTCAAACTTCTTGTCTTCTTGGATTCAGGCAGGAAACGAACTGATGTTTTAGGACACGTGAAAACTAAGACAGTGCAGCTGGAGGACTGTCGTGCATCCATAAGCTGTTTTTCCACAAAGCTAGTCACCAAATGATTAAGGCTGTGGTTTTCCAAGTGTGTTTTCCAGACCAGCATCAGCATCACTTGGGAACTTGTTGGAAATGCAAATTCTTGGGTCCCACCCAAGACTTACTAAATAAGAAATTCTGTAAGTAGAGGCCAGCAATCTGTTTTAATAAGCCTTCTAGGTGATTCGGAATCACACTAACATTTGACAACCTCTGGACAGAAGGAATGACTGTAATTGTTCTCAGCTGAGCTCAACCTGGGTTTCAGGGTCTGCCTGCTTGTGTAACTGGTGATCCTCATGGAACAGAGATGCAGAGGAGCTTCAGGTTTTCTAGACGAAGGAAAGGGACAGGGAAGATGAGAGTGTGGAAAGATGACTGGATAGTAAGCATTATGGGGTATATTCAATATCTACTGATTGAAAAAGATAGAAGCTTTACACAGAATAGAATTCACAAGTATTTGTCAATTATTCAATTCAATCTAGTTCTTCTGCCTAATGAACCGGTTTTGATCCCCAAAGGAGTGGGGAGGGCCAGAAGCTGAAAGATCTATGTTCATTAAAACAAAACAAAGCAAAATGAACCTGAAATGGGACTCAGAGCATAAGCAGCTGCTCGGGGCCCAGGTAGAAAAGTGGAGGTCAGCCCTGTTCCACACTGGAACCTGGACACTCAGAGGGCCTGGAGCAGCTCCCAGGGGAAGCTGGCTGTGCCTAGTTTGAGAGTGTTCTCTTACAAAGCAGAAGCAATAGAAATAATGGTAATACCGGAGAGACCGAGAGAGGGGCCAAAGCACTACAGCTGCTGTGATTTGAATATCAATATGACCTTATCTCTTTATCCACAGGTTGGTAAGGCCTGGGACAATCGGGACACAAATATAATGTAAAACAACACTAGACTCAACCAGGAGAAGTGAAAAAGTGTGTTACTCAAATTCCCTTCAGGGTGCTATAGACAGAGTAATTTAAAGCTTTGCAGGCTTGGTCCAGGCACTTTCAGATTCAAAGCAGTGCAGTGATTGTCAAGCTCAATAGCTAGCTAATCGTTGACGTTGATTGTTTGGGAACTATGCACCCCTAGAAAAATCAATTCCTGTAAGTTTTTTAAGTGGAGTAAGCTGCAGGAGCTTCTATGTGATCAGTAGAACAGAGAACATTGAAGCTGAGAGGCTTCAGGTCTATCTTGAACCAGTGGCCAACATGTATGTGTTGCTTTTAGAATGTGTGAGACATTAATTCATTCTAGGAATATTTACTGAATGCCTACTATGTGTCAGGAATGATGCTTGACACTGTGAGTCATTGGAATCAGACAGACTGTGGTCTGGTGCTCTGCAGCTCCTCTGTTCAATATGGTAGCCGCTAGCCCTATGTGGCTGTTGAAATTCAATTCCTTAGTGGCAGGTACCACATTTCAAATATTCAACAGCCATGCGTGGCTAGTGGCTACCATCTTGGACAACACAGATACAGGATACAAAGTAACACAGGGGAGTTTCCCACTGTCTGTCCTCCCAAGTCTTAGGGCTGGGCTTTTCCTTTCCCGCTTCTGTCTCCCCAGAGGATCAAAGCCCTTTGCCCTCTTTCAGAGTCAGTGTTGTTATGAGTGTCCTGGACCATGGTATTGGCGGGAGGTGTCTACATGGGTCATATTGACTAGGTCTCAGAAAAACCTTGAGGCAGTTGCAGGCCTCCTTCTGCTGAGTGGACCATGGGCAATATGCCACACTCTTTCCAATTCCCTTGTTACGGGATAAAACCTGGGTATGGTATAAAGCCCCGAGTCTTCCCCTTTGGGGTCTTAAAACATCTGTTTCAGAAGTTAAGAAAAAGAGAAACCTGGAACTTTAATAGTTTCTTGCCTTTTCTGTTGCTCCCATTTTGTTCCCTGGGGTGATGTGGATGCCTCTGCCTGAGACGGGGAAAGTCACTGGCAAGGACAAGAGGAAAACAAAAGCACAAAGATTAATATTTCAAGATATTATCTTGCCACATCAAAATAGGAGAAAACATGATTCTTTCCTCCAAGCTGGTTATACTACTAGGATGCATGAAAAATGGGGAAATTCATGAAAAGTTAATAACCATAAAGAGTGAAGTAACAATATTAAACAGATATGAAGGAGATATCACCTGGATCTACATGATTAATAGCCCAGGGCTGGTGTAGATCCTAAGGGTGGCTTCTCACAGAAAGCTGAGGTCTGAGCTGCACAGGTTTAGATGGATAGAGGGGAGAAGGGGCAGAATTTCATGGGGTAAACATGAGAAGCCAGGGTGTGAATGCAGAGTGCAAGTGTTGTTTAAGTTACAAAGAATGTAAGAGTTTGACTGTCATGCAGGGTGAGGGGCACTTAGGCTGCAAGAGCGGGAGGAGGAAATATCATGGAAGACCCTGAATGTCAGGATGAAGGGTTTTGTCCTTATCCTGTAGCAGGACAGGGATGTCATTGAACGATTTGAATAGGGAAGTGATATAGCTAAAGCAGTGTACGACAATCACTCTAATGTTGAACCCTAGCAGCTATCCTTGGGTACTTGGATATATGAAGCTGAGGCAGGCTGGTGGCAGGAAGGTGATTAAGAGGCCATTGCAGGGGTGTGGGCATGAAGTGACCCAGGCCTGGACCAGGGTGGGTGGCCCTGGAATGAAAAGAGAGCAGTGAGTGTGAGTAGCATGTTGAAGGAAAATTCTACAGGACTTTGCTTCTTTGGAGCTGAGGGAGAGAGAGCAGTCAAATATACTATCAGCTTGGGCAAATTACTTAGCATCTATAAAATAGTGACAACAGCTATGTTTTATAGGTTTGCCATGTGAATTAATAAAAACAACTTTGTAAATTACAGAAAGTCTCCGGCAAACAAATGCAATTTAAATCAGTCATTTGGAACTCAGATGGCCCAGAGCTGTCGTCCTCGTGCCAACAATCAGGGCCTCAGGGAAGCAAATCCAGCTGGAAGGGCAAGTCAAACCTGCCCTCTTTCCCGCATTCCAGGAGATGTCAAGGTCACACACAGACCCACAATTCTGAACACTTCTTGCTTATACAACATTTATATCCTTTTAGTTTAACCCTCAGTGATGGTCTCAGGCCAGAAGCCACTAGAATATGATAGAACTTGCTAGAACATTGTGGAGCCCTCTGGTCTATTTTCAAGCACATGCCAGGTTTCAGGTCTCTCTTAAGGATTCCTGAGGCCCCTCCCATTAAGAAATAAAGGAAAACAGCTCAAAAGCCTGATGTGCTTGTGTCTTTTATTGTCTCAAACATCTACTCTCATTCTATAAACCCCTTCACCACTGCTTTCTCTGTTTCTACCTAATAACATGTGCATTCCTTTCCACAGAGTCCACAAAACCTTATTTAATACATAATATGGCTGCATATGCCTTAGATTTACAATGAAGAATATAAAAAGGTGCTGCTACAATGCTAGCTATCATTTACCAAAAAAAAAGCAAAAAAAGAAAACAAGGAAAAAATGAGTAGGAAATTATTTACTTGTATTAACGTTGAAGACTAGTGCCCGGGGAAAAGCTCATTAATTTAGTGGAGAATAAGTAATTGGTGACTCTCTTCCAAGGGACCCAGTGCCTTTACTGCCCTGGCTGGACAGACAGTGCT
Source organism: Equus quagga (assembly GCF_021613505.1). Lineage (NCBI taxonomy): Eukaryota > Metazoa > Chordata > Mammalia > Perissodactyla > Equidae > Equus > Equus quagga. Next base: position 70,898,445 of record NC_060275.1, read on the forward strand.
CCTGAGGTACCTACTAGAGCTCCACTCCCAGGTCTACTTATTGCCCTGGCCCCATCAACGGTCCTATCTTCTGTCTTCTAGTTTCAGAACAGTTCTAAGCGATGGTTTGGTAAACTTACCGATATGGATGGGAATGGGAATACTGATGAGTTAATCTGCAGTAGCACTTATATTTAAAGATGATTTTCCAGAAATAATTATTTAGGCTCCAAAGTTGTCTTGGCCAAGTTGACAGGTTAGTGGGGAAGACAAGATTGAAGAGGAGAGTTCTTTTGGTGTGACTTCTTACGTCACACCATATAGAACTTTGACACAGCCCGAATAGGGGAGGCAGAGAGGAGAACTTCCCTTCACCCTCCATAGGCCACTGACAAGGAGAGAGGCCAGAGACTGAGAGAGGTCCAGGGTGCTGGGGCTTTTTCACTCTTGTTCAATTTACTCCTCAGAGAATTCAATCAAGACTGCCGGCAGTTCTTGGATGAGGGTGGCAAGCTGTACCAGTTTTCCCAGGACTGGATTGCTCCTGGAACTTTCAGTATTAAATCCAGGAGAATCCTAGGCCCACTCACACAGTTGGTCACTCTAACATCCCTTCTCACCTAGTCAGGCCCTGACTTGAGTGAGGACTACCGGGAAGGGATCTCGTTCTACCGTCTGTACACTGCTGGCTCGTTAGTAAAGTCATAGAGTTCAACATATATACCATCAAGTCTTTATTGTTTCCCATTGTCCCCCCACCCATAGACATTTCTGGAGTCGTATCAAAGGCAAGTTCTGTTGTTTGGTAGCAAGTCAGAAGGCCACAAAATCATTCCATCCGTTTGAGTGCAGACTCGATGGGCCCAGCAAGTTCTGAGTCTCTAAGGGTAGTTATAGCACTAATAGTCTAGTTTGTAAAGTCCAAGGCTGGCCCGGGGCAAAACTATAAGGTGTCTGTTTTTAGGTGTCCCAAGTCTATCCCTGTCTTCCCCCAAACCGGACTGAATGTTTCCACTCCCTCTTCCTCGCAGCAAAACCTGTGCCCGGGGAAATATCTAATACCAGCAATTTACTCATTAGTGTGAACGAGGTGGTGTCTCCCCCAGGCTGATTTAAATTGTTGTCTTATCTTTAATTATATTCTTTCATTCCTTCCACTAATAAGTACTTACTGAGAGTGGTCCATGACTAAGTTGGAACACAGTGAGTGAAAGTACACAGAGCCTGCCCCCCAAGAAACTTACAAAATTTGGCCTCCATTAATTGCAGTCATCAGCTCACCAGTAAGAAAGGGGCATTTAGGGTTAGGGATGCATTTCCTAACTGCCCCTGAAATAGGAGCTCTTAGGCTGGCTCTGAGACAGGTGGTTGTGTCAGAGTGACCCAGTCAGAACTCACTGTACAAACAATATAGATATTAAAGCTTAAAGTCTCAGAATCTTATCTCTCTATTACATTTGTTCTGAACTGAAAGATGATGTGAAGAGCAAAGGGGAGGGAGATTGGAGAAGTGGTCCCACAAAAGTCTAAACCAGGAATAGAAGTAAAAAGCAGGACATTTAAAATAGAGACATATAAAATCCTGATTCTGGTCCAAAAAGTCATTTGATTTCAAGGACCATATTAAAATCCCCCTGAAAGGAAAACATTTTATGTGTAATGATAGAACCACCTCAATGTCTGAGGCAGGGAATGATTGAATAAATATGGTACATCTCATTATGGAATTTAATGCAGCGATTTTAAAGTATGATTCTTAAAAATAATATAGTAGCTTGGGAAGATGTTAATATGTTAGCCTTTAAAGTCAGGATATGAGAAATGATCTAGGTTATGCTGAAAACTATATAAAATTTATATAAGCTTATGAGGGAGGACTAGAAAGGATCTTCGACAGATCCTTTGCTGACGTGCGAGCATGGTAAGATTCTGGGTCACATTTCATTTTTATCTATCTTTTTACAACAAACATTATGATAAATCCATTGGACATGTGAGGATGGGGGAAAACAATTGCTGTTTATGAAGCACCTGGTGATCTGATTAACAGCAAGCTCAGAATAAGCCAAATGACAGTATTATGAGACTACTTTTTAAAAAACTGATGAAATCAGACTTCATCAATGGAAATATAATCCAAATCCAACAGAAATATAAGTCCCAGCACACTGTGCACTAACGCAACCACATCTGGAATACTCTGTTTAGCTCTGGGTCATTTTAGGGGAGACATTGATAAACTAGAGTACAGTGAAAAAAGGACAGCTAGAAGATTTGGAGAGATCCAAAAGGACAGTAAATGATGAATGGCTGAAGAAACTTTGAAATTCTAACTTAGAAAAGACTAAAAATAAACAAATAAATAAATAAACAAGGAAAAAAAGACTCAGGGTGGGTACATATGTAGGATTGCTATTATGAAAATTGTATTAGGTTTTTGTAAATTTCTGGGGCAGAATGAGAATCAAAGGATGGAAACTGTAGGAAAGCAGTTTCCTGTCCAAACGTGAGGAGGAACTTTCTAATAAGAACTGGCCAAAAATGCAATGAACTACTTCAAAATGTTGTGAACGTCTTGTGGAAAGTGTTTAGCAAAGACAAGTAAAGAATGCTGATGTTTGTTGCAGATTGTTCTGGATGGTACCTGAAGACCCATTGACTCCTTAGATGCTATGTTCTGTCAAATCTGAGAATGAGAGAAATTCCCTTTGGTTTCTACAATTCTTCAGCATAAGCATGAGACAGGTCAAGTCTTCCCGTACTCAACCTCATTCAATGTAGACATAAAATGTAATTAGACTGAAACCAGATGAGAAGAAATAGATTTTGTCAGTTCTCATTGGATTGCATGGGTGTATCTTCTGAGTTTATTTTGTTGCTCAACATCCATTTGATTACTTTCAACCTAACTACTTTTGGCTACACTGTAATTACATTCTTGACCTTTAGTCTATTCCCTAAAGGGTAAAAGAAATAATTTTATGAAGGATTCTCTATGTGCCAGGCACCATACTAGGCATATTATATACATAATTTTATTTAGTCCTCCAACTCTATGAGGGAAGAATTACCATCTCCATTTTATAGTTAAGCAAACAGAGGTTTGCTTCTAACTAAGCAAACATATCCAATGGCCCATAGCAAGAGCCAGAGCTGAACTTCAATGTCTGAGTCTAGTTTATTCTGAAGCTCTGCTTGACCATGCTGTTGCTCTGGTTTCCCCAAACTAAACGGTTGTGAGACCGAAATTCACCCAGAAGCAGCTATAACCCTATCTCTATGCAAGACTCTGCCTACGTATTTTATTAGTTTTGTTTTTGGAAACTGAGCTCCTGCCCATGAGAAGAGCTAAAGCTGCTTGTTCTTTGAATGAGAATGTTCAAGCCAGTAACTTGCTTCTGGGATCACTGGCTCCACAGCTGTAGTAGAAAGAATAATGGCCCTCAAAGACATTCATGTGGCACAGCAAAAGAGACTTTTCAGATGTGATTAAGTTAAGGAGTTTGAGATGGGGAGATGATCCTGGATTATCCAAGTAGACCCAATGTAATCACAAAGGTCCTTGTAAGAAGGGGGCCCAAGAGTTAGAGTCAGAGAAGGAGATGGGGTGATGGAAGCAGAAGTGTGAAAGGGAGAGAGAGAGAGAGATTTGAAGATGCTACCTACTGGCTTTGAAGATGGATGAAGGAACCATGAGCCAAGAGATGCAGGTGGCTTCTAGAAGCTGGAAAAGGCAAGAGAACAGATTCTCCAGAAGGAACTCAGCCTGGCTGAGACCTTGTTTTTTAGGACTTCTTTACTTCCAGAAATAGGATAACAAATTTGTATTGTTTTAAGCCACCTAGTTTGTAGTAATTCATTACAGAAGCAAAAGGAAACTACAGTCTTGAATATTCGCTCTATTTGAACAAAGAGAAATTGCCTTATTGAAGAACATCTTGACAACTGTGCTAGTGGAGAAGCAGGGAACTTCTTTCAGACCCACCTGCTGATGAGAGAACTAAGATGATGCAGTGTCCTCTGGCAGGCCCAAGACTCGGGCAGGAAGGAGGGAGGAAGAGAGGGAGGAAGTAAAAGAAGAGAGGGAAAGAAGGAGCAAAGGGAGAAGGCAAGGAGGAAGGTGGGATCAAGAGAAAAGGATGGACGAAAGAGTGAATGTAGAGGAGACAGAAAGAATAACATATAGGTGGTAAGAGCAGAACCTTTTCCACTAAGAAAGACATATTGCTAAGTAGTCTATTCCTAAATGAACTCATAATGCTAAAGTTAATATTTCCATAATACAGTATCCACAAAGAGTACTGACTTGATTCAGGTTGTTGAAATGGAGATTTTAATTTGTTTCTAAACCTCTTGACTCACTCCAGCACTCGTTTCTGTCAGCCATCCTTCAGGCAGGGATTCCCGCCAGCTCTGAGCAGAGGAGAGCATCACTCGTAGTTCAGAGCCCACATGGATGAAGTGCATAGCCTTCCTGCGCTCTTCTTATCAAGGAGCAGCACTCGAGCTGTCAGCCTAGCGGCAATTACCTGATTCCATCCCTGCTTAGCTTTCAAAAGAGAGCTGTGCCGTGTGCCGGCAAGGGCACTCCTCCAGAGCACTCCGCCAGGCAGTTCACTATTCGTGTCCTCACAGGCCTTAGGCAGTTCTGGTACCTACTCAGCTGCTCTGCGGTATTAGGAACTTTTGTCTTCCGATGAGATTTGCCTCACTTATCTAAACCAGGGTAGAACCTGGTTTGAGCAGATATAACCAGAAGCCGTGCAAGATGCTGTACTTGATTCCACAAGATCACTGACTGTAAAACCAGCTAAGATACTTTTCGGATTCTGAGAAACCATGAAAGTTTACTAGGTGTGGGGTCCCTGTAGCTTTATTTTTAAGTAAATATTTATTTTTAAGTAAATACTTCCTGAGGATTTTTAGCATGCTACATTGACTAGACATCAGCACAGACATTACTTAACTGTGCCACTTCGAGTAAATTCCTTGTCTCCCTGTGCCCTGGTTCCTTCCCAGAGTCCTGGGATGAGTCTTAGGAAATGCAAAGTGCTCCATTTCCTGTTTCCATTTCAGGCGCATGCTCCCTAACCCCTCATTAGGTCGTACGTTTTTTAAGTCATTTGGTGTGCAAACCCCTCTTCAATGCCAGGAAACTATCTTCTCTAAATACAAAATTCAGCTGATTTTTACCTGCCCTTTTTCACTGATTCTCCATTTAAAATGGACTCATCTCTGTAAACACAAAGTCATCCATTGTGATCTTTTCCTTGGTCACTCTGATAGCAGGAAAAAAAAAAAGTATCATAGCAGGGTAACTGGAGAACCAGCCCCCAACAATCAGTAATAAAAAAACATATGTCCACGCCTTTACTGAGCTCCTCCTGTAAACATCGCTTCTTTCCTTCAGTGACTATTGGCTGAGAGCCTCTTATGTGCCAGGTCCTATTCTAGGCATTTGGGAAGCCACAATGAAGAAAACAGAGAAAGTTCTTGCACTTAAGGAAGTTACAGACTGGTGGAGGAAGACACACACTAAGCAGTAAGCACAGATCAGAACAAGAATGCCGGGTAAAGGGCTAGACAGGAATGCGGTGGGTGGAGGTGGGCGTGCCTCATGCTATGAGTAATGGCAGGAATCATAAAATACCATCCCTGTGATAAAGTTTACAATTTGGGCGAAGGAACTGGACACCACAGGTTGACATTTAGGAGACCAAACAAGATAGTTTATATGTCTGAGCCGAATTCAAAAAGGACTTGAGATACGCTGGGGAATTAAAGACATTGTGGGGAATGAGAACCAAAGAACAGAATTCCCACCAGAAGGTACCAGGCGTCCGCTGTGTGGATCAGAAACAGGGAGTGCCCTGAAACGAAGGAGCTATTCCTGATGGTCTCCCCGGTGCAGGAGCCCCACGATGGATCAGGAACGAATGTTCTTTTGTGAACTGGGGCCCACACCTCTGAGTCATGTTCCTAAGAGAAAAGCTTGATTTCTGCTTCCTCTTGCCTTCGCGCCTGACCCCATCTCTCCCCAAGGACCATGAGGAGGATTGATGAGGTAATGTCTCCAAAGGGGTTAGCGCTCTGCTGACTCTCTCGGTAAAATGTAAATTACAACCAGGTGAAGTCACACAGTCTGGGATGGAAGTTCTGGAGTTAAAATATTCAAAATGTAACTCCAAATACGTGATCTCTTCCTAATCAGACAGTGCAGAGTACGTATGAAGTGGCAGCTTTTCCTGTCTTTCCTTACTGTTTAAAACACTCTAACCTTCGGCCGGTAGTATGTGGGTTTGGCGATGCAAGATGGAAAAAGTACAACCGACATCTTATGAGCTGTGGAACGGTGTTTCAAAGCCAGTCAGGACACACATAGATCAGTCGTGTTCTTTTCCTCGGCTCTGGGCTTGGCCAGATGATGTCAATACTTAGCTTGCCTTAGCTCTGGTTCCAGCTGGCGAGCCGTGTCTGCGCAAGTTATAGGATTTTAAGGACTGAAAGCTGCAGCACGAACCAGAAGATGAAGTACAGAACAGGGAGATAGAAGAACTTTACTTTCAACAGGCTCAACAAATCAGCTTATCCTAAAACTTTGATTTACCGTCTAAGCGAGAGCTTCTTGCAGAGCCGTGAGAAGTCTTATTTAGCAGATGCTTTCAAAACGCACTTCAGACATGAAATTCTGCAGCAACACTGAAGGACAAGTAAATTACATCCCTTAACTCCTTTCTGAAGGTGTTGTCTTATGAATCTGAGGTCTTATGGTGGTGTTGAAAACGGAACATTAAACATGGAAAATCGAACAAAAATGCATATGTGTGTGTGTTATTCTTTTCTGATAATATGTCTTCATTTTTTAAAATTAAGGATATGTAAAAACATATATATAAATGTAAATTAGTATCATCCATAATCCCACTGCCCTGAGATAATCATAGAAATAGCTTGGAAAATAGCCTCCCTATTTTTGAAGACACTTATGTTTTTAGTAAATTTAAGATTATATTTTCTATGTTTTGTAACTGGCTTTTGCAATTTGTAATTTTGAATCAGAATAGAAACTATATGTGATGTGACCGGTTTCTTGAAAAGACAGCTCAAAATTGAACCTCATAAACTATGTTTTCAAGTGTTAATTTAATGAAAGTCTACGAGAAGCAATGAGTGCCCTGGGCTGGCCACAGAACAGACATTACACGGGTCGTGGCTATAACCTAGCACTTTTTTCTCCATAGGTTATAGGACTGTACCAATGAAGAGAACATGTGGTCAGAGGGAGGGAAGTCAACCAGTCTCTCTGCTCTTTCCTGTGCTGGTTCATTGAGGTTTTCCATAGCATCTGCTTCTTTCATACACTTTCTAGAGTTTCTAATTGAGTTTTATAGGAATTGAATCCACCCCAAGAAAACATAAATCTCTAACCACAGATAACAAAAACCTACACATAGGCCTTTCTGTCTAAATCCAAGTCATTCACAGATATTCACTAATTTCTTTTTCAACCTAATTTATTATCCCAACATGCTATGGCACTGGTGAGGAGGTGAGGTGGGCAAAAGCTATTTTTACTCTTATTTTACAAGTTAGGAAGCTATGGCCAAAAAAATGTACAGAATGTGTCTAAAGCCATTAAATAAGCTGATGTAGTGGTCTACAGGAGCCCAGCACCCCAGTCACTGCACTGATTCCTCGGTGCTCCTAGCTAACAGTAAAGACTTACTAATTCTTTAATGGAAGTATTCCCGTTCTAAATCATATATTTTCTCTATTTTTTCCTTCCCTGCCTTTGATTTCTATGAATATTTAAAATGATATATTTATTTTTAAGAGTTCATCAGCTTCTGCTACAGACCCCTCACTGCAGCATGATGTTCTTTTAATGTTGACTCATACGCGACTGGAGTGAGGAACATGGATGTAGGGAAAAGGAACTTTACTTTTAAAGTCCTATTTCCTATTTTCCCATGTAACGCTCTCTTTTTCTCTGTCATATCCTTCTAGGTGGACCACCTACCATGTGATTCCTCTGTAACTGGACCCCTATGCCAACCAAGCAGAAACCATGATGGGAACTTTGTCTTCCTGCCCCTGAGTCATCGCTAGTCTCCCTGTCAGGCACCATTCTAGGTGCTAAGACAGTAAAGTGAACAAAACAGACAAAAAGTCCTGACCTCATAGAGCTTAGAATTTATTGGGGAAAAGAACAATGAACAAATAATCATATAATATTGGGTTTTGATAGGTATTATGAAGAAAAATAAAGTAAGTTAAGGGGATAAATAGTAAGGAGGGAGGAGCATTTTGGATAGAAAGCCAGAGTCCTCTCCGAGGCGGTAATATTTGAGTAGAGAACTGAATGAGGAATTATTTGTGTTTGCTGTGCCAATTGTGTATCCTTTGCCTATTTTAGATGCTATAAATATCTTTTCCCAGAGGGTTCCTCATCTGTTAACTTGGTTGGTTCCCTTTGGTCCCTTTTGTTATTCAGAAACCTTTAATATTGATGCAGTCAAACTCATCATTTTTTCCTTTTATGATTCGTGCTTTCTTGAGTCTTATTTAAGAAATTCTTATTCAAGGTCACAAGGATATTCTCCTCCAGTTAACTTTACAATTTTACCTTTTACACTTAGGTTTTTATTCCACTTGATGTGAAAGATCAATTTTATTTTTTCAGATGGAAAGCCTTTTGTCCCAGCATGATTTATTAACTAACTCCTTCTTTCTACATTGATTTGGATGTCACCTCCTTAGAGACCACTTTTTCAGGCGCTTGTGAGTCTTTTAATGGGCTTTCTTTTCATTTTATTGAGGCATCTGCCTGTTTCTGACAATCACCACGCTTTTGTCTTGTCTTCTTGCATTATGGCTCTGTAATGCGTATCTTGATATCAGGTAGGAATCTGCTTTGGATAATAGATAATTGTAAATTCCTAAAAAACTTTGTCTGAAGGAAAGCTTATGACTCATTCATTTTTGTGTTCCCTGTAGAACTTAGCATACTGTCTCATAGTCAGGCATTGCTCATTAATTATTTTTAAATTATATAGAGAGAAACTGTGTTCTTCTGATCTTGCTATTCGCTTGAAATGTGATCATGAATAGTTATCAACCATTGTCCTTTCCATTTGTAGTGCTGAATTTACCTTTTCTGGATTGGGAAACTGACTTTCTACTTCTATCTTCAAGCATAAAATTTCATTTTGAAAAACAGGCTTATTTTGTCATGTAAGTCAGATTATACATGGGTGAGTGACAATGGTACAGGAGCTTAAAATAGGTGAGTCTATTTATTATTTAACAGTTTTGGGTTATCTTGAATTTTGTGAAAAATTAAGAAACACATTCTATAATATTTAAAACATAACTTGAAACTAGCATATATTTTATTATTCTTAGCATTTTTTTCTGAATTCCAGTTCTAGTGAAAATCAAATTCAGTTTATTTTATAAATATTAAATTAATACCATGAGAATAGAGCTCCTGCTTTGGTTAATGTTGGACTGGGTAATGCAGAACAACCCTCTTTTGAAGGAACATTGGGCACGTAGGGGAACTAACAAGACAGTGAAGAATTGTGGGGCAAAGATACAGGAGAAAAAGGAAAGACCAGAGAGTTAAGCTCAGCATTTAAATATGCTTTGCCCCTAGGAGCATCTAGTAATTAAAAGAGTCATCTGAGAGACTGAGAGTGAAACATAGATTTTGTCAGCCTCACCAAGGAAATAAAGATTAGAGTCCAGGACCCACCAAGGAGGAGCCCTGATGAACTCCTATGATTTTGGTTATCATCTCTAAGGGCTAAACTTTAGGAATAAAGATAGGCTAGAATAGTCCGTCCTCCACTTGGGCTGAAGGCTAGCTTTAAATAATCCCAATACCTGTATTAATATTCAGGTGATCTGGGATAGACTTGTCCCTTGTTGTTTGCCAAAAATAAATGTAAATCCTCTTATGCTTCAAATTATTTCTACATTTTTTTAAAAAGGCAATGACCGGTAAATGATTAAAAAAAAAAATCAGGCACATGAACAAAGAAAACAATGTAATTTGAAACCAAGAGAAACAATAAACCTTATAAGTAGACTAGTGGAATCTGGACTTTATATTTTATTTTATTATTATTATTTTCTTTGCTGAGGAAATTTCGGCCTGAGCTAACACCTGTTACCAATCTTCCTCTTTTTGCTTGAGGAAGATTCACTCTGAACTAACATCCATGCCCATCTCCCTCTATTTTGTATGTGCGTTGCCACCACAGCATGGCCACCAATGAGTGGTGTAGGTCTGTGCCCGGGAACCAAACCTAGGCCACTAAAGCAGAGTGCACTGAACTTAACCATTCTGCTATGGAGCTGGCCCCTGGACTCTATATCTTAAAAGGACAAAATGTAAATTCTAGAACTGAAAAAATGTAATAATTGAAATGATGAACTCATTGCATGTTTAATTGCCCATTAGAAACAGTTGAAGAAAGAATTCATGAACTGGAAGAAGAAAATACCATCATGCACTGCACAATGACATTTCAGTCAACAACAGACCACATATATGATGGTGGTTCCATAAGATTAGTACCATCTAACTCAGGTGTGTATTAGGCTATGCCATCTAGGTTTGTGTAAGTAGACTCTAGTTCATACAATGGCAAAATTGCCTAATGACGCATTTCTCAGAGCATATCCCTACTGTTAATCCCAAATGAAACACAAAAACAAAGAAGGAAGGATAAAACTAGAAAAGAGTGTAAGAGACATACAGGTTTAGTGAAAAAAGTCTAACATACATTTAATGAAAGTACCAGAAGTATAAGAGAGAAATAAAATGGCAATAGCACTATTTAAAGAAATAATGGCTGAGAATTTTTCAAAAAAATATGAAATAATAAAAATTATTAAGCCTCCTTTTCGAGAAGTTCTACAAATGTTAAGCAGAATAATTCAATAGAAAATCACAACAAGGTACATCATGATAAAACTACTGAAAGCAAGCAAACAAACAAAAAACAAAAATAAAAATCTTAAAAGCAGGGGGCTGGCCCCATGGCTGAGTGATTAAGTTCACATGCTCTGCTTCCGTGGCCCAGGGTTCGTGGGTTCAGATCCTGGAAGCTGACCTACACACCGCTCATCAAGCCATGCTGTGGCAGCATTCTACATAGAAGAAGTAAAACAACTTACAACTAGGATATACAACTATGTACTGGGGCTTTGGGGAGAAAAAAAATCATGAAGATGGGGACCAGATGTTAACTCAGAGCCCATCTTCCTCACCAAAAAAAAAAAAAAAAGCAGCCACAGAGTCATATGATCTTTAAAGAAGCAACAATTAGGTTGACATCACACTTCTTTCCAGAAACAATGAAAGTTAAAACACAATAGACTGATGTCTTCAAAGAAAATACCTGCAAAATCGAATCCAATACCAAGAAAAAATATCCTTTAAGAATGAGAGTGAAATATAGACAATTTCATACCAAAAAAGAGAGAGAGAGTTTGTTACTGGAAGACACACATTGTTGGAAACACTAAAGGACAACCAATGCAAATGATCCCAGTTAGGAGCTTAAAAATATAGGAAGGAATGAAAAGCAAGCAAAGAGTAAATGTGTGGCAAAATATAAATGAATGCTGACGGTATCAAACAGGGATAATAATTTCTAGTGTGATTTAAACTAAACATAGAATTAAAATATATGACAACAATAGTATATATGTGAGAATGAAGGGATTTAAAGGGTTTAAGTTCTCTGCATTGGAAGGTAAGAGATAGAAGTATTAATTTCTAAGCCATGCTCAGTCTCTATAGTTGTTTCCATCTCTGGGTAAGCACTAAAAACAAACAAAAACAGTGAAGAAACATAGAACTGTATGTAATGTATAACCTGAGGGAGATTGTGTTTTCCAAAGATGGTCACAGCAATACCTGTGTTCCCACATGCTTTTGGCAATATGGCCTTGCCCCTCCCATGATGAGTGATACCCTTTCTTTCTCTGCTCCCTTGACTTTGAGTGGGCCCTGTGTCACCTTTGATTAATAGGACATCACAGAAGTGATGCTGTGTCGATTCCAGGAAAGCTGTGAGCTGGCCTGACACCTTCCACTTCTGCCTCGTAGAAGCCAGTCTTCATGTAAGAAGTGTGATTATCTGAACAACTATGCAGTAAGAAGCACAAGCAAAGTGGAGAGACTATACAGAATGAGATGCCATCTCATGGAGATCATTCTACATCAACCTATTAATGGACTTATGGGACTATCTCTGAAAAAAAAAATGTTTTCCTAACATTTGTTTAGCAGTAGTGAGGCACTGTGTTACAATGAGGTAACCAGCAGATTAGAAACTGGATTATCATCCAAGACACACCTGCCCACTCCATAGAGCAAATTGGCTGATCTTACTCCTCTGTGGCTCAGTCTTCTCCGTTGCTCCATGGTGATAATAATTACTGCCCAATGACAATCATTACAGAGCTTACACAAATATTCAATCAAGAGCTAAACTGTCCCGTTTTCCTCTGCGCTACTTGTTGATAACCACTATATGACAATTCAATTGCATTTTGAATTATCTTCTTAATCACACTCGTTCATGATGCTTTAGCTCTGTTCACACCATTCTCCTTTTTAGGAATTGAGGATTATTTTACTATTGACTGCAGGTCATCAGGAATATGGGCCCTTGTCTTATCTTGATAAAGAACACTGACTTCAATTTTATGGTTTTACTTGGTAACTTTTTTACCTTTCTAGGTATGCATATCACTTACATGGAAAGAACAGTATGGTTCATTTTGAGCATTGTTTTAAATAATCCAGTCCTGAGATGAATGTAGACACCTGGCAGCTAGACAGGGTACTGGCAGTCTATCGCCCTCCACCTCATGCAGGTCTCTAAATAGAGTCTGGACAAATCTGTGCAGTTGCTTCTGCCAAGTCTTTCTACCATAACCCTTACCATCACTCCATGGTCCTGATTCTCAGCCAATAATATAATTATTTAAGTCTACTAAACTAAAATTGAGGAACAGATTTTTTGCTTATCTGCCAGACACGCAGCAAGGGTTGAAGCACATTGAAGCACAGCCAGAGGAAACTTTCCTACAAAACACCCACCAATGGGATATAGACCCTGTTTCAGTAGAACACCTCTTCTAACAGGGATGATGAACTCTAACCTCTAAAATATCTAGTGCAGGCATTCCTTGGAGATACTGTGGGTTCGGTTCCAGACCACAACAACAAAGCATCACAGGATTTTTTTGGTTTCCCAGTTCATATAAAAGTTATGTTTACACTATCCTGTAGTCTATTAAGTGTGCAATAGCAATAGATCTAAAAAAATGTACACAACTTAGTTAAAAAATACTTCATTGTTAAAAAATTCTAACCTTCATCTGAGCTTTCAGCAAGTTGTAATTTTTTGCTGGTGGAGGGTCTTGCCTTGATGTTGATGGCTGCTGACTGATCAGGGTAATGGTTGCTGAAGGTTGAGGTGGCTGTGGCAATTTCTTAAAAGAAGGCAACAGTGAAGTTTGCCACATTGATTGACTCTTCCTTCTACAATCAATTTCTCTGTAGCATCTGATGTTGTTTGATAGCATTTTACACACAGTAGAACTTCTTTCAAAATTGGAGTCAATTCTTTCAAACCCTGCCACTGCTTTATCAATTAAATGTATGTAAAATTCTAAATCCTTTATTGTCATTTCGATAATCTTCACAGCATCTTCACCAGGAGTAGATTCCATCTCGAAAAACCACTTTGTTTGCTCATTTATAAGAAGGAATTCCTCATCCATTAAAGTTTCACCATGAGACTGCAGCAATTCAGTTATTTCTTCAGGCCCCACTTCTAATTCTAGTTCTCTTGCTGTTCCACCACATCTGTAGTTACTTTCTCCACTGAAGTCTTGAACCTCTCAAAGTCATTAATGAGAGTTGGAATCAACTTCTTCCAAACTCCTGTTGATGTTGATATTTTGTCCTCTTGCCATGAATCATGATTGTTCTTAATGGCGTCTAGAATGGTGAATCCTTTCCAGGAGATTTCCAATTTACTTTGCCCAGATCCATCAGAGGAATCACTATCCATGGCAGCTACAGCCTTACGAAATGTATCTCTTAAAGAGTAATACTTGAAAGTCGAATTACTCCTTGATCTATGGGCTTCAAAATGGAGGTTGTGTTAGCAGGCATGAAAACAACACTAATCTCATTGTACATCTCCATCAGATCTCTTGGGTGACCAGGTGCATTGTCAATGAGCAGTAGTATTTTGAAAGGAGTCTTTCTTTGTGAGCAGCAGGTCTCAACAGTGGGTTTAAAATATTCAGTTAACCAAGTTATAAGCAGATGTACTGTCATCCAGCTTTGTTGTTCCATTTATTAGAGCACAGACAGAATAGACTTTGCATAATTCTTAAGGGCCCTATAGGATTTTCGGAGTGTTAAATAAGCATTGGCTTCAACTTAAAGTCACCAGCTGCATTAGCCCCTAACAAGAGAGTCAGCCTGTCCTTTGAAGCTTTGAAGCCACGCATTGACTTCTCCTCTCTAGCTATGAAAGTCCTAGATGGCATCTTCTTCCAATCTAAGGCGGTTTTTTCTACATTGAAAATCTGTTGTTTAGTGTAGCCATCTTCATGAATTACCTTAGCTAGATCTTCTGAACAACTTGCTGCAGCTTCTGCATCAGCGCTCGCTGCTTCACTTGCACTTTTATGTTACGGCACCAGCTTCTTTCCTTAAGCCTTATGAATCAATCTCTGTTAGCTTCAAATTTTTCTTCTGCAGCTTCCTCACCTCCCTCAGCCTTCACAGAATTGAAGAGAGCTTGCTCTGGATTCGGCTTTGATTTAAGGGAAAGTTGTGGCTGGTTTGATGTTCTACCAAGACCACTAAAACTTTCTCCATATCAGGAATAAGGCTGTTTTGGTTTCTTATCATTAGTATGTTCACTGGAGTAGCACTTTTAATTTCCTTCAAGAACTTTTCCTTTGCATTCACAATTTGGTGTTTGGCACAAGAGGCCTAGCTTTTGGCCTATCTTGGCTTTTGACATGTCTTCCTCACAAAGCTTCATCATTCCTAGCTTTTGATTTAAAATGAGAGACATGCGACTCTTCCTTTCACTTCAACACTTACAGGCCATTATAGGGTTATTAATTGGCCTAATTTCAATGTTGTTGGGTCTCAGGGAATTGGGAGGCTCAAGGAGAGGGAGAGAGTCAGCGGAACAGGTGGTGTGTGGAGCAGTCAGAATATGCACGACATTACACCATCTTATATGGGCACCATTCTTGTTGTCCCAAAACAGTTACAATGGTAACATCAAAGATCACTGATCACAGATCACCATAACAAATATAATAGCATGAAGAAGTCTGAAATATGAGAGTCACCAAAATGTGATACAGAGACATGAAGTGAGCAAATGCTGTTGGAAAAATAGCGCCGATAGACTTGTCGGACGCAGGGGTGCCACAAACCTTCAATTAGTAAAAAACACGGTATCTGTGAAGTACAATAAAATGAGGTATGCTTGTTCCTAAGCTCTCCAGAAGATCTTTTACAAAGGTAATATACTTTTTCCTCTGTTCCTAACTCTGATCTATAGTGAAATATATTCACTTTGCTCAGTTTGCTTATCTTTACAGGAAAATCAGCCTGATCACCGCAGAGAAGCAAAGCATCTATTCCACTCTAGGAAGTAGGATGCGTCTCCCCTGATGACAGTTAACGCTCTTCACAAGGCTAGGTCTTGTCTTTGATCTGCTGACACAATTGATCTTGCATTTCCATTGGTTCCAATGCATCTCATTTTGAGATTTCTCTCACAAGGCTTTGTTTAATTCTCTCTTGCTTGTTGTTTTATGTCCAGCTTTTGAACCTCCCTAAGGGGCTTGATTTCCACCCCACATCCCCTTTTCTCTTTTTTTTCTTATTTTTTAAGCTGATTTGTAAGACCTCCATGTAGTGTTTTAGAAATCATGTCTGCGTTGGGGGCGGGAGAGCCGCATTAGCAAAGAAGCAGTGGTGTATTCACAAGTAGGTTACATTTTTAAATGTGTATCATATCCTCAGGGAATCTTTGGTGTGCCTCTGTTTGGGGTAGTTGCACATCTTAAGAACAAGCAAACTAAACAGCCATTTAACGTCGTGGTTGGTTCTTCTGCCTTTGTTATAGTTGCCTGAGATTCAAAGAAGCAGGCTGCCCATGTGTGGTGCTACTACAATTTTAGTAAAATAATGCCTCCACCTTATATAATGCTTTAAAGTTTCAGATCTACATTGGAGGTCACATAATTTTCAGCCCAATCCTGCATATTGGTGGGACAGGGATAGACATGGGGAATAGACCCATTGGGGTCAATAAGAGTCTCTCCAGGAGGCCAAGCCCTCCCCCTTTTTTTCCTCATCAGCAGAATTAGATGATAAATTAATCCCTTTGCCTAAAAGAATCTAAGGTCAACCAAAATGAAGAAACCAAAGTGAAAAAATGCCCGTCTGGAGCCTTCTATACTGTCTTCAGCTTAAAAACTACCCTTCCCTAATGGGGAGCAGAAAGGTGAGCCATCTCCCTCGCTTCAGTAAATAAATAATGACAATGAGGAGGCTGTAGTTAGATTCACATTTCCAGGGCTTTGGTGGGTAATTAGCCAAGTGACTATCATTAGGGTTAACGGACTTCCCTGGGTTAAATTCCCTTCCATTGTGTGCCATTGGAAATAGATCCTTCAGGTCAATGAAGTCATTTTAGGGTCTCTGCAGTTATCCAAAAAATACACTCCCATAGCCTACCTCTCGCTTGGTTTAACTGATGGATCAGCAACAACTTCTAAATTGCTCCAGGATAGAGCCCACTTCCTGGACCAGCAGGTGGAAACCAAGCACGAAGGGAAGTTCATCAACAAGCCAAGTAGATAGCCTGAGAGGGGCTGCCACATGGTGGTGCAAACAAGAGCACAGCTTCTGGGAACAGCAGGTAGGGAAATGGAGCCAGTAATGGGGGAAAGCAACTCATGAAGGCGCCATGAAAAATCACCTGTCTACTAAAATTACAGCAAAACAGCATGCCAGGGAATTTCAGGAAGATTTTTATGCAGATGGAGATTTGCTTTTTTTTGCACCTGCTGTCAGTAAGCATTAGACCATAAACATCAGCAAACATTGATTAAGCATATTGCCTTGATGAAACTTCAGGCGAAAGAAGAAAGCGGTTCAGCAGCTCCAAAGCCCAGAAGACAAATTACTCTTGGTATAGCAATTAGAATGGGGAAAATCGCTGCACCTTTTTGAAAAAACACTCCGAGCTTGGTTCTGTAGACAATTTAATAACAGCCGATGTGATTTTAGAGAAAGCACTAGCACTCCTATTATGGTTTGTAATTTTTTTTAAAGTACTTCAGGTATATAAACACCGCATGACCAAAACTATAAAGGTCAGTCTATTTCTAAGATATACCTCAGACTAGATGCTTTAAACTAGTTTGCTTCGAGAACTATGTGGTATATTAAGTGAAATAAGAAAGACTTTAGAGACCCAGTGTTCCTGCACTTCCTGCAGAAATGTCCATCCTGAGCGAGGTTTTCTGTCAATTCTCCTCCAGCAAGTCGATAACATGAATCTTTCACAAGCAACTTTAAAACGCATTCGTCATTTTTGGATTCATTTCTTCAGTGTTCTTGCTGTTCCTTTTGATCATGCAGCTGCATTTGGGCCATAAGCACAAAACAATAACATTCTCAGCTGAGAGGACCTGTGTAACAGTGCTGGCAATGAACACAAGTAAATTCTAGTTTACTTCTAGTTGAAACATACCACGCTGAATATGAGTATGAATGAAAGTAAGGTTGTGTAAGTTTGTGTGTTTGTGTGTTTTATTCACTTGGTCAAAAATGCATACATTTCTACTTATGTTTTGTATTGCTTCTTTCCTTGGAGTGGAAGGAAAATAAAATTCAAGTTTATTGTGTTTTTATTAGGTGTCAGGCTCTGTGCTAGTCCTCATCAGAACAGCCCAGTGTTTAGGCTTGTGGCCTCCAAAGTCAGGCTGCCTTGGTTGAAATCCTGGCTCTGCCATTGCTAGCCTTGTTACCATCAGACAAGAACTTAACCTCGCTAAGCTTCCTTTTTCTCACTTGTGAAATGTGACTATGAATAGAACTTACTTCATAGGGTTCTTGGGATGATTCAGTAAGGTAAGGCTTGTAAAGTGCTTGGTGCAGAGTGTGGTACATGATAATGCTCAATAAATAAGATACTGTAACATCTCATTTAGTATGACAATAATCCTAGGAGGTACATAACATTAGCCCCATTTTACAGATGTGACTACAGAGGCTAAGAAAAATGGATTAACCCCTCCACAATTTCAAAACTAGTAGTGATCTCATCTATGAAAACAATTAATGAATTTTCAAGTGAATAAACAGTGTATTTATTAGAGAAATGCTAGCTGCTGTAACAAATAAACCTCAAGTTTTTTAAAAGCTCAAACACATCAGAAATTTATTTCTCCCATATAACATTTCACAGTGGGCGTTTCTCATTGGCAAATGACTCTCCTCCTTGCCATGACTCAGACATCCAGGTCTCTTCCTTCTAAGAGTTCTGCCACCCTCTAGGGCCTTGAAGTCATTTAGATCCAGCTGGTACAAGGGGAAAGAGGACATGGAAAAGGCATAATAACTTCTGAAAAGCTCTGGCTCAGAGCAACACACATCATTCCTGCTGACATTCCATTGGCAGGAACTAGTCACACAGCCGCATCTGGATGCAGAGGGTGCTGGGAAATAGAGTCCTTGGCCAGACGGTTGCCTCCCAGTGACAACTCTATTCTATGTAAGGGGGAAATACAGCATCAACATAATACAGGGTTCATTCTCTGCTGCCAGTGGGTCAAATGATAGCGTCTTTCAACATGACGAATAACAGTTGATTTAGCAGATTTCTTTTATTTCTTCTCTTATTTCAAAAATTTCTCCAAATTAAAACTTCATTCCTGTTCTGCCTGTCATTATCTTTATTTCTTACCAAGGGAATTTCAGATCCGTCTATTTCAGAGTCTTAAACAACTGTCTTCATGGGCCAAGGTAACTGTGCTTTGCTAAGTCTAAGGGAGAAAAGAGTAGCAGGAATCCAGCCAATTCAACTTATAGCCTGAAGCTTGTGGTTTTGTTATGTGCATTCTTTTCTGTGCTTTAAATATTGATAAGGGCCATGAAATAATTCCATCTTTTAAAAAATCAAAGCCCTGCGCTGATTTTGAACTAGAGGGGTTCTGCATTGAACAGCTAACATTAGCCCAGAGAAAAACACACTAAGTGCCTGGAAGTGGAATTCAGTTAAATGAATAATTAAATAAGACCACACACATAATCAATGGCCCCTATTTCCATTATCTATTGCTTTGTAAGAAACCACTTCAAAAGAGTGACCTTAAGCAAAAATCTTTTTATTACCCTCATGACCAGTGGGTTGACTGGGCTCATCAGGGTAGTTGCTCTGCACAATGTCAGCTGGGGCTGCGGTCCTCTAGGCGCTTGATTGAACTAGAACATCCAAGTTGGCTCTGTCATACGACTGACACCTTGGTAGAGACAGCTGGAAGATTGGGTCCAGCTGGGACACTGGGACAGCTGGGTGCTCGTTCTTTCCCCATGTAATCTCAAGGCCTCTCCCTTTCTGTATTGCCTCTCCCTTGAGGTCTCTGTGTGGTTTCTTCAGCAGGGTAGACACAGCTTCTAATATGGCAGCTCAGGATTCCCAAAAACACAAAAGTGGAAGCTGCCAAGTCTTCTCGAAACTTAGTCCCAAGTCTAACATAGGTCATTTCTGCCAAATTCTACTAGTTAAAATGAGGCACAGGTCCAGGTTAAAAGGGCTGGAAACATAAGAGGATATTTACTAGGAGGTGTGACCTCCAGGGTACCAGCTGGGAGGCTGTTACTGTACCCGCAGCTCAGGAATGAGAATAAGTACCATGCCATAGTCAAGGCAGAGAGACGTCAGGATGACCTGATGAGAAATTTGATGTACTTGGCCTCTCGTCTTTCCTTCAGTTTACTCTTTCCTAGGAGTCCGTTTTACAGGGGAGCCTTGTGACCCCATAGCACTCCTGACCCCGAGTGAGGAAAGGCCGACAGTGGTCATCTGAGTTGTGATGATGCAACTTAATTCCCTTTGTTTAGAGAGGGTTCTCTTACTGTTCTACTTTTAAATCACTGAAGAAATGCATTAACTGAGCAGGAGAAAGTTAACTAGAGGATGAAGCGGGACAGACAGTCAAATAATCCCATAACAAATGGAATGGTAACTGTGACAGGAGCCATGGAGTGATGCTAGGGGCTGGGAGAATAGTTAGGGAGCACCTGTGTGATGCAGGCAAGAATCGGTGAATTTTGGGTGTGTTGTAAACACAGTAGGCTTTCAGAAAAGAAGGTGTATTAAAGAAACATTTATGATGCCTAATTCTTAGGATGCGATGACCAGTGGCTTTAAGAAGCGAGGGAGATTAACTCTGAGTTTAGGGACTTTAGTAGCTGGATGAACGAATTCCATCAGATGCCAAGAAAGGAAAGAGAGTGGGAGGTGTAATTTGGGGTAAATGATGGAGATGGTCCTTTTGGACACCCAGAATTGCCATGTTTGCTGGTGATCTAATGAAGTTGTACAGTGGGCAACTGGAGAAACGTCTCTGTGGGGGGTATTCGTTTGCATTTCCTTTCCTTTACCTTCCATTCTTTCCCTTTCTTCCTTATTTATCTCTATTCCTATGTCTCCTGATTTGTGTAGGTGGCAAATTCTGCACTGGACGAGCCCTGATGAGACAGCTCATGTCCCAATATAAAATCTTAAAAGGCCTGATTTTTGCTTTCCCAGCCTCCTGACTCCTAGGATATGTACCCATGGTCTAGGTTTACCCATCAGATACACCTAGCCAAGATTCTGAATTAGGGATGAGTGACTCAGAGAAGTGAGGACAGTGGAGACCTCGTTCTGGAGGTGGCAACCACACCCATTTCCCAAGGAACAACGCTGGTAGTGCACGCTGCAGCGCCCAGTGCTTGGGGCAGCAGGGCACCCCCAGACTAACGTCATGACTTAGTTTTGACCTTCCTTTCTTCCAAACCACTTTCCCAGCCTTTTTCCTCAGTTTTCCCAAGAGTTCTGGGAGCCACATAGTATCTCTTTGATAATTTACATTTCTGCTTGAGTTAGTCTCTGTGCCTTGCAACGTAGATCCCTGGTCAGCCCATACTCTGAAACCTGGAGGAGGGACTGGGGATTCATCAGAGAAAAGATAGAGGTGGAAGCCATAGGGGTGAATGAGATTGTCCAGGGAGAGAGTGAGGAGGGAGGCGGGTGGAAAAAGAAGTTGGCTGAGGACAGGACCCTGAGGAATTAGCAACATTTAGAGGATGAGCAGAGCAGAATGCCAACACTGCCCCTGAGGACAGTCACTTAAAGGATTATCTTCCTGTACCGGTTCATCGTGGTGAAATAATCCAGGGCATAGTGGATTCAGATATCAGTGGTGTTTAGGACTCATAGTTCCACCAGTATGAGAGATCTGTTGGTGTCACAGGTCAGGGAGACCATGAAGACCATCAAGGGAAATAGACAGAATTGGAAGCAGGAAGCCAACCTCTGCAATCGAGCAAGTAGCATTCAGAGAACAGAAAAGGCAGAAAGGATCATGTACAGCTAAAAGGTCTAGGCACAGGGATGTCTGGAGTCCAGAATTAGGGAGAAGAGCAGTGGCAAGGAGAGGGCACCAAGATATGGACAGAGGCTGTTTGCCATCCCACCTTTCACACTTTAAACCACCTGCTCAGAGGTGCCTGGTCCAAGCCTTAAAGATATGTACTTACAGCCAGAGAAAGAATAAGAGCCCCAAGGAGCATGGATTTATAATTGAAGCAGCACAGCACAGGAGTGCTAGCCCTCCTTGGAAGTTCTTACTGCAGCCAACACAAAAGACTGGGTAGTTTAAATTTTTAAATATTTTATTCAAATTAGAAAAAGTAATACATAATATTTCTGGAAATGAGTTCATCCCTGGTGTCGACAGCTATTAAGAGTGAGGAGCACTGTTGGTCAGCATCTCACAGGCCCCGATATCTGCTGCAGCCACTGCCTCGCCCATCTAATTGGTGCTCTGTCGTGCCGAAGGCACTTACTCCTTAACAGTCGGCACTGCGTGATTTAGCCCTGTACAGGCATGCTCTCATAATGACATTTTGGTCAACGACAGACCACTTATATCACAGTGGTCTTACAAGATTATAGTGGAGCTGAAAAATTTCTATCACCTGGCTGTAGTCATCATAACATCGTAGCACAACATTACTCCCATGTTTGTGGTGCTGCTGGTGTCGACAAGCCTACTGCACGGCCAGTCACATAACAGTAGAGCACACACAATTCTGTACAGTACGTAATACTTGGTAATGACGATAAACGACTATGTTACTGGTTTATGTATTTACTATACTATACTTTCTATCATTATTTTACAACGTACTCTTTCTACTTATTAAAAAAGTCTACTGTTACTACTTAAAAAAAAAGCTACTACGAGGTTATGCTGGCAGCAGCCTCATACATTTCATGTTTACCGTCTCTTTGGATTGCATCATTTTCTCTTGTGCTTGATTTAATCTCATGTTGTTTTGTTTGTCATGGCCGCTAAGTGTACAAAATCTACTGCTAATGTTGCCAGTAAGAGACCATGTCAAGTGATTGACCTGGAAATGAAATTAAAATTGATTAAGGACTATGAAGTTGGAAAATTAGTGATGGTTATTGCTCACCAGTCAGGTATATCCCATTCCACCATAGCTATGATCTTGAAGAACAAGAACAAAGTGATGGGAGCTGTTAAATGATCTGCTTCATTGAAGGCAATGAGACTAACAAAAATTCGAGAAGCGCCTATATCAGAAATGCAGAAAGTTCTGATGACCTGGATTGAAGACCCAACGCAAGAAGTTATGCTTCTGAACACACGGTGATCATGGCCAAAGCAAAAAGTTTGTTTGCAATGTTGAAAGAAAAAGCTGAACCCGACAAAGTCATTGAATTTACTGCTAGCTCTGGGTGATTTAAGTGATTTAAGAATTGTTATTAATTCCATAATGCAAAAGTGAGTGGTGAGTTTGTGAGTGCTGATGTGAAAGCAGCTGAAGAATTTTTGGAAATCTAGATAAGCTGATTGTGGAGGAAAATAACTTGCCAGAGCAAATATTAATGGATGAAAACTTTCTATTCTGGAAATGGATGCCTGAAAGGACTTTCATCTATAAGGAAGCCAAGTCAATGCTAGGTTTCAAGGCTTAAGGACAAGATAACAGTCTTGCTTGAGGACAATGTTGCGGGCCACAAGTGAAACTCTTTGTGATCTGGCACAGTGAGAACCCCATAGCCTTCAAGCATAGCAATAAGCACACACTGCCAGGGTACTATAGGAGCAGTAAGAAGTCATGAACGGCCCAGCTCCTCTTCCAAGTTGCCCTCCTGAATTGCTATGCCAGAAAAATGGACTGTTTGGAGAATAACATACTTTTCAAGATTTTGCTTATTGTTGATAATGCTCCCAGACATCCTTCTTTAATTGGCAATCTTCATCCCAATATCAAAGCAGTGTTTCTCTCTCCAAACGTCACCTCTTTGATATAACAAACGGATCAAGAATAGCAGCTTTTAAGGCCTACCAATTGAGCAGGACCCAGGCTATTGCTGCAACTAAGGAAGACACTGAGAGACACTGATGCAATTCTGGAAGGATGACAACATCTATGACTGCATCAAGAATCTTGCTTGGCCTTGGGGTGATGTCACCAAGAAGTGTATAAATGACATCTGGAAGAAGACACTCAAGAGGTTTGTCCATGACTTAGAAGGATTTGTCAAGGATGAAGAGGTGGCAAAAATCAACAAGGGTGTGGCTGAGACGGCAAACAGCTTTAATGTGGGTGTGGATGAGGATGGCATTGAGGAGCTCCTAGAGGTGGTTCTTGAGGAATTAACTAATGAGGAGTTGTTGGAACTGGAAGAGAAATGCATAGCTGAAGAAGAGGCAAGAGAAAAGGAAACTGAAGGAAAAAGAACCCCCAAGAAAATTCACAGTGAAGGGTGTAGCAGAAGCTTTTGTAGATCTCAACAAGCTCCTTAAAAAGTTTGAAAACATGGTCTCCAACATCGAAAGGTTTTCTTTAGTAGAAAGGAATGTTCATAGGGCATTGTCTGCCTATAAGCAAATCTATAACCAAAAAAAGGAAAAAACCCGAGCAAACCACCATGAACATATTTCATAAAAGAGTGACACCTCCTCAAGAGGAGCCTCAGGCAGGTCCTGCAGAAGGTATTATAAAAGAAGGCATTGTGATAATGGGAGATGACAGTTCCACGTGCATTATTGACCCTGAAGACCTTCCAGCAGGGCAAGTTGTGGAGCTGGAAGACAATGATATTGATGATCCTGACACTGTGTAGGCCTAAGCTACTGTGTGTGTTTGTGTCTTCGTTTTGAACAAAAAAGTTTAAAATGTAAAAAAAATTAAAAATTTTAAAAATAGAAAAAAGTTTATGGAATAAGGGCATAAAGAAAGAAAATATTTTTGTATGTCTCTACAGTGTATTTGTGTTTTAAGCTAACTGTTATTACAGGAGTCAAAAAGTTAAAAAAAACTAAAATGTTTATTAAGTTAAAAAGCTTCAGTAAACTAAGCTTAATTTATTATTGAAGAAAGAAAAATATTTTTTAATAAATTTAGTGCAGCCTAAGTGTACAGTGTTTATAAAGCCTACAGTAGTGTGTGGTAATGTCCCAGGGCTTCACATTCACTCACCACTCACCCTGAGCAACTTGCAGTCCTGCGAGCTCCATTCATGGTAAGTGCCCCACATAGGGGCACCATTTTTTATCTTTTATATTGTATTTTTACCGTACCTTTTCTATGTTTGGGTATGTTTAGACACACACCACTGTGTTGCATTGCCTAAGGTATTCAATACGGTAACATGTTGTGCAGGTCTGTAGCCTAGGAGCAATAGGCTAGACCACATAGCCTAGGAGTGCAGTAGGCTATACCATCTAGGTTTGTGTAAGTGCACTCTACGATGTTCACACTATGATGAAATCGCCTAATGACACGTTTCTCAAAATGTATCCCCATCATTAAGTGATGCCTATCTGTAAAACACACTGTCTTGGGCCTTAATTGTCATATGTAAATCTTTTCTTTTCAAATAGGTTGACATGTCTCATACTAGTTAATGCGCTTTTTTTGTCCTTCATCAGAGTAACCAGCAAACCATTAATGTATATAAGTATTTAGTAGGTACTGACCTAGTTGGCTTTTCTGTATAGAACCAACACTAAGCTTTTAGGCCTAAAACTTCAGACCAACCCTTACCTTAGGTCATGGTATATTTTTCTTACCATAGCTTTTTCTTTTTTGTTCTGGTGCTTCTCAGGAAAAACTAGGACACTGAAATTTGAGGACTTAATGGAGTTTTGTGACTTCAGATATCTGATGTCTATGAAGCCTGGCCAGTCTAATTCTAGTTTATAAGATCATATAGAAGTTTCAGTGACAAGCTTCTACTTTGCTAACGAGTTTATGATCCCGTTACCCATTGTAATTGCTTAAATGGTGTTTTAATTAGCTGCTTTAATTGACTTTACTTTTTTCCTAAAAGCAGCATGTGTTTTAGTTTAAAATGTGGGTCACTGGTGTTTCCTTTTAGAAGATCGAAGTGTTTAGTACCAGGGAGAATGAGTCTATATTTGTAGAGGTTTTACTCAGTCACTTCTGTAGCTCAGGTTGATTTCTGGAAGATGAATGCTTCAACACTTTTTTTGGGTTCAGTGGTGTTATACAAAGATTTATTACATTTTTCCTGGTTTTTAAATACTGTTAATTCTTTCATGGGCTTTCCTCAGTTCGAGTTTATTTCTGGTAACTGCAACAAGTCAATCAGCTTGTTTCTGATTATATACAGTCTTAGAAAGGAGAATTGACTTAGTACATTGTGGGCCAGGAAGGAAAAGACACTTAGTCTTGATTCAGATTTGTCTTCCTTGCATGCAGTGCTTCTGCCTAAACTTCTATCCGTGGACTTACAGAATGCCATATCCACTGTCATGGTAGTCTGCACAGCCTTGCTTCTGGTCAAGGAAATCACTTCACAGCAAAGGAAGTGTGGCAATGGGCCCATACTCATGGAATTCACTGGCCTTACCACGTTCCTGCCATCCTGAAGCAACTGGCTTGATAGAACAATGAAATGGCCTTTTGAAGACTCAGTTACAGTGCCAACTAGAAGGCAATATCTTGTGGGGCTGGGGCAATGTTCTCCAGGAGGCTGTATATGCTCTGAATCAGTGTACAATATATGGTTCTTTTTCTCCTTTAGCCAGGATTCATGGATCCAGGAATCAGGGGTGGAAATGGAACTGGCACCCCTCACTATTACCCCTAGTGGCCGACTAGCAAAATTTTTGCTTCCTCTCCCTGTGACCTTATGCTCTGCTGGCCTGGAGGTCTTAGTTCCAACAGGGGAAATAGTTCCACCAGGAGAGACAATAATGATTCCATTGAACTGGAAGCAAAGACTGCTGCCTGGTCACTCAGGGCTCCTTACGTCTCTAAATCAACAGGAAAAAAGAGTTACTGTGCTGGCTAGGGTGGTTGATGTTGACCACCAGGGAGAAACTGGACTGCTACTCCATAATAAAGGTAAGGAAGAGTATCTGGAATACAGAAGATCCTTTAGGACGTGTCTTAGTATTACCATGCCCCGTGATTAAAATAACCCAATCCAGGCAGGACTTCTAATAGCCCAGACCATTCAGGAATGAAGGTTTGGGTTACTCTACTAGGCAAAGAACCATGACCAGATGAGGTGCTTTCTGGGAACAAAGGGAATACTGAATAGGTAGTGGAAGACAATAGTTATAAATGCCAGCTACCACCACGTGACCGGTTACAGAAACAAGGAGTGTTAACTGTTGTGAATATTTCTTCCTTCTTTTGTTATGAGTAGGTTTGTGTGTGTGTATGTGCGTGTATAGCAAATATCTTTCTTGTCTTCCCTCTCTTATCTCCTTATCATGTAGCATAAGATGTACTGATCTTATATCATAGTATTTAAATATTATTAACTTTACATTATAGTATTTCCGTTACAGGATATCAAGGAGAAGAATACACATCACCAAGGACTTTGCATCCTTTTCTGGGAAAAGTGTTAGTGCATTTTCAGTTCTATGCAGTTGTGCCATGTTAGGCATAAGGATCACCTTATTATTATTGTTATTTGGAGGTTAAGCATGATTTAAGAAGGTGAATACGGATGCTGAGTTCACAAGGGATGGATTTGTGATGGTTAAGTTTATGTGTCAACTTGGTTGGACCAAGGTGCCCAGATATTTGGTCAAACATTATTCTAGATCACTCTGTGAGAGTGTTTTCAGATGAGAATAACATTTAAATTGGTGGACTTTGAATAAAGCAACGAATAAATAAATAAATCTCCTATTGGTTGTGTTTCTCTGGAGAACTTAACTAACACACCAGATGATTAGATCACTTATTAATGGCTGCCATGGTGTTTTTGTTAGGATGTTGTGTTAAAGGGACAGGCATATTGCTGGTTCTGAAAACATGGCAGACTGAGCTAATCAGCCCTGACTCCTGATGCACATACATAGAAATGCTACACAAAATGTAACAGAAAAATGCTGAACTTAAAAAAATTACTCGAATGCAGCACAGATTTCTCTATATATTTTACTTCTAAAATGATAGAAAATAGAACTAAAGATGAATAGACATAAGGGGTAGGATAAGAAGTCCACTTATGTTTAATAGAAGTTCCAGAATAAAAGTCGAGAACAGAGACTGGCAAATTTTTTTCTGTAAGGAAACAAATAGTAAATCTTTTAGGTCATATAATTTCTGTCACAACGATTCAACTTTGCAGTTGTAGTGCAAATGCAGCCATAGACAAATACATAAACCAATGGGCATGGCTGTGTGCCAATAAAACTTTATTTGCAAAAACAGGCAGTGGCAGATTCGGCCCATGGGCTGTAGTCTATCGGCCCCTGGTCCAGAGATAATGGATGAAAGAGAATATTTGAGAAAAGAACAGAGAATTTTCCTGAATATTTAAATGCTTGATCTTTAGGTTGAAGAAGCATACTGAGTCTCAAGTAAGATGAATAGAAAAAAAGCACACTGAGTCACATTGTAATGAAACTTTAGAATGCAAGGAGCAAGAGAAACATTTTATAAACAACCAGAGAGAAGAGAGTGCCTATAAAGGAAGAGCTGATAGCACATTTCTCATCAGCAATAAATGGAATTTGAAAAACAATAGGATCAAATCTTCACGCGGCTGAGGATAAATAACAGGCAACCCATGATACCCGGAAAAACTATCACTCAAGAGGGAGACCAAAATAAATACATTTTGAAACAAATACTGAAAGAGTTTACAACTCACGTACCCTCACTGAAAGGATCAGTGTAAGGTGTCCTTGAGAGAGAAAGAAACTGAACCCAAAAGGAGGGAGCTAGGTGCAATGCTGAGCAGAGACCCATTTTCTGTGGGCAATAATCATAACTGATGTTGAAGGTCTTAAAAATACGATGGAACTACAACAGTAGGCAACAATAATTTAGATTTTGTTAAGTCAAGAGTCCATGTTAAAAATTTTAAAGAAAAAAACCTGAAAGAATAGAAACCAAATGTTTAACTTCCAAAATCAGTACAAGGCAGCGCCTCAGTCATGGACTTCCCAGCCTTCAGAACTGTGAGAAAAAAATCTCTATTTAAGCCACTCCGTCTATGGGATTTTGTAGTAGCAGCCTGAACTGACTAAGACAGATGGGAAGAGCTAATTATTACAGAAAGACTTTACCAGTTGGTAGTGTCTTTGTGGGATCACTGTTTGTCAAGAGTTCAGTTTTCAAGAAAGGTGCTAAGAAACTGATTAGCTAATAATGCACAAGCAAGAATAAAATGCATTCAGGTCTGTGATTTGAACAGGAGTGCTTGCTTTCGTGCATTCATCCCTGTACTGCCCCATCTGTTTTCTCACTGTACCACCAACCAAAAACTGGGCTGTATGAGGCGTTTACTTATGTTTGGCTTATATTTATATGCAAAGGGAAACTAGCTAATGAAGTGGAGAAGGCAAAGGTTCATGAGTGAGGAATTGATTAGGGGAGAAAATTCCCTGAGGAGTGAGGAGACAGATAATGGGAAATATCCCAGGTGGCCCAGTTAGCCTTGAACAGGTAGAGGGACAGCTTCCCCACTGCGAAGTAGAGAAGGATTCAAACATTCAGATCATAGTGATATCGAACCTGAAGTGAGTTTGCTCACCCATTGCGCAGCAAGCCAATCTCTGATACCGGCTGTAGCGGAAGAAAGTAGGAATTTTATTATTGCACTGCGCTGAGCAAGGAGAGAGGATAGGTAACCCTGAAATCTCAAACTTCTCGAAAAGCTAAAAGGAAGGGTTTTTATTTGGGGTTTTAGGTAGGGGAGGGTAGCATATTGCCCTGCTGGTCAGAGCTTTCCCACCAGCCTGTCTTTGGCCTTGAGACTACTTGCAGAGAGGAGAGAGCCTGTGACCTTGCAGGTCAGCAGCGTTCCCACCAGCCTGTATCTCTTTGCAGGGAGGAGATAGCGAATCCAGGTGCTTGTCCTTGGCTGTGTCTGTCTCCATGGAGGAGAGTGGATTCTCAAGCCAGGAAGCCAGGGAGCCAGCAGGGAAAGAATGTTTTGGTTTTAATTCCACATATGCTGGGTTTAATGTAGGGAAACATATCAGGGTCGGTGTCAATAGCACTGATCACTGACTCATCAGTCTATACTGTGCTAACCCCTCCCCAGCTGATGTGTGACCTCTCTCTGTACCAGGAAGCAGAAAGGTGCTGAGAAAGAGTCAGGAGCACAAAAGATTTATCAGGGAGCAACGCTGATGAAAGGAAAAGAGAGGAAACAGGATTGGGCAAAGAGAACTCTCAGACTGTGGTGCAGACAGGACAAACTCTCTGCTATCCCAACGGGAAGCTACTCTCTGTTAGAGAGGGGCATGAAAGACCCAGGCCCTGGCTCCATCATCTTCCTCAGTCATTGGTGGGGGGCCAGCCAGAAAAAAGTATGCCCTCAACTACCGTCGACTTGCTCAGGCATGGCCAGGAGGACACCCCAAGAAGAGCGTGATCTCCGCTCAGAAGCTGAGACCAACCCTGAAGGAATAGCTGGATGTTGCAACTAATCACATTCCTTGAAGCTGGGAGTGAGATCTTTGAAGGGGCATCTGTGTGGTGCCTTGTCATGTCAGCCACATCCTCCAAGATCCTGTACAAGACAAAATTTCTGAAGAATCGTTATCTGACCTCAAAGGAGGCATCCTGATTATAGTAGGTAGATGGGAATGAGTTGGGCAGGGGAACCTTCTCAACGCCATCCTACAGATGCTGTGTACTCAGTGCTCAGAGCCAGCCCTACCCAAACCATCCCAATTCCCTCAAGGACCCCTCAAAACAGGGATCCTTCCAACTTAGTCAAGTGTATCCTTGCATCCTGTCTGTGCCCCTTCCAGGTAAAATCTGAATGTTTTCCCAGATCATGTCTATCTAACACATGGAATATTGGAACCTGAGTGGTGGCCTAAGAGAAGCCAGTAGTGAGGAGTACTTATTATGTGGTAAAATTAACCAATACTTACTATATAGTGCAATTATACGCATTTTACAGGTTAAGAAACTGAGGCTCAGTAACGGTAATTAACCAAGGACACTCAATTAGTAAATGGGACAGTGGGTTTTCCAGCTCTTTGGGCCTCCAAAGCCAGAATTCTTTCTATAAAGGAAAGTGTATAAAACATCTCCCAGAAAGTTTTTCACCCAACGCAGTTCTTAAAATATTTTGTGTTTAATTTGATGAATTTCTTGCAATTGCTTGGCTACCTGGAATGACCCATTTCAAAGGGTACTAGAAAGCTGAGATTCTATTCTCCCACAGATCCCATGCACAATTTCAGCATGCAAACGATTCCATGCGAGCTCCCTTTTATAAAAAATAGCTAACAAATGCTGGTTTACTCTTGCTGGCTAATCCCCTCTGAACTTTGAAGACTCTTTCTTGTTCTCTTCTCCCTCTGCCAAGTGGCATTACGGTTTCAATTGACCTTGGCTATGACATTGAACAGTGTTCATTTGTGAAGGCCCTGCTGACCTGAAGCATCTGATCCCTGATTTGTTATTCACAGCATATCCTCCCTGCCTTTGTGTGAGGAGTTAATATACATATGAGGACAGCGAGGTCCAAACCCTCCTCATTAAAACGAGCAAGCCAGAATCACCACAGGGACCAGTATCAAAAGCATTGCACGCACAAAACGCGTGCTTAGTTACTTTTCTTGTTTGACAGGCTTCTTTATGGGAAAGCACTCTTCAAGACACGCTGCTCCCACCAGTGCCGGAGCAGGCAGACAGGAAAACACAGTCCTTGGCTAATAAGGACAGAGACATCTGCATTAGATGCTGGAAGAAGACAAAGGGAATTGGGAACATATTTGTTTAACCACGTTACTTATTGCTTTGTTATTATTCCCGCTTAAAGTCTGGCTGCACTCGTGTACGTTCAGTGCTGGAATCTACAGTTTGGGATGCTGAACTCCTTACTACAAAACAAACATGTGCAACTATCTGAGGACCTGGGAGATGTGACCTGCAACTCAACACCAGGCCTGCGCCATGCATAAATCATTGGTAAGAGAGAAAGGCATGAGGTGTTCATGGATGAGGGTTTTATTTTCCTGCTCTAGAACTGCATTGATCCCCATTTTAAAAGACAAACTCAAGAGTTAATAATCTAATTTAAGCCAAGTTATCTAAAATTAAGTTACTCAACCAAAACAGGAGGCAAAGATCGGAGGCCTTCTGGCCAGGGGAACCTGAGGTCATGGATATTGTTTGTTTGTTATTCGTTTGTTTTTCGGCACAAGCTACTGCTTTTGGAAAGGCAATCGTGGAAGCTGATGGTCCATCAGGCAGAGCTCACTGTGCCTTTGGCTCTGGAGCTCCAAGCAGCCAGGGTGCCGCAGAGCTGATCTTAGCCACAGTCAGCATGGTCCGCCTTTCCTGCCATCATCACCGTGGCTCAGTCACCACAGTGCTGGGTTGGTTCCAGCAAGATCTCTTCCATATGTAATACCCGTCTCTGCATCAAAGTCAGGTCACTCTTGCAAACGCGCCACTCATTTTATTTTTAAAAGTTTTTATATAGAAATTCAGAAAACCTCACAAATGTATAGCTTAATGAATGATTAAGGCAAACCTCCTTATA
This sequence comes from Equus quagga, assembly GCF_021613505.1. Lineage (NCBI taxonomy): Eukaryota > Metazoa > Chordata > Mammalia > Perissodactyla > Equidae > Equus > Equus quagga. Next base: position 70,930,814 of record NC_060275.1, read on the forward strand.
ACTCCCACTCAGGTCAATACACTGAACTTGGCCAGCATCCCCAGGAACCCCTTGATGTGCCCCAGTCATAACCCTTCCCTTCCTCCCAAAGTAATTACCATTCTGATTGTTACAGAAGTCTTTCTTATGTTCCTGTATAGTTTTTCCCTATAGTGAAAAAACTATAGGTAAGTATTGCCTATTAAAAAAAAAAAACAAAAAAAACAGGGGCCAGCTCTGTGGCCGAGTGGTTAAGTTCGCGCGCTCTGCTGCCGTGGCCCAGGGTTCAGATCCTGGGAGCGGACATGGCACCGCTCATCAGGCCACATTGAGCGGTGTCCCACATCCCACAACTAGAAGGACCTTCAACTAGGATATACAACTGTGTACAGGGCGGGTTTGGGGAGATAAAGCAGAAAAAAAACAAAGATTGGCAACAGTTGTTAGCCCAGATGCCAATCTTTAAAAAATTTTAAAAATTTAAAAAAAATATGTTTTAAGTCTCTTTAAACCTACAAATACCTCCTTGGTCCTTTAATTTCCCTTACTATTTATTTGTTGAAGAATTCAGAGTTTGACCAGTAGAGTTGGCCACAGTCTGGATTTAGCTGATGCCACACTGATGGTTCAATCCGACGTGTTCTCCTGCCCTTGGGATTTCCTACAGATTAGAGACTGGATTCATTATACTTCTTGGCTTTAACAAGTCTGGTAACTAAAACTTCTTCCTTCTCTCTCCCCCACCCAGAAAGATGGGGTCTTTCCCCCAAGGTGCACATTCAGCCCCCTTGGACGCATCACCCCTTTCCTGATTTTATATTTTCTTACCAGTTTGTCCCACTGCCTGAAGGGCCCTCCCTGCTTTCTCTACTCAGAAAACTGCTACTCAGTCTTCAGGGACCAATTCAAAAGTGAAATGTCACTCACCAACTCTGTGAGGTCTTCACACATCCCCCAGGCAGAAGATGTCACCGGGTCCCCACTGTGTTCTCACTCCCCTCTATCATAGCACTTGCTACACGTTGTCATAATTGCCTGAACTCTGCTCTTTCCACCACACACCATCCCTACCCCATCTCCGCTCTTTGAGAACAGCAACCATCTTATTTGAGTAGAAGCAGGTATGCAGTAGCAGGGGCAACAGCCTTCTGCCCCACCGTGTAGGGAACACCTAGGTGCCTATCACTTCCCCACCTCCCACTGGTCCACGGAGGGGCGCTCTCCCCGAAGGGCCCACCTACCTTTCTTAGTGCCTCCAAGGTCAGCTCTGCTCTTAAGCAACCCTTTTGTTTCAAAATGCACAGCATGCTTTCCTGTCCTCAATCACCTCTTCTTAAGAAGGATCTGTACTCTCCTGACCTGAAGCTGCCTTGGAACTTGGCACTCAAAGAGAAGGATCATAGAATATCAGCCTGTCTCCTGCCTGCCCTGCAGCTCAGCACTCCGACGGCATCTGCAGTGTAATGCCGCCTTGCTCCAGTCATACCGCAAACCAATGCAAAGAACAACATTGTGTAGACAACCCCGCACTACACCCATCCTCGAGTGGAGATGGGCAAGCAAGGAGGAGGTGTCCTCTCATACCATTCCATTAAACTCTCTCTCACCTTTCAAATCTGGCTTCAAAATTACTTCACAAGAACTTCCCTGATTAACTTGACCCAATTCTCTTAATTCCTCTTCTCAATGAGCCTTCATTAATTATGTACCTAGAGATTTTACTCTATTCATATACTTTCACTATATTATCCTATGCATATGCTTTTCATTTCTTTTCATATGCAGTTTCTTGAAGGAAAAGTCTGATCCTGCAGTTCTTTTGAATCTTTCCCCCCATGTCCACATTTCTGCACAGAGGACGGACTCGAGCAATGTCACAGACTGACAAACGTATGCGACTCCACATGTACCTGGACCCTTGTAATTTTCTAGTACAAGAACTGAAAGAGCCGAGGAAGAAAACATGCTAAAATGTCTAGCCTCTCTGAAGAACATTTTATCCCAAATGTCTGTTTTTCTTTTCCTGAATGCTGCTCTTTTTTTTTCCTCACTAATCTGCTGAAATTTGCTCACCTGCCAATCTCTTGAGCTCTTTACATAAAAACTTACTGAACAAGTTTTGCCTTTTGAAAGAAGGGTTTCAGAACCCAATTTAAAGTCCTGAATATAATAAATTATATTACTTTGAGTATTGCTATAGCTATTTGTGTTCACTGTAAATAAACCCCATTGGGTCATCAACCTGTAAGTTTCATGAATTCTTCTCACCGTTGCCTGTGATACAGTAACGGTTTCCCTAAGGCAAGGAGCCCTGGTAATAATGTTGCAAGTCAAATTTGAGTTAAGTTTTTATTATTTTTTACTTTCCAAAGAGAGTACCTTTCAGGTCCTGAACTTACAGATCTATGGTAGTTTAGAGTAAATTTTAATACTCTTCTGAACACAAAAGGCCAAATCTGGACTGAAGAAACTTGGTATTTCTTCTGAGAAAAAGTAAGCCCCCAGAAGATTCATTTACTCAAAGGCTTATGAAAAAACTAGCAGTGAGTGTGTTTGCGTCTGTGTGTGTGAAAAGTGTAAGTTGTACAAGACAGGTGAGGGCCCCTTACTGCCAAGCTGAGTGATAGACATCATGTATTCTAGAGAAATGACAGGAAGTTCCTTGGGATCTTTGCTCATATTTTTTTCAGTCAATAAATTAAGGAAGAATCTAGATAATTTACAGAAAAGGCATAAGGTAAGATTATCAGTATATGTGCATATATGTGCCATTATGCACATTTTGGTGTTCAAATTGTTAATTAGTAAATACATGTATTAGACTTCACCTATTAATTTTAAAAAAAAATTGCAGCCTTGATTATGCTAGCCAAAGTGATACACATTTCATTTACTCATGGTAATTTAAGTATTTAAATTGGAAGATGTCACTTAAAATAAATGAGTGGTTAATTTTGATAAAATGAATAAAAGAATTGAGTTCACACTCTTTGTAGTGTGATGTCTCAATGGGCTGGGCTCCCCCAGCCGTGGGCAGCCTGCAGCTCCCGGACTCAGTCATTCATCCCCGACAGGTTTTCCAAGCGCCCTTCCTTCCTTGTGCATCTCTCTTCTTCCAAACAGAGTTAATACTTCTGCCTTTCTTATTTCTAGTTTCTACCACAGCCTCTGCTTTGGGTCATTTTATTCCCAAGCCTATCTCTATTCTCCATCTTTTCATCCTCCCTAAAATGACCAATCTGATCCTTGTAGTTCTAGGTTCTCATTGTTTGTCCCTAAAACAGAGGAAGAAACGGGTTCAGAGAATCCTAAAAAGTTATGTCTATAACTTATTGAACCAGAAACATTTACAGCTTCTTTCTAGACCTGCAGTGTCTAATATGGCAGCCACTAGCCACACATGGCTATCTAAACATAAATTTAAACTAATTAAAATGAAATAAAATTAAAATGCCAGTTCTTTGGTCTTACCACGTTTCAAGTACTCAGTAGCCATCGCTAAGGTATTGGACAACACAGAATTTTTCCATCACCACAGAAAGTTCTATTGGACAGAGTGCTATTCTAGATTCCCTTCTCTGAAGGGAAGGCCTAGGGCTTTTATTCTAGCACTTTTTCCTTTCAGCAAATGCCCTCTCTCTTGTCGAGAAGGTTGTCTACCTTCAGGCCTCACCAGACCTCCTCCCAATGGTGTAGTCAAGCAGGACAGTCATCTTGTTTCTGAATCAAGTGGCTCATATGCCTCAGGGCAAGACCATCATAAGGGCTCCATATGGATGAATCTTAGGGGAACTCTAGTACCCAGAGAGACCCAAGGAAATTGGTGAGCCTGATGGAGCTTAGTCTTCGGCTAAAGATAAGAATAGAGAAGGGAGGGGAAAGTGAAGCAATTCAGGAGCATGTTTAAGATCCAAAGATACAGTAGTCTGCCTCTTGCTAGGAGAGGAAATTTAGGATTGCAGCGATACCTTGCTTTATGCAACACCTAACGGTGTGTAAGCAAATAGGTAAAGAATGGAAGCATGTAATTCAAAGAACCCTGCTGTGAAAATACTGCAAACTTAAGAATCCTTTTACAAGCGTAAATTGCCATCCATTTAAAGGATCAAGGTTTCAGAAAGGAACAGGGTACACTTGTAACCAAGGCTTCAGGGAGTTTGCTGGAAGCACCTTATAAACACAAATTACTTTTCAATCTTTTCTCCCATCAGACTGCTCAGTCCTTGCAGGCACACCTTCAGAACCTTGCCACCTTCAGCCTAGCACAGAGCTGGGCACACCACTGGAGCCAGTGAAGTTTGGTTGAATGTATTTTTTATAGATTCATTTATATCTTTGGTTCCTCTCTTCTACTGTCATCTTCCCAACATAGTCAATTTGCAATTTTTGGTTTAATTAATATTAAGGTTCACATGATGGTAGTTGTATAAATATTGTGTATTGCTGAGCCAAGTAATGTGTAGGGTTTCCTTTTATTGATCTCATTGCTTTTCCACGTCTTAATTTTCCACGTGACTTTCACTGATTCCTCCTACAGTGCTAACAGCTCTGCACAACCGCTCTCGGTACTCTTCCTCATTAGGTCAGACCTATCACGCCATCTGTTGGTCCCATTTCTTTCTGGGATACCACCCCCTGGCATCCTCCATCCTCCCACTCCGGTCAGAGCTAACTCACACGCAGGCTGCAGCACACAGTTGTCCTGGGGCTTCTCTTTCGCTGCTCTCCTGGGATCCATTTCCTGGACAGTTGTTCTCTTCTGTCTTGATCTACTCCCTCATTTTGCTAGAAAACATCTTCAAGTTGTTTTTTAAGGCAGGGTGTAGGGAATGTAAGTGTCTGGAAATGTCTTTATTCTACCCTCACATTTGATTGGTAATTTGGCTGGGTTAAGAATTGTAGGCTGGAAGTCACTTTTACTCAGATTTTGAAGGCCTTGCTCCGTTGCCTTCAAGCTTTCTCTAGTGCCAGTGAGAAGCCCCATGTCCTTTTGATTCCTGATCTTTTGTACGTGACTTGCTTTCTTCCCTCTTTAATGTGCGTTAATGTGGATTTTTTTAAAAAACTATTATTCTTTGGCAGGGAACTTGATGGACGCTTTATGTATGGAGATGTGAGTCCTTCAGTCCTGGGAATTATTACATGCTTTCATTAATAATTTCCTCTCCATTTTATCTGTTTTATCTTCCTAAAATTCTTTGAAGCTAGGTGTAAGATCTCTTTAATTCATTCACTAACTTTCCTATTTTTCTCCTATTTCCTTTCTTTTTCTCTTTTTATCTACTATTCTAGATGTCCCCAACCTTACCTTCCAAAACTTCTGCTGAAACTATTTCTGCTCTTATTTTTTAAGTTCTGATATATTTATGGCTCTTTTTGTTTTACGGATACAATATCTCATCTTACCCCTAGGAGGGTCTGATTGAGAGTTACTTTAAAGTTTTCAGTTTCCCATTGTCTCTGTTTCCTCCAATTTCTTCTTCCATGTGTTTATATTAGCCTTTGTCTTTCACACCAAGTCTTCCTTCAAACCTCTGGTGATCCTTGGTTGATTTTTGTGATGGTTAATTTTATGTGCCAAGTTGTCTGGTCACAAGGTGTCCAGATATTTGGTCAAACACTATTCTGGGTGTGTCTGTGAGGGTGTTTCTGGATGAGAGTAATATTTGAATAGGCGGACTGAGGAAAGCAGATGGCCCTCTCTAATGTGGGTGGGCCTCATCCGGTTAGTTTAAGGCTTGAATAGAACAAAATGGCTGACCCTCCCCCAAGCAAAAGAGAATTCTTTCCTGCCTTTGGACTCAAACTGAAACATTGGCTCTTCCTGGGTCTTGCGCCCACTGGCCTTTTGACGCGAACTAAACCATTGGCCATCCTGGTTCTCAGGTCTTCAGACTCAGATTGGAAATAAACTGTTGGCTCTCCTGGGTCTCCAGCTTCCCAACTCGCCCTGCAGATCTTACGACTTCCCCACCTCTATGATGCTGTGAGCCAAATCCTTATAATAAATCCTTTTATATACATACACACGCGCACACACACACACACACACACACACAATCTATTGGTTCTGTTTCTCTGGAGAACCCTGATTAATACAATTGTTCATATGTGAGAGACAGACACTAAACTGTCGATTTGAAAACTCTGGGTCTGGGCAGGGCTCTACTGTAGACTAGACGCATTCACTGTCAATATTGTACATCTTTTTTCTGTAGCTCTTCAATCTCCCCAAGGAAGCGTCTTCTCATCTTCTGCCTCAGAAAGTATAAATAAGGTTGGTGGGTAGCGGAAATGGCCAGAAGGTCTCAGAATTCAGTGTTTTCAGTAGTAGCTGCTCAGGGTACAGAGGGCCCTGGAGAGTCCAGCTATTCCTTCTCAGCTGGATGCCGTGAGAGGTTTAAGCCCTGATGCACTAAGGCTTCCGTTGTAGGCAATGAAGGAACTTTTCCATTATGCATTGAGAATAGCACTAACTTTGTGCCATCCTTGGGAGAACTGAGAGAATAGTCACTCAAACCATTCTCTGTAGGACTTAATTCTCTTGAGGAACCCTACTTGAGAAAGACTGGTAATGATTGCACATCCAGACTCTCAGACGCTCCCCTTGTTTTCAGCCCCACAACTCACCCCGCCTTCCTACAAGTCCTGCAGCTGTTGGGGTTTTGCAAGTGACAGGCTTGCCCCTCTGTACACACTTAGATTGAAGCCTCCTGACTCTTCTTACTCAGTTACCACTATCCATCTGCCTTAAATCATAGAGCAATTTGTTGCCATCATACAGTCTTTATTGTCTCCATGCTTCTACTCTGGCTTTATGGGTTTAAACACTTTATTCCCTTACAGAAATTTTGGTGGGATTTGTAGGAGAAGAGGTAACTTAATGTATCAATTTAACACGATAACCCTGAAGTCCAGTGTTCTGAGTCCATGATGAATAACTATAACTAGAGTTATAGAATTTATCATCCAAGCCAGGACTCATTGAGAGTGAAAGGGGCAGTAAAAATCATTACAATTACGGGGGCCGGCTCTGTGGCCGAGTGGTTAAGTTTGCGCGCTCCGCTGCAGGCAGCCCAGTGTTTTGTTGGTTCAAATCCTGGGCACGGACATGGCGCTGCTCATCAAACCACACTGAGGCAGCATCCCACATGCCACAACAAGAAGGACCCGCAAAGAAGAATATACAACTATGTACCAGGGGGCTTTGGGGAGAAAAAGGAAAAAAATAAAATCTTAAAAAAAAAATCATTACAATTACATAAGTTTTAGAAACTTTTTAAATTAACTAACAATTGGTATCATGATATTGGTGGATCTACAAAAAAGTTCTATTCAAACTATTTCCAGATATAAAAAATTTTTAGAAAATTCAAATTAACATACCCAAAATGAAATTATATACCCATGTGCATTAAAGTAAAATTTCCAGAAATTTCTTATATTGATTATCTGAACATTAAAAAACAGAATAATGATTCTTGACACATACTCATATACTTTAATCAGTTTTTTAGTTGTATCAGTTTCTAATAGCATGTCACTGTTACTTTTCTGAACAATATACTTTTAAATGCATAATTATTTAGTATAGTTATTCTTAACTTTTTCATAAAATTTACTGTAGTATTTTCAACACTGCTTTTAGAATCACTAAATTTTAAATTGTTGACACTTTCAATTGACTTTTCCACATAGACCATAATATTTCAGATGAGAAAATACACTCTGTACAGGGGCTAAGGTAGATGAGAAACTCAGAACAAATTCTGTTAAATGGAAGATATTCTCAATTGTACTTTTAAAAATTGAGCTGTATAAATATTTGAGCCCAATATTTTTAAGTACTGCCTTTTGCCTCAATTCAGAGTAATTTTCTTTGACAATTAATTTTATAGGATAAAACTTGTCAAATAAATTTTCCCTATTTATTATTAAATGCTATTTTCTGAACAAAATGCAACCAAGATTAACAGGACTCATTTACAAAATAATACAATCCCATCTTAGGTCACATAAGTGGATTTGTGCTTCTCCAAAGGCTCAAAGTTTTCTAAATTCCAATTGATGAGGGACAACAAAGAGAGAAAACAGACAAAGCCAGACTGAAATATCTTCCAAATTCAGCATCAGCTTTGTCACAAAAATTTTGTAATTCAGTTACTCTATGCATATATAAAAATATTTATAAATCTTAACAACTACAACTTCTATTTTTATTGGTAGGTTACTGCAGCTTGTTTGAACACACAGTTATGAATTATGCATGCCTACAACCAATTCCAGATACATTTCTGCTCCATAGTTTCCTAATTTAGTAAAAACATTGTTATCACTATGATTCTGTGCCTTACCAAAATTCATATTATGATTACAAAAACAAATCATTTTCTCTTCCATGTTAAACTTTTGAACTGTATTTACAGTGAAATTCACTAAAATGTCAGATATTTCAGAGTCAACACAATGAACTTCTAAAAGCTTTACTTTGACTCCAGTAATTTGATGGAAAAAATGAAGCATTATTGGTATTAATTCAACTGATTTCTGTCTGAAGAATCTGATATCATGGATATAAAATGGGCATCAGTTATCTGTTTGCAAAGTCTTTCTTTGTTAATGGAGACAACACATTGACAGTTATGACTTCATTTTTTGGTACACACATAAGAGAACTTGGGATTAAACATGAGAGATATCAATTTAGAACAACAGTCATTTTATCCAAAGAAAACTCAGATTTCATAGAGTGACATGTAAGCACAGTTTATGCAGCTGCACATGTTAAATTGTCTTTAAACATGGTATTCTTAGAATAACTACTTTTCAAGTAGATGTTGATAGTTCTTAGCAAATTCATATGTGCTATTTTCGAGTGATCAGAGATGTCACCATTGACTCCATGGTGAATGATAAAACTGAAAAAAAATTTCTCATATTACACATTCACCATTGATTTTCTTGTGAAATTAAAATTCACTTCTTAAGTTTTCATCAGACAAACATGTGCTCTTAAAAAACTCATTGCTGAAAGACAAATACTGTATGATTTCACTCATATCATATGTGGAAGATAAACAAACAAATACATAGATACAGAGAACAGATTGATGGTTAGCAGAGGGAAAGAAGGGTGAGGGGAGAGCAAAAGAGGTAAATGGGGACATTTGTACAGTGATGGATGGCAACTACATTTTTGGTAGTGAACATGATGTAGCCTACAGAGAAGTCAGAATATAATGACGTACACTGGAAATTTACATAATGTTATAAACTAATGTTACCTCAATTTAAATAAAAACTCATTACTGAGACAAAATAGGAGGATAAGGAATTCCAAAAGCCCACTCCTCCATAAAAGAAACAAAGAACTGACAAAAACAGTCAGAAATCAACTGTTTTGGAACTTTGAAAACTAACCAAAAGCTTGCATCAACCCCGGCAGCACTTATTCAAGAAAAGTGGCTGAATCTCGCTAAGAACAGTGAACTCTGTGGCATCTTAACTTCTATTAGTCCCATTCCCTATTCCCTAGCTCACTAGTAGCTTTGAAAATAACAGCCGTCATTCCTGGTACCTGTAGAGGAAAGAGCAGAACAGATGTCATTTTCAAATTGTTGTTAGGTGATCTGTCTGGTAGCTTTCTGGAGAAGCTTCTCAAAAGGCTTGTATTTATGCCACCTGACTGGAACTTTCATCTAGTGCTGGAGCTGGTACAGGGGCAAGGACTCTGTCAAAAATAAAACTTATAAGCAAACGTTTTAGCCTCTGCTGCCTGATTCAATAAATAGCATTTGGAGCAAACAATAGATAAACCAAAAAGCTTGGGAGGAAAGTCTTAGAGTAAGATGCTTTAGAAAACAAGGGTTTAGGAAAGCTCTGACATATTCCTTGGAATTTGGAAAGTCACACACGTGTCTAGTTCACGCTCAGCTTCAGTTGTGTTCACTTTTAGGAGAGATCTGAGAAGGTCCTAAGCTCTCACCTCTGCCTGAGTTAGAGGCTCTGCAGACACGGGAAGGGAAGGCTGAGGCAGGGTTGTAAACTTGCTGGTTGTGTTGAAGACATGCCCCAACACACAAACAAAGCTCCTCTGTGAAGACTGGGAGATTTCTTTGGCTCTAGGAAATCTCTAGACTGAAGGAAGTCTCTAACCAATCATTAGCCAAGTACTAAGCTAAGGACATTCAGGGATCTTCATCAAAACAGTCATGAAAGAGAACAAAGCTGAAAGATTCACACTTCTTAATTTCAAAACTCACAACAAAGCTACAGTAATCAAAGCAGTGTGATGCTGGCAGAAGGACAGACATACAAATCAATGGAATAGAATTGAGAGTCCAGCAATAAACTCATATAACTATGATCAATTGGTTTTTGAAAAGGATGCCAAGACCATTCATTGGAGAAAGAATGGTCTTTTCAATAAATTGGGCTGAGACATCCAGACATCCCCATGCAAAAGAATGAATTTGGGTCCTTACCTCACACCCTAAATAAAAATTACCTCAAAATAAATGAAAGATCTAAATGTAAAAGCTAAAACTATAAACTCTTAGGAGGAAACATATGCGTAAGTCTTCATGACCTTGGATCGGGCAAGGGTTTCTTAAATATGACACCAAGATCACAGTAACAAAAGAAAAAATTGGACTTCATTAAAATTAAAAGCATTTGTGCATCAAAGGACCACTATCAACAGAGTGAAAAGATAACCCACAGAATGGGAGAAAATATTTATAAATCTTATATCTGTTAAACATCTAATATCTAGACATAACAATGAATTCTTACAACTCAATAATGAAAAGACAAACCACCAAATTAAAAAATTGGCAAGAGATTTTAGTACACATTTCTCCAAAGAAGATACAAATAGCCAATATGTGCATGAAAAGATGCTCACCATCATTAGTCATTAGGTAAACCCAAATCAAAACCAAAATGAGATACCATCCCACATCCACTGGGATGGCTATAAACAAATGGCAGACAATAACAAGTGTTGGTGAGGATGTGGGGAAGTTCAGTCTCTCTTACATTCCTGGTGGGAATGCAAAATGATGTAGCTACTTTGAAAAACAATTTGGCAGTTCCTCAAAAATTTACCATACGATCCAGCAATTCCCCTCCTAGGAATATATCCAAGAGAATGGAAAGCATAGGTACACACAAATACTTGTATGTAAATGTTCATAGCTGCATTATTCATAAAAGCCAAAAAATGGAAACAACACAAATGTCCACTAACTGATGAACTGATAAACAAAATGTAGTATATCTATACAATGGAATATTATTCAACTATAAAAAGGAATGAAGTTTGATCCATGCTACAACATAGATGAACCTGGAAAACATTGTGCTAAGTGAAAGAAGCCAGACACAAAAAGCCACATGTTCTGTGACTCCATTTATTTAAAATATCCAGAATAGGCAAATTCAAGGAGACAGAAAGTAGATTAGTGGTTGTCAGAAAATAGAAGGAGAGGGAAGTTAGAAGTGACTGCTAACAGGTACTGGGTTTCTTTTTGGCATAAGGGAAATGTTCTTAAATTAGGTAGTGATTATGATTGCCTAACACTGTGACTATACTAAAAACCACTGACTTAGAAACTTCAAACTGGTTAAAATGGTGAATTTTATGTTACGTGGATTTCATCTCATTAATAATAATAAAGCTCATGCTGATGACAGGATTTTCTTTTTCACAAAATAAAAAGTATTGCCAAGCAATACAATAAATCAGTGTTGGTTTGCACCATCTGATAAATGAGACAGTTGTTGCGTCGAAAGCATTCCAACAATCTTCTTTCCATGCGCTATGGCAGGATTGTTCAGCCTCAGTTTTCTGGACCCATTCCATGGTACCACCTAAAATTTTCCACTGACCTTCATGCCAAGTGGCCTGGAAGCCTTGGTCCTTGCTCCTAGAGGCCCTGGCACAACTGGCTGGTACACGAGTATCCAGCTAGAGTGACAGTGTTGATCACTTCCATCGCCACCGTAGGCTGGCATGAGCAAGCCGTCCTTCATGGTTTGTGTTCCCCAGCACTTGCTTTTATCAGTAAGTGTCCTAGTTGCTGTCCTTGAAAGGAAAATGTTAGTTCACACTGTGTCTAAAAAAGGTCAGGAAAAAAAGAGACAGGTTACTGTTGGTCATCTTCATATTTAACTGCGAGTTAAAGCGAGAACTCTCTTCAGTGCGCCGCGAGAGGAGCCCTTGGCAGAAGATGGAAGTGCAGAGTGGAGGTCTTCCAAACCGATCCTGGCTTATTGTAACATGATTACTAATAATGAGATTTTGTTAAAAACAAATACCAAAAACCTGAGACAAATTCTAAGTAAGAAGGTCTCCAGAAAAAGAGGTTATTCTGGACTCCCCAGTCAAATCAGGACCTATGTCATGTTAACTCCAATACGAGTCATTGCGGGATAAGTGTCAAATGTCTGGCACAGAAATTAAGTTCTGCAGAGGTCAGAGATGGAATTCACATCTGGCCTTTTGAAGGCTCCTGTTTTGTACTATAACAATATCACATAATATCACTAGGTAAAGGCAGGGAGAAAAGACAATCTGGGAGGAATGGAAAAGGGGCAGAAAAGCAAAAAGTACAGTTAGAAGAGCTCAGAGAAGTTTCCCATAGGTTCATCTGTGACTGAATATTCACATAAATCGTTTTTTAATTTGATTGTCTCTATTTCCTGCACTTTCAGGCTGTCTATATAAAAACTATGCCTAGATATTGCTCACATTATCTAACTGCTGGCATAGTGCCTCCTTTTCAAAATGATAAGAGAAGAAGAACAGGAAAAAGAAGAATTAAACAGCTTGCCAAAACAGGAGCTCTTTCTCATCTCCTAGTAAACATGTAATCCCCCCAAATACTAAATGAATGAATAACCATCATTGGTACAGATAGCATTTATAACTCTTATTAAAACATAGAGATTTACTTTTGGGAGAATTCCTTCCATTGGGTTTGATCAAAGATTTAGCACCCAAGATGAAACATAATAGAAAGAAGCTAGGACCGAATGTATTTCTTGCACTTTCCACCCTGCCCAAGCTGATAGCTGCTTCTGGCTTTTTGAATTCCGATACAGAGCCACGACTGCATTCCAGAAAGCACTAAGTGCCCAGAGCCTTTCTTCCTCCTCCTCCTTGCAGATTTCTCCAGAGCCTTTGCTGCCACAGAGACAACTGGTGGCTTTATGTTTACCAAATATATTTGACCCTGTTTTCAGCCTACAGTCGGGAAGTTCTTACTGCTGTAATTCAGCATTTCCAAAGTTTTGCCAGAAATGGGCATAAATAACCGCCTTTTGTTACTCGGGTAAACATAATCCAATTTCCAGAATAAGACTAGTCACACAGGGTTTTACACAGATACTCCTCAGTTCATTTTTGTCATCTAAATTATCCCCTGCCTTTCTCACCCTGTTGGGTGCAGCTGTTTGAGAAGGGCACTTTCCTGGAGGAATACGAGTGTTTTAGCTACCATCGCACTTACAGGAAAAAATTCGCTGGACATACAGGTGTGGTTTGTTTGTATTTCGGTGGATTGCTTGTATTCTCTGTGGCAGGAAACTATTATGGATCCAAAACACATTTCCAACTACTATTCAGTTGATGGATTTTCATGGAGATTACAAATCACTGGAGGATAAATTTAGAATGTGGGATGAGCTTCATAATTAGAAAATTTGAGCTGAAATCAGTATTTTAAGATTTATTAGACACCAAAATGAGGTTTTTCAAGTTGCAAAAAGTGGAGGAACGATACACTATGCCTATACAATCTTGAAACAGCCACTTACTTAAGCTATTTCTGAGGGAGGAGAATTCTATTAAATCAAACACTGTGTTTCCTGAGATCAGAAGATGAAATAGAAGGCCCTGTTCCAGCAAAGAGATAAGACTTGGAGTTTTATTGCGTCAGCAATGAAGCTAAAAAATGAAAAGACAAATATTCTTTTTAGAAGCTCGAAGTAATCTCCATAAGACAGTTTAGAGTCAGTAAAGCTTCATGTCTAACCCTGGACACGGGACATCATGTCGGATTCTGCTCCAGGTAGTACAAGGCAGCTGGCTAGAGGGAAGCAGGAAACCAGCCAGCTCAGAAAGCAACTATTTTTTTTTATTATTTTAACAAAAATGTAGTCTAAAAATTAGGTTTATGAGAAAGGTCATGAAAAGTTGAGCAGTTTCTCCCAGGAGAAGACAGAATGGCTATTTATAAGAACAGGACTTGTTATTCTCAAAGGATTTGTTATTTTCAAGGACATAACCTGAAATTATGCACAAAGTCATGGCTGCAGCCGGCTGAGGGCTGAGTGACCGAGCGGCCTTGCATCAGGGTCAGGCTGAGGGAGATAGTCTGGGCCGGCCATGGGTTAGAGCCCTTTCCTCAGAAAACTGAGAGGAGGCGGATTTCAATGTGGCGTTTCTTGAAAGAGGGAGGGAACATTTTTCTCAATACTTGAATCCGAAGGAAATATTATCCTCTATTATCTCAGGTATATTGGATGGCTATGGTTTTCTCTGCGAATGTATTTCTCCTGGTTTCTTATTCCGTGAGCTCTGCAGAGCAGAGTGCTGAGGCCCAAGGCCCAGGGTCCGCACGGCTGCCCAGGGGTTGAGAATGTCTAACGACCAGCATATCACCAAAGGGTAAAGGGAGATGAAATGCGGCGGCCCCTCTTCATGAGTCACCAGCGAAAGGAAGATTCATTTGCCTCCCCCACCTTTGAAGGTGCTGTTTAGTCCTCTGTGGTTTCCTTAAAGCTAAACAGAGTAGAACTCCCTTTGGTACAGAGAGGCAGGCCTAAAAAATCGCATCTTTTTATGCTTTGCCAAAGCTAAGTTTTTGGTTTTGCCCTAGAAATGCAGAGAATTTAAGCCTTGATCAAACCTTTGAAGCATTTCTGTGCTCAATACTTCGAGTCCGATTTCCAATCAAGGCCACTAGACTCCACTCCAGCCCATTCCTGGGTTTGCTGCTGCGATTATGGATGAAATGGAGCCAGAAACGCACACCTGCCACGAGCCGCTGCATTAACATTGAACACCTTTTCTTACAGAAACAGGCCGGGAAGGTAGTCGTCCTCCCCTGTGCTAAGGCTCCACAGCTCATCCCGAGAAAGGCGTAGCAGTTTGAAAAGGTGAGATTACATAGGCATAAACACAAATTAGTGCCATCTGTTGAAGAGCCTTGGTTATTTATGCCTGAACCAGATGCTTCTATCCCCTACATTACATTTGCAATCAATCATTTTTTAGTTCTTTTTCCTGATGCAACATCAATTTAATAAAAGAATTGTGCTTCCTTTTTCCTTCACGACTATGAAAGCTCTCATGACAAAATAACCTCACTATTTCAGCTCAGAAAGGTTCCCCTTGGAATTAATTACTTTGAAATCAAAGTATTCACAGTTCCTTTAAAAACATCATTGGCAATTCTTCCCAACAGATTATCTTCCGTAATTGAATCAAATTTTCACCATGATGCCATGGAGATGAGTTAGAGCAATAAAAATGCATGGTGAACCATTGCAAGTTAACCTGGACAATTACTCCATGCCAATTTCAAATGCTATTCTTATTCTTGTTATCACTTTACATTGTAAAATGGATTTTAGAATGTCCTACTGTGGAATCAACCCTGAGATTTAAACATGGACATATGGGATCCATGAAATTCAGTCTGGAGGATGACATACATCATCAACATTGTGCAAATATATTACTTCTTGTTTTAAAAAAACACTGACTGAAGTATATATGCATATTGCTATTTTGAAAGTTTAGAGATAGTTGACTCTAAAATAAGGCAACTCTCAAGTAATGAAACTCAGTCCTCAAGCTACCCAAGATCGTCTCTCTCATTGTTTTGTTTTCTGCCTCTTAATTCTTTCTCCACACAGTACCCTGGCATCTGTCTCTTTCACTATTTCCTAATGAAAATCCATCTCCTATATTTTTCCTTTTTTAAAAAAAAGAAGGTGACAAAATATATATAACATAAAATTTACCATTTTCACCATTTTTAGGTGTGCGGTTCTGTGGCGTTAAGTACTTTCACAGTGTAGTCGCCGTCCCCACCAACCTTCTCCAGAACTTTTTCATTTTCTCCAACTTAAACTCTGTCCCCGTTAAACACTAGCTCCCCCTTTCCCCTCCCCTCAGCCCCAGGGAACCACCATTCTACTTTTTGCCTCTATGAATTTGACTCTTCTAGGTACCTCATATAAGTGGAATCACACAATATTTGTGCTTTTAAGATGGGCTTATTTTACGTAGACTAATTTCTTCAAGGTACATCCATGTAGTGTGTGTCAGATTTCCTTCCTTTTTAAGCGTGGTTAATATTCCATTGCATGTTTATACCACATTTTGCTTAGCCATTCATCCATCGATGATCGCCTGAGTTGTTTCTATCTTTTGGCTGTTGTGCATAATGCTATGAGCATGGGTATACAAATATCTGTTCGAGTCCTTGCTTTCATTTCTTTTGAGTATATCCAGAATTGGACTTGCTGGATCATCTGGTAATTCTGTTTTTAATTTTTTGAGGAATCACCATACTGCTTGTTACAGGGGCCGCACCATTTTACATTTCCAGCAGCAATGCCCAAGTGTTCCAATTTCTCCATATCTTTCTCAACACTTGTTATTCTCTGTTGTTTTTGTTATTTTTTTTAAATAATAGCCATCCTAACAGGTGTGAAATGGTATCTCATTGTGGTTTTGATTTGCAGTTCCCTAATGCCTAGGGATGCTGAGCATCTTTTCATGTGCTTATTGGCCATTTGTATATCTTCTCTGGAGAAATGTCTATTCAAGTTCTTTGCCTATTTTTAAATAGGGTTTTTTTTGTTGTTGTTGTTGAGTCATAGAAGTCCTTCATATATTATAAATATCAATCCCTCATCAGATATAAGATTCCCAAATATTTTCTCCCATTCTGTAGTTTGCCTTTTCACTCTGTTGATATTGTCCATTGATACACAAAAGTATTTAATTTTGATGAAGTCCAACTTATCTATTTTTACTTTTGTTGCCTGAACTTTGGTATCACTTCTAAAAGATCTTTGCCAAATCCAGTGTGAAACTCTTCCCCTATTTTCTTCTAAGAATTTTATAGTTTTAGTCTTACATGTAGGTCTTTGATTTATTTTGAGTTAATTCTTTCTGTATGTTGTAAAGAGCCCAACTTCTTTTTGTTTTTTTCTTATGGATTTTCTGGTTTTAATTGCTTCTCCTTACCCCACTCCGTCTGGGTACCAAACTCAGACACTTTCTGTATTTTCTCCCCTCCCCCGCTGATTCTCTATTGCCTCGACTTGTGCATAATATTTCAATTTTGCTTTATCCTAGATAAATTTGCATATATTTGTCTTTTATGAGTATGAGCGTCTCAAAGGAAGGAAAAGAGTTTTGTGTTTCTCTTCTTATAGTACTCAAAACTGGAGACTTTCTTCATAAATCGTGGTGATTGTCTCAATCAAGTTTCACTAGCAGCAAAGAGAAACAACTCTAGCTGTCTTAAGTAGAAACAGATTTACTAGAGGTCCACAGGCTAGGTTGGGTTTCCAAGAAAATCTTGCAGACCTGGCCATCAGGGGAGTTGCTGCTTCATTCTCAGCCAGAAAGGTAGGGACTCAGGAGGCTCCCACTGAACTGCTGACTTCCCAAATAGCACCCTCCCTGTGACCCAGGAATCAGCAAGTCACTTCTGCTACTACTGGAAGCTCTGAGATTACACCCAGGCTGCTAGATCTGAACTGGCAGAAAAGCATGCTCCACATTCCACCTCTAAAAACCCATGAAGCCAGGGACTGAACGCTGGAAACTTGCTGCAGAAAAGCTCAGTGCTTTCACAAGTGTGCTTGCCAGCAAAATATTGCAAAACAGCAGAAATACATCCAATACCTCACTCTGCCTTTCAAATCTCATTTAGGTGCATCTAGTTGAAGAAATCTAAATCTCACCAAGAACCTTAGCTGCAAGGGAGTTTAGCAAATGCCACTTTTAGCTTTCCAGCATCTGAAGAATAGGAAAGCATGCCAGAAGGAGAGCTAAAAGTTGTGTGCCAATCCCCTCTATTCCCCATATTTACTATCATGATGACAAGATTAAAATATATATTATGTATATGCACACACACAAGGTAACAGTTGTCACTGTCATATAAAAGATCTAGTAGCATTTGAAACCATAAGACATGGCTTCACAATTTTATGCTTCCTGCTAGATTGTTATTGGGTAGTGCCTTTTTCCTGTTGCATTAAACAGACCCAAATTCCTAGCAAAATCTTAAGGTCAAAGAAGTGACTTTCTTTGTGGCCCTTAAATCACATCCCATGGTCAGCCACCCCCTGCTGTCTCTCCAGGTGGTTCTCATAACCAAGCCCTCTGCTCTTCTGCTTCATGTTATATTTCACAGAGTTCTTGCTCTTCCCCTTTGTCAAGGCAAGCAATGAATGAAATAAGGAGTCCTCTCTTCCGTTCCATTCTATAGCTTCACGTTAAGATCCTTCAGCGTTGTTGCTTCCCCTCTATGTATTTTGCATTCTTAAGGTTTATCTTGGGGCTGATACCCAATTTGGCCAGGTCGCTCACACAGGAAATCAATTCACTGAAAAATATGGGAGCCGCTTTGGTTACTTGGGACCATGCAGTTGGAAATCTTGATTGGTTTTTTCACGTTTTTCTTTTTACTTTTCATCCAGGTGGGTGATGATCATCCTGAAGATGGAGAGCACATACAGAAAGGGAGGAATCCAACCACTCTCTTCCACAGCAAATGTTGTTCTCTTTCTATCGCTTTCTTTCTACCAGCCTCAATTTTCTTGATCCCGAGTAGATTCAGATTGAAGGCACGCTCAGCTCAGCCTTTTTTTCCTGTACAGATCCAGTGAGCATTTCCCCTTGATCTGTTAGCTAAAAAGTTGGTTGTGGGATTATAAGGTATAGGGGTATGGGGCTGGCTTCAGGTAAAATTAGATTCAGGGATCAAATAATTTGTTGTAACTGTTTTCCCCCATCTCTTGGCTGAGCCTCCTGCTACACTGGCTTAATGCTCAAACTCCATGATGACCCTGGACAGCCTGAGGTCTCTCTTTAGGGTGGATAAATGCATGGAGCAGCTAGAACCTCTGAGGTGGACAAAAGAGCAAGAGTCTTTTCAGATAGCAGAAAAAGCAAGAGTCTTTTTGGAAGGCTGACTTAAAAGTTGAGGTTCACTCTAACGAGATCGGTTTAGGTCACATGCATCTCTCAAATCAACCATTGTGACGGAGGGAATGCAATGCAGTGATTTGCTTAAACCGTGACCATATGTTCCACCCCTAAATCTTGTGGTCAAGGCCCCCCAGACTGCATAGATCCAGCATGGCAGGTGAGTTCCTCACCTTCAAAGTCAGAGAGCATAACCAGAAAAGGAACTGAGCTGAGGAAGTAAATGATGATGGTCTTTCTACCTAGTCTCCGTAGCCTCAGCACCTCGCACAGCGCCTGGTACAGCATGGACGCGTTAATGAAAGAATCAATGTGTCGTACATAAGTGTCACTGTTTCCTCAGTGTTTTCTTTCCTTGCTCCAGCTCAACAACTTCTGCGGTGCAGAAAGGCATCTGGTGAATTTTTGGCTGACCTACACTGCGTATTCCTTTAACCACATGGCCTTCATTTTTTGTACAACTGAGCTCTGTCCGAGAAGGTGAGTCAGTTGAGTGACTCAGGAGCAATCCCTTTGTTCCTGAAGAAACCAGGTGAAATTGAGCTGCTTCTGGATATCTTCAGGGGCAACTGAATAGTGTCTGATAGAGCTGGGAGCAACTCAATTGCCTTTGAAAATTTCTTCTCACTATTTAATTGGACTTAAAAATTATTATGGCATAACTCAATGACATGTAACAATGGTAACAATTATTCTCTGCATGAAAGCCAGCCTAAGGATGCTCTTTTAGGCAATTTTGACCAGTAATATTACTCTATTTTCTAGCTATCAACAATAAATCTGAATGTTCTTCTAAAGGATACAAAGAAAGCTAGTGAGAGTTTCTGCTAAATAAATAGTGATTTAAATAGGTGGAACTGTGGCAGTAGTGGCTCAAAGCGTAAACCCAGTAGAGGATACAAACGGCAGTTTTAAAGTTAGAGAAAGAGGCCATCCAGAAGAGGAATGAGGAACTTACAGAACGCTTGCTCTGAGAGGTTTTATCCTGGGGGCTTAATTATGATAAGCAGCGTGCTGTTCAGGATCTCTCTTCAAATGCAGTTCAATTCAGAGAATTGTACTTTGATTTATCATGGGGCTGAGAATGAATGTGGTATAACATGAATTAGATAAATTCACCTTAGTGGATTTTCAATTCTTTGGTCTTACCTACTCTGACTTTGAAGGTTTCACCCCAACCTTTGTTCCAGTTATTATTAAGTACAGCAAATAACCGAATCCAAATCGGGAACAGAACACTTGGGGGGAAGAGATTCTTATTACCCTATTCTGTTATCATAGCAGCTTGTCCTCTGCAAAACTGTCATGCAAGCAGTTTGTCTTTGGCACTCAAGGTCAGCATCCCTAACAGGTCGCTCAGAACTCTCCACCCCTTGGGTAAACGCTCATCTCTCAATGGCCCAGTGGCTCATGCTCTTCCTCCCCACATTTATTAAACCATGTTCTTAAATCGTTCACACACACTTAGCTATACATAATTGATGATGGCTGAAAATGCTATACCACCTTGGATACCTGAAATTTGATAAGTATCAGAGCCTTAAAGTATTAAACATCAACAATGGAATTTAAGACCCCGGTCGTGGAGAAGACAAGACTCCGAGTAACACTGTGCTCCTTGGCCTGGGTGCTGGTCACATGGGTGTGTTCAGTTGTACGCTAATGACATGCGTACTTTTCTGTATGCATATTATACTGTAATCCAACATTTTTTTTAAATCCAGGAGAGAGATAAGGAAGTCTGCATTAATGTCAGGGTGGGGAGAAAAAGTCAAATTTGAGAGATTTCAACAGTAGATCAATAGGGCCTGATAATTAATACAATGTGAGCAAGGTAGACAGGAATCATAGTGTTGGATGCAGGTGGATAATGTTGGCTTAACCAAGACAGAGTTTATGGAGAAAGGATATTAAAGGAAAAATATATATTAGAGGAAGACAATGGGTTTTATTTTTGGATATGTTGAGCTTGAACAATTGAGGCAATAGACAGTTTGAAATAAAGGTCAATATCTTGGGAGAGTAGAGGAGTCTGGAAATAGATATGTATCATTGATATGTCAGTGGTAAATGAAGCGATGTCTATTGAAAGTTAACCAGGAGAAAGTATTGGAATGTTTTGTTTTGTTTTCTTCTGAGGAAGATTAACCCTGAGCTAATATTTGTTGCCAATCTTCTTCTTTTTGCTGAGGAAGATTTGCCCTGAGTTAACATCTGTTGCCAATCTTCCTCTTTTTTTTGTACGTGAGCTGCCATCACAGCATGGCCACTGATGAGTGGTGTAAGTCCACACCCAGGAATTGAACCCAAGCCACCAAAGCAGAGCACACTGAACTTAACCACTATGCCACCAGGGCTGGCCCTGAATGTATTTTTTAAGAAGAGAAGTAGGTTGAGGTTGGACCCCTGGAAAGCATCAATATATTATACATTCTTTCTCTTTTTCTAGAGTGATAGATATAGATATGTTGTTACATATATATATATATATATATATGTATGTATGTCTATCTGTCTGTCTATCGTTCTATCTATCGAGAGGAAATAAAACCACACAGAAGACCAGAGAAAGGTGATCAGTAGGACCAGGTAGAACAGTTTCATGGAAATCAACTGTTTTGGCAATATCTCAAGATGCTTTGATGGAATATCATGTCAGAAAAAAATTTCTCTTCTTCTCCACATGGAGAATGAAGGAAGTGGATTAAAGCTGCCATAGAGTCAAAATTTTTATCAATCAGTATAGCATGGGCACCCAGCAATCAGAACAGGCCATCAACCAATCAGGAGGGATGCCCGGACATAAGCAATCTACAACATCACACCTGCACATGCTGGCTGAATATGCACCTCCCTAGACCCTCATTGATTACCACTGAGGGGCTGTGTAAGGTAGAGGTTAAGAGGATGGGCCACAGATCCAGTCCATCTGGGTTTTATTCCTGGTTCTGCCACGTTCTAGCTGTCATCTTGGGACGGTTACCAAACTTCTCTCTGTTTCCTTATCGATAGAATGAAGATGACCATAGAGTTACGAAAAATAAGTTTAAAAAAGTTTTTAGAACAATGCCTGGGATGTGGAGAGCACTCGTCAATATCAGTTGCTAGTGTTATTTCTGAAGAATGACCTAGGCCTTGGGGAGCTCTGCCTCCTTATGCCCACAGAGCTGAGTCTCGCTCCTTCAGACATGTTGAATTTGCACAGGCAGGCGACGATGTGCTCATGCACCATGATCTTCTCCTGGAAAAATTCCCAAGTTCAATTAGCTTCTTTAGTTCAACTAAACAAACTGTGGAAAAAGCCCCAACTGCTTCAGATACTTTATTTAGATGATTTCAGTAAGGGAGAAAAAAACTTTTGAAATCAAACCAAAAATTCACAGCAGACACTTTTCACGGTTGGAACTACAAGAATTTCAAAGGCATTTGCTTTTTTTGGAGCAAGTTGGGGGATTTGACTAAAATGCTATTTGAGAAGTGGGATTTGGAAGGAAGAGACACATTATTTGTGGTACAACTGTTTCATCTCTATGTCCTGAAATGGACTTTTGCCTGAGTACTTGCTTAAGTTCTGCTTACAGTGGCCATTATTTTGTGGGAAAATAAAAGAGCCTCTTAAATTAAAAATGAAAGAAAAAAATTGGAGAAGACATGTTTGAATGAACCAAGATCATGAAATATTTTCTGCGGCTTTCAGAAAAATCTGCTCATCTATCCATCTTCTACAATTTGTAAAAACCCACAGAAATGAGAACTCTGAGAGAGATAGCCGTGGTGGGCCAGCTTAGGCTTGTGGATTGCAGGGAAATTTATTAAAAACTAAAATTTCCAGGCTTTCTTCCAGAAGAGGGTGGGCAGACTGAGAGCAAGAGAACAGCATAGTGAGTTACTCACACTTAAATGTTGGTGGCTCAAATGTCACCTTCGAAGGCTGGCTCACCCTTATCACTCAATATTAAATGATCCCATTTATTGTTCTCCAATCTCTTGCTTTCTTTTTCTTTAGAGCATTTCTCTCTGCTGGAATTCCTAAGTGGATTGCTTGCTTTCTTGCTTGTTGTCTATTTCTCCGCTGGAATGTAACCACACGAGGACAGGGACTGTTTTATTCCTTACTGTATCCCCAGTTCCCAGAACACCGAGAACACAATAGGATACTCAATAATTTGTGTTGAATGAATGAATAAATGAGTGAATGAATGCAGTTGCTGTAGGAACCATTTTGAACAAACTGTTGTGTAAACTCAGTGCCATATGCATAAATTACTAGTCAGATTGGTCACCCGATCGTTTTGATAGTTATTTCAACCAAATTAAGCAGTCAAATCAATCAAAAAATGATCAACCCAGGAACTTCATTCAAAGTCTTGTTTTAGAGCTGTTCTGACTATAACTCCAATTTCGACAGAGAGGTTTAAAAGTGTCCTCCTAATACACCTATTCAATATTTTTCTTCTTTAATTGGTTGCTCCCATAGCCATAACTAATAACAGAAAAACAAACAATATATTAAATTGCAGAACAATTAAGTTGTTGAGGCAAAATGGTCGATCTAGGTTAGTCAAATCAGATCAAGGGCTTAGTGACTATGGAGCAATTGACCTGCATGTGATCAGTATATTGAACACGGATCACCTGATTTAGACCTTGGTCAGGGCTCGTGACACTAGACCATGCTCTCTGCATCCTCACTTTAAATGAATATGAAGGACTTCCTAGAGTTTAAGAGGGGCTGAATCTTACTGAGTGCTTGAGAAGCATATAGATATCATTCATTTGTTTGGCAAAAGAAGTCTTAGGAAAAGATAGCTAGAAAGGAGGAAAGGAGGGAGGGAAGGAAGAGGGTAGATTGGCAGCCTGCAGCAAGACTCACACGCGCATGCACGTGCACACACACCCATCTCACACACACACACATCACCCGCGTTTAAATCAAATCAAAATGAAACAAAACTCAATTCCCTAAAATCCAAAGCACTTAAAATGAAAATGAAATGGTGCCTCTAAAGCATATTACCAGCAGGAACATATAAATGAGGGACCAGGGCAGTGTCTTAGAAGTTTTTATTAGGAAGAAAAATAAACTGTCTAGCAGCTGGCTCCACTGTTGGAAAAGTTTTCTTGAAAATATATTTTACCAAATGCACTGAATTAGATCAATGAGAGAAGGTCTGTCAATGTGATGAAAATGTGAACTATTCTGTTTGCTTGATGTCAACTCTTCGTGGCTGTAAATGTAAAAAGAGAGCGTTTCAAAGCCACATAGACAAAGCTCTCCCCCAAAGCCATGAGGGGTCTTTTGTTCGTATTGTAACAATGATGATTATTATGGTTCTTCACTGGCAGAAAAAAATTGTGTTGAGAAAAAAGAGATATTTTCTTCCAGGGGTTAGGTTGTATGGAGTCAATGCCAGCTCTATCCATGTTGTGGAAAAGATCAGTATCCAGGGCCAAGAATAAACGTTGGGGGAGGGGAAGGGAGAATTGATTTTTGGATTGACCAATTTCAAATAGCTCAGTATAGAGGGATGCAGGACGAGGCGGTGGGAGGGGGGCGAGTGGGGGAGGTACTTTTTATGTCATAAATGGAACTCCATTCCATGATTTCTGGGTATTTGATGACTGAAAGAATTAACAAATTATCATTTCCATAATATCCGCCACACTCTATACTAGATATTTTACATAAATTATTTCATTTTAGCCTCACAACAGTCACATTTGGTATACAGTGTCATTCCTGTTTTACAGATGAGGATATTAAGCTCAAGGTCAAACAGCCATTAAGAAGTAGAGCTGGCTGGTGGTGCCACCCATGCTCCCACGCAGCAGCCAGCAACTTGAGAAGACTTCACCATAGAGAGTTTTTTTTTCTGTTTCCACAGCATCTGTAGGCACATTTTCATGTTTCAGACACTATGATGGATTCAAACCTACCAAGAAAGGTAATAGTCAATTCTGACTTTTAAAGATTTAATTGGAAACTAAAGGGAAGAGGGAAATTGAGGTGGTCATGCTAGGAGTGCATAGTGGATTCCATCTAGATTTATTGGGTGAGATTTCCTGCAGGAAAACAGTTTGGAAACCAGATCTTAAGTAAGGTGGCCAGGAAAATGGGAGGCTGTCCCAGATACAAAGTAAGAACTTGGAAGAAGACAAAAAGAGGAAAGGGGGAGACGGGGGTGCAAGGGGGACCAGGAAAGGGGAGGAGGCATAACCAAAACTACAAACGAGAGAAGTGGACCAGAGCCAGCCGCCTCAGGAGATTGTCTGCGTGAGGGGAGACTAGACTGAGAGGCACTTGGAGAGCGGACGACTCCATCTACCATTTCATCTCTCTCCATGAAAATGGAAGATAATTGTTTGGCAAGAAACAAACAAACCCTCCAGGTCTCTGAGCACCTTGGGTCTGTGCAGCCCTGCCCCGGCTGCTGATAAATGATTTCTGATCCTCAGCCTTGTCACCAGCAATGTGAAGCCCTAGCTTCATAATGCGTGCAGCAGAGGCACAAATGGAAATCAAATGGGAAAAGGCAGGAGAACGCCACTCTGCGCTTCAAGAGACGGGGGAGCAAAAACATAACCTTGTACTGAAGTGATTGAAAGGTTGTTAAGACATCCATGTGCAAGACAAATCATCATCTCAGCCACAGGCTTGCCTGATTCCCTGGCAGACAGTACGCCAGGTGAACTTCTTCCTTTCCGGATGAAGCAATCTTGCCCTAAGACAAGAACAATTTCTCTGCGTATTGCAGAGGAAGTGAGAAGTGGCACTTTGGACAAGGGATTGAAAGTGCCTGTCAGATGTGTTCTCACAGCCTGCCGTCCTTCCCAGACTCTGGAGGCCAGCCGAGAGAATTCTCTCTTGCTGTTCCAACTAATCCAGTGCCCCAAACTGGCAATGGGAATATGAACCTGCCTGGAACTCACCAAATGACTGGCTCTTCTTAGGGAAACAAAGAAACAGTTTGGGTTCCATTACAGCCCACCCTCACTGGGGGCATCGGGTGGAGCTGTCCCATTTTTGACTATTTCTGTACAGACGCCCAGCCACCCACTGCTCCAGCCTAGGTTGTGATGTGGAATTCTCTCTCTGGAAATGCAGTGTCTTGGCACTTAAGCAGGCTTTGACTGATAGTGACATTGAGGGTGAATTTCAAGCAGGCCATTTCCTTTGACTTCTTCAGGGAAAATGCTGTAATGAGAAGATGTTTTTAAAACCAAAAAGAAGAAGAGTTGGTCGTTAAGCCTAATGAATGGCTGAATACCATAGAAGGCATTCACAGACTTTGGTCATAGTTATACCATTATTTATACGTTTCCATAATAAGAATTTATTTCCAAGGGAGCTCAAATTGTTTTAAAAGGCAAGTTCCTTACTCTGTGGACTATCCCTAAACTGCAGACTGGGGCTTCGTTTTCTTAGCTCCATTTAGAGATGCAGAAAATGAAGGCCTAGAAGGATTAAGTTTATAGCTTCTGGTCACTGAGCAAATGAAGATGTAAATTGGGGATGGAACTCATTCCCTTGCCTTCCAATCTAGGGACGTTTCTATTCCACTAGTACAAACAACAGATGCACCAGAATGTCTTCTTGTGGCTGTAAGATGGTGTTCAGACCATAAGGACACAGCCGAGGGTAGGGAAAGAGGGTGTGAATCTACAGCTCTCAGCAATGTGGCTTTCAGCTTCTTGCTGTTGCATACTCTGGCCCCTAGAGTCTTGAAAATAGGACCGTAGTGGTTGAGTGGTCATGGATGCAAAGGCCTTCTCTGCAGCCTGGGAGTGAGCGTCACAATGGAAATTCCAGAAATCCCTTCCCCTGTCTCCTTCAGGGGTTAACAGTGAGAGAAGGGTGGCCAGGGCTGGTGGCGCAACTTAAAGCACACTGTTCTGCTCCGAGATGGGAGACCAGGCCCTGGGCTCTGAGTCAAATCATTTACCTCCTGCCTAGAGGTGGCCAGCAGTCTGGAGCAGCCCACCAGCTCCAGCAGCCCTTGGGAGCCTGTTAGAAATACGGAATCCAAGGCGCTACCTCAGACCAATGGAATCCGTTTCTGCTACTAACAAGATCTCCAGGTGATTTGTATGCATGTTAAAGTTGGAGACTCATTCTTACAGTTGTAAGTGTAGAGGCTAGATTTATAGTACTGAATTAGAATCCCTGGTTCTCCACTTAAACCACATGTGTGACCCCAGACACGTTCCTTAACCTCCGTCCACTCATCTGTGAAATTAGGAACAATGACAGTGTCTACATCAGAAGATTATTATGAGGATTAAATGAGAGAATCCATTGTATTAAGGACCATGAAAGATAATTTACACAATATATTATGAACAATGCCTACCACACAGCAAGTGCTCAAGACGTGTTACCTTCAGGCTCCCTCTTATAATTCATTCTAATGTGACTATACATGGTAAAATATTTGGAGGGATAGACTGATTTGCTCTGGGTCCCCCATTTCTTTAGAAATGCCCTCCATTTTATAATTCATTTTATAATTCATATACTGTCAAATCTTGCTAACCCCCCACTACCAAAATTTTGTTTCAGGGGGCAGTTTCCATATCAGGGATGCCTGTGGGGGCACAAGACCCTCCACGGGGTTGGGTCAGTCTCTGCCCAATGATTTAGCTCCAATCTCACCCACTCAAGCTCCCACCAGGATCTTGAATGCTGTTCAGGAAAATGACTGTAAATAGAACAGTGGGACAGCCCTGCCACCCTGGGCCCTGTGGCAGAGCCACCCTCAGAGCCTTGTATTGTCAGGAAGGTTTGGAGGCTAAACTGGTTTGTGACGAGACAAGGAGATAATGGGATGAAACAGGCTGCCCACTGTTCCAGTGACATTTGTTTAGCACACAGAGGTTTTGTATAAAAGTACGCACGCTACCAGAATGAATTCTGCAGACCACGTAAAGGCCAACCCAGATTGGTCTATTCATAAAAGATTGCCCTTTCCTTAACTACTAGAGAGAGGTTTATAGGAAGAGGCCTACTTCCATCATAAACCCAGAATTACCTTCTACAGGCTGTCAGGAGGCATTAATTAAGCAGTGGAACAAGGGCCCCTGCCAGCACCCTGGCCAGGAGAAGAGCAGGGAGTGTGCGGAGGGGCCTCCCTTCCCCTCTCCAGCCGGAGGGAAGCACATCTCAAATTTTTAGAGTTAATTTTCCAATGAGAACATGTACTCAGGACCCCATCAGCAGAATTTCTGAATATAACGTCTAAATCTTGGGGTTCTTTTCCCCTTCCTCCTCTGTTTTCTTCCTTCAGATCACAGGAAAAAGAGCAGAGATTTCAGGGCTAAGGTCTGAAATCAGCTGCTGTCAATGAGAAGAGAAACAGACTTCGGTGAGCAGTTAACCGTCTGCTAACCAGAGCCCCACCTGGAAATGTGACACTACAGAGCTGGCAGATGTTCTAAGTTTTTTAAACAGGTCAGATCCAGAAGTGTTAGTGACTTGTCCCCCAAATCACAAGCCACTCAACTGTGGAGGTGGTGCTGCAGGGCTGCTGATGCGAATTCAGGTCCCTCTCTTCTCCCACGCCATTCCTCAGCACTCCTCCCCTCTCAGCAGCCTCCATTTATTTACTCCATCAATGCACTGAGAATATAAACAATGAGTGGATGGGATCAAGTGCTCCTCTGGAAGGTCCACTCGGGATTTATAATTCTGAACTTTTTCATCCCTGGGCTCTTCTTGGAATGTGGACAACCTCTTAGCTTCCAGGTGTGGACTCTGCAAATGTTACTTGTCATTTTGGGCACACACATTTATAGCAGGGATAGGATGTAACAGGAAGAAATAGGCTTCCTGCTGTTCTCTTGACATTTATTCAGTTGGAGTGGGGTGCGTGTTTATATCAATGTAAAACAGCTGTCACATAAACACAGCTTGCCATAAAGAAGAAAAACAAGAACCAAGTGACTAAGAGAGAAGGGAAATGACTGAGATTGAAATATTTACTAGGTGAACAACACACACACATCCCCAAATACAGGCAGAGAATTTGTTATTTTGGTTATTAAACATTTAGTTTGGTAAAGTTATAGTAACAAAAGATATGAATCATATAAATGGCTGGGCTTTGGCTTCCTCAAATAAAATTGGGGCTGGGAAAAGCACCGTGTTGACAGCTCTGCAGGTAGAAATACGCAAAAAACAGCTGGTTTGGGGGTCTCAGCATGATTTCTACAAACTGCATCACTGTTCATGGCTCATCATGGGTGTGCTGACATCTCCGTTTTCCGTTCATGAAAAATCTGGGTGCCACTTAAACCTTGGCAAGACCACAAGAGCCAAACAG
Source organism: Equus quagga (assembly GCF_021613505.1). Classification (NCBI taxonomy): domain Eukaryota; kingdom Metazoa; phylum Chordata; class Mammalia; order Perissodactyla; family Equidae; genus Equus; species Equus quagga. The sequence continues at coordinate 70,960,355 of NC_060275.1, forward strand.
AAAGCATCAACAGCTTTTTCCACCTACTGCTCTGTGTTCCAGGAAATCCCAGAAAACCCTGTGGATTCTGATTGCAGATAGAGATGCTGTGGATCATTGTTGGCTTCCGTGAGCAATCTCTTCTTCTGGGGAGAAGGAAGTTGGGCAGTCAAGGTTGGACATCAAACCAATCTATAAATCCAAGCCACTCTTCCTGCTCCTGAATGTCTTCTGCAGCCTCAAACTCTAGCAACAGCATCACTGGCAGGGCTTCTTAAAATACTAATTGCCGAGACCTCTCCTACCTCCGGAGTTTATGATTGAGTGCCCCCCGTGGGGGTTGGCGGTGGGGGATTGGAAATTTGTATTTCTAATAAGTTCCCAAGTGATGCAGATGCTGCTGGTCCACAGATTGCACTTTGAGAACTCCTACATCAGGGAAACTGTGGAGGCTGGGGGCGTTCCCTGAAAGTCCTGCTACATCTTCAATATTTAAGCCTGAACTGCCTTTGGTATCCTAGGGACAAGTGAAACTGTGATTGACCCTGAAACAATGCCCTCAGGGTGAGAGCTGACAGGAATAGGCCTACTCCTTAAAGAGAAAGGCAGAAACATCTTGGACTTGGTGCCTGTCCTGTGGGACTATGTTTGGTATTACACCACTCTGGAACATCTGAGCCACGTGGAGCCAGGTTCTCCTGTTGCCCGCGTGGGCAGGGAAGCCACACGTCATGAGACACTGTGCAATTCCTTCCCCACACTTCCTCCCCGAATGGTAAGATTTAATTAGGGATCCTTTCTCCTTCCTCATAACCAGTGTTGTTCAAATTATTTAGAGCCAAAGATCAAGGGAGACTGTGGAATATCGCTGAACGAGTACAGAATACCCTTGTTCTTCTTGAACATTTCCCGAAACACCTCTGTGGCAGATGCCGAAACTGTGGGACAGTCAATGAAACAATTTCACATCACACATCCGTGTCACCGTGGAATTTAACATGCCACTCTAATTTATCTGAAATGTCATATATCTGATAAGAAACTTCACTTTCTTAGTTACCTTTTTTGCTCATTAACATAAGCATTAACTACTTGTAATGGAAAAAAAAAACTGTAATACATCACAAGAATTACTGCGTACTCCACAAGCATAGAACTTCAAAGTCTGTTTGAGATGTGGATATTTGCTTGCTAACACAGGAACTCCCACACGTTAGTCTTGTAGCATGTGTTTCATCAGAATTATAAATTACAAAACGTCACGGAGCTTTGAGGTTGAAAGAACAAAAATTAAATCATTACATGCCAGGAGTTGACTGGCCTGGGCTGACTTGCATTCTGGGTGCCAAGCCAGACCCTATGCTAACTGGCCATACACCCTTGCCCAGCTCATTTAATCTTTCTGGACCCCATCTTCCTTATCTGTGCTTTGGCAGTTCCCTTGACCTTCCGGAAGATCACTGTGTTGCAAGGCAGTGGATTCCATTATTGTCAGCTCATTTCAAAGTTAAAAGTTTCTTCTGTAATTTATGCCCAAGTCTGACAGCCTTTATTCTCTACTCACTCTCCTTAGTTGTGCCCGCTGGAAAAACACAGATAAGCCTTCTCCTGCTTCACACACTTGAAAACAGCTGTCATGTCCCCTTTTGGTCTTCTCTTCTGGCAGTACATCCACAGTTTCTTCAGCTGTTTCTCGTTGCAGATTACCCAACACTATAGCTGTTGGCAAACAGGAGACGTTCGATAAACGTAAGTTAAATAAATGAATAAGTGAACGGATGGACAAATGCATAGGTGCACACAAATAGTTACCTTCACATACTCTCAAGTTAGTCAACAATCCTCTTTAAGTGAGGTGCCCAGCCCTGGGCTCTCAGTACACCTGACTTTTCACAATCACCAAGTTAACGCTTGCAGCTTAACTCTTCATGAGTGACTCTGAAGGCCTACACCTTGTAGTAATTTATCATTTGTTTACAGCAAAAAAGAAATCTGGACTGATGCCACCCAGTTGCTGTAACAGTTAAGGCATTTAAGTCATTTAGCTATTGAGTGAACCTAGCTAAGTCTCCAACATCCAAATCTCAATTTGACGTTTGCTGTGCAGGCGTTTTGTAGAACAAATGACATTCTATCGTGGTATCAGAAATTCCGGGAATTTGCAAGGATCTTAGGTCATATTCCCCTCGAATCATAAAGGTGAAAGGTTTTCCAAATGGACTAACAAAGAATCCAGTGCGCCAATGACTTTCTGTCTCTGGTCCCTGTGGTAATCGTGGGAGCTGAACTTTCATCAGCCTTCTTTTCTTAGTTGGGTCACACCATCAGACCACACAGGGATTTTTCATGTGAACTGCTGTTCGGCATGCTCTCCTTTTTGCTTTGTTGATGCTTATCACATTTAAAAAGAGATTCAGCTGTCGGAGAGAGATTGGCTGGCTTCTCCACTGGCCTTAGAGGGAGATGGCACCTAAGCAGACGCTGCTCCTCAGGTCTGTGTGTAAGAAACTCCGTTGTATCAGAGCAGTCATTGCTGTTCAGGCCCTTGGGGCTGATTCACACAAATCTAACCCCTAAAAGATTGATGGATAAATTCAAACACCCTTTTAAAATTTCTAATGAGGTCTGTAGTTTTACAGTGACTATAACACTTGTGGCTAATATGAAAGAGATCTCTTGTAAAAACCTAGGGAAGCTTAATTAACTTAATTAGTAATTAAAATTGGCTCGATTGAGCACAGAATCCAAAGCAAGGGAACTGAATGTTCTTGGGTCATATGAAATATCCCTCCCTGGTACTAAAGTGCTCATGTCTGCTGGATGCCGTCTTTCTCGCTTGGTTTGGGTAGACATGAACAAATCCTTACTATCTAATTTCTCTTTGTCTAGACTCCAAGCAGACCACTCACCTCCTATAAATCTATTCTTTCTCTCTCTTTCTTTTTTTGTTGGTTCTGTTGAGTTGATTCCTATTCCCAGTGACCCTGTGCACCGCAGAGTGAAACCCTACCTGGTCTTTTGCGCCACACTCTCACCTTCCAGCACTATCGCAGACAATGCTCTGCTGCTGTTCATACGGTTTTCATGACCAATTTTTTTGGAAGTGAGTGGCCAGGTCCTTCTTCCTAGTCTGTCTTAGTCTGGAAGCTCGGCTGAAACCTGTCCACCGTGGGGGACCCCGCTGGTATTTGAAATACCAGCGCTGTAGCTTTTAGCATCACAGCAACATGCAGCTGCCACAGTTTGATGATCCCCAGATGGGTGGTGTGGTTCGCTGACCGAGAAAGGAACCCAGGCCACAGCGGTGAGAGCACCAAATCTTAACCACTAGACACCATTCTTTCTCTAGACAGAAGAAAATACAGTGGCTTAGGTTATAACTCTCTGTTCCAGGTGTGAAGATATTCTCCCAGCTAACATGATCATAGTAGAAGGTTTTCCAGTTCCACATCACCTACGCATTTAGAAACTCTCTTAACATGGATGACCTCTCATCTATTTTAGTTTTCTAATTATTTGATTTTTTGAATAGATAATGCACACACATAGAAAAAGAAATCTTTTTCAGAAGATATCAAAAAAAGATATAGAGTGAAAAGTTCTCTCCCACTCCTGATCCCATCTCCTCCACTATCATCAGGCTCTCGTATATCCATCCAAAGATAATCTATACATAAATTATAGATTTCTTTCGTATGACATAAATGAGAGTACACTATGCACATTGTTTTCTTCCTCGTTTAAAGAATTTCATTATTCTTTTTAACAGCTGTGTAGAATTCCGTTGTATGGATGTATCATATTTATTTAACTAGAACCAGTAACGATACACATTCAGATTGTTTCCAGTCTGCCATTACAAACAACGCTGCGATAAATAGAATTGTTTAACGAACATTTCACACCTATGCAAGTTTATCTTTGGCTGTATTACTAGAGGTAGAATTACATTTTTGCTGTAACAGATATTGCCTAATATGTCTCCATAGCATTGATCCAATTCATATTCTGATCAGCAATTTATGAGGGTGCCTATTTCCACACACTCACCACAGAGTGAGTTCATTAGTTATCTATTGCTGTGTAACAGATTACCACAACACTTAATAGCTTAAAATAACATGTATTATCTCACAGTTTCTGTGAGACAGGAATTTAAGAAGAGCGTAGCTGGGAGGTTCTGCATTATTGTCTCTAATGAGGTTGGCCAATGCCACAGGCTTAACTGGGGCTGGGTGATCCACTTCCAAAACGCCTTACTCACATGACTATTGGCGGAAAGCCTCAGTTTCCTGTTGACTGTTGGCAGGATGCCTCAGTTTCTCACCATGTGGACTTCTCCACAGGGCTCCGTGAGTGTCTTCGTGACATAGTAATTGGCTTTCCCCAGAGCAAGTGATCAAAGACAGAGAGAGCAAGTAGGAATGCCTTCCATGACCTTTCATGACTAGTCTCAGAAGTCACAAACCACCACGTCTACTATGTTTTATTCACTAGAAATGAGTCACTAAGTTCAGCCCACACTCAGAGGAAGGAAAATTAAGTTCCCTCTCTTGAAGAGGAGAAGTATCAAAGAATTTGTGGATATATTTTTAAACCATTAAACCACCATGGTGAGTTATCAAACTTTATTTTTTTGCCAATCTGATAGGTGGAAATGGTTTTAACGTGCATTTCCTTATTGTGAATGAGACTATTTTTTTAACAGCTTCATTGAAGTATAATTGATATACAAAAGATTGCACATATTTAACGTGTACAATTTGATGACTTTGGACATTTGCAAACACCCATGATACCATCGCCACAGTCAAGGTAACAGGCATGTCCAACATCTTCCAAGATAAAGTAAATTGACAAGCCTCAGCTAGAATGACTAAGGAAAAAGGGGAAAAAAAGTCTAATTAATAAGATCCATAATGAAAGAGGAGATGAAAAGGATCATAAGAGACTGCTATGAACAATTATTTGCCAACCAAGTGGATAACACAGAAATGAATAGATTTCTATATACATACATACAGGTTGCAACCTGCCAAAACTGAACATGAAGAAATAGAAAATCTCAACAGACCAATAATGAGTAAGGAGATTAAATCAGTATCAAAAACTTCCCAACAAAGAAAAGTCCAGGACCTGATGGTTTCACTAGTGAAATCAGAGTATTTTTTTTAAGAATCATTTCAATATCCTTTCTGTCCACGACCTTTGTTGATTTTTCTGTTGGGGTTTTGGGTTTGTCTATGGATGTGCATTGTAAATATTTTTCCTATTTGTTGATTTTCTTTGTGCTGGGACTTTTCTGGTCATGCCAACATTTTTTATGGAATTAAATATTTCAAATGTTTCTCATTTGGAGCATCTTAGAAAGAACTTCCCTCTGAGTTTTTTTTTTAATCCACTATGTTTTCTTCTGTATTTTTATGGTTTATTTCTTTTACATTTAAATCTTTGGTTCATCCAAAATGTATTTTGGTATAAGGTGTGATGTGGGAAACCAACCTTATTTTTTTGTCCAAAGGCTGACTACCTAGTTTCACCAATACCACTCATTAAACAATTGTTATTTTCTCCTTGTATCAGTTAGTGTCCTGTCAGGAAATCTGAAAGCATTCTTAGATATTTCAAGCAGAGGAGAACTTAACTCAACGAATTAGTGACAAAGACATTGGATGGGGCTAAGGAAACAAAGGGAGAAAAGGATGTCAGTGATCATGAAGCTGCTAGTGCCCTGGGGCTGGAAACCACTAGTTGGTGCTCACTGCTAAACTCCTGGTAGCATGGTCATTGCTGTTTTTGGAATCTCACTGCAGACACTGAGCAGGAAGCCAGGAACTTAAACTTTAATGATGCTGCTGAAACCACTACCATTCTCATTAATGCTGGTGGAGCCCAATTGCCTACTGTTAATGCTGCTCCTACTGCCAGAAGAGGCACCAGAAGCATAAAAATGGCTCCTTCTAACCTTTTGCCCCTCAATCCCAACCAATGCCTTCCATTCACAGAACCTAAACAATGGAAGCTGGTGAGGGAATATGGAAATGTAGCACGCTGGCTTCCAGCCAGCACCTTTGTAACACAGATAACACATGTACCGCATGGAAGGTTAAGAATGGAGCTGTTAACGAATAATCAGCCCATCTATTGATTTGAAAAGCCATGTTTATCACACAATTTCTCCATGCGTGAGGGTCTATTTCTAGACTTTCTAATCTTTTTCCATTAGACTGTTTAAAGTTCAATGTCACACTGCTTTGAATATTATATTTTCACATCTAGTAGAGACAATCTCCTCACATTATTTTTCCCTTTTAGAATTTTCCTAGCTTTCCTGGTTTATTTTTCCATAGAAATTTAGAGTTAGCTTGCCTAGTTCCAAAAAACTCCAGTTTGCATTTTATTGAAAGTATATTATAATTTTAGTATATCGTGGGGAGAATTAGTCTTTACGATGATACAATTCCCTGTCTAGGAACTCAGTATACAATCCATTTGTTCAAGTCTCCTTTTGTGATCCTCTCTAATACTTAAAGTTTTCTTTCTATAGATCTTGCACATTTCTTGTTAAGTTTATTCGTGTTGTATATTGTATTTGCTCTTGGGGTCTCTTGTTCATGTATTTTGTATTTGCTCTTGGGGTCTCTTGTTCTAATTGCTTCTGGTTTGTATATAAGAAAGCTGTTGATTTCCATATATGATCTTTGTTCTGTTATCTTACTGAACTCCTTGACTGTAACAGTATTTCAATTTACTCTCTCTTGGATTTTTGAGGCATATAGCTATGTTATCTGCTAATAATTATAATTTTATATCCACTATTTCAACTTTTAAGCCACTAATTTCATTCTCTTGTCTAATTGTGCTCAGGAACATCAGCAGACCATGATAAATAGTGATAGTGTGTCCTTTCCCTGTTCCTGACTTTACCAGGAATGCTTCCACTCTTTCCCTGTTATGTATAATGTTGGGTTTGCATAACAGAATAATATCTATTGATTTCTTTTTATTAAAACTCTTTTTAAAAAATTGAGAATAGGTTGAATTTTCTCAGAAGCCTTTACAACAGTCATAGAAATGATCATATGATTTTTCTATTTATATTCATTAATGTGCAATATATTAACAAATATACAAATATTAAACATCTTTGGCCATGTAATATTAATCTTTTAAGTTGCTAGCTATTTGCACATATTTTATTTAGGGTTGTTGCACTGATTGTCATGAGTGAGACTGTTCTGTTGGTCTGAGTGTACGTGTGGGTACATGTTACTCTTCATTCTCATCTGTTTTAAGCTGATTTTTACTAGCTTTGCTCGCAGATACTGACCTTGCTACCAGTTTCCTCAGGGTTCCTTACAGTGGCCTTCTATATGCTGATTACAATGAAAGTGATCTTTTAAACATAAATATTGAACTTGGTATTTATTCCTGATAATTTCATCTTATGGTTTTATTTTATTGCAGCAATCTACCAATATCTTTTTGATCCCTGACTTCTCTCCATATATTCTATTCTGTGATTTGAAGAAACAGTTGGCAGATGAGTCAGAAGCCAGTAGATAGACTACCTACAACCTCTTGCTTACCTTGTGAGGAAATATAGAAGGGATCAGAATCAAGTATTGACTCTCCATGTCATGAAAGGAGGAAACTCAAGAAATACCTCCCACTGGCATGTCAGGTGAAGACCCACCCATCAAGGCCTCCAGTAACCAGTAGGGAGGGACCTTTGGAGGCCAAGAGCTCAGAGAATTTCTAAGGCCATTGTTTTGGTTTCCAGAGGTGTCTTTTTTTTGTTAAGTTGGAAAGCAGAAAGCATACCGCAAACTGGGACTGAGGGCAAGAAATGTGAGGTCATTTTTGACGGCCACTCCAGGCCTGAGTTAAAGCTTCAAACACTCATAACTATTAGGGTTGGAAATCAGGAGCCAGCCTGTCAGAAGCCATTTGCCATATTTGCTCAAGATTCCTACCTTGTATGATGGCAGAAGAATACATACTCCCAAGGGATGTTTCATTGACTAAGAAACAACTAGAAGTTCATTTTGGAAGCTATTACAGGATATAATAAATGTGACTTTTTATTTCTGATAAAGACTATATTCATTCTTTTAGGCTCTGCTACAATGTTAAAGATATTTTTTTAAAAAACTAACCAACTAGTTATTTTGTCAAACTATAAAAAATCCTGAATACACATTCAGAACTGTTATATCTTGTTGGTGAAATGATACTTTTATCATTGAGTAATGTCCCTTTACTCCTGGTGCTATTCCTTGTTCTCAAGTCTGTTTTGTCTGATGTGAATATAGCTACTCCAGCTTTCTTTTGATTGTTTACATGAAGTATCTTTTTCTATCTTTTTACTTTACCTATGTCTTTGTATTTAAAGTGGGTTTTTTCATGTGTTTAGATAATTTACACTTTAACTATTGATACGATTGGATTTAGGTCTATCATTTTATTCCTTGTTCTCTGTCTATTCTATCTGTTTTGTTCCTCTTTTCTTCCTTTCCTGCCTTCTTTTGGATTATTTGAATATGTTTAGTCTTCCATTTTATTTTACCTACTGGATTTTTTAAAATACTGTTTTCTAAATGTTTTATAGTTTTACATATTATGTTTACATACTTGATCCATTTTGAGTTAAGTTTTATAGTAAGCTGTGAGACTTTGGCCAAGGCTTTTTTTTCTTTTCTCTCTCTCTATTTTTTTTTTTTTTTTTTTTTTTTGGCGCCTATGAATAGCCAAGCTCCAGTGCCATTTGCTGGAAAGGCTATATTTCCTTCATTAAATTGCTACTGAAATGTTGTCAAAGTCAGTTGGGCATATTTATGTGAGTCTATTTCTGGGTTCTCTGTTCTGTTCTATTGACCTGTGGATCTATCCTTCCACCAACACCACGCAGTCTTGATTACTGCAGTTACGTAAATCCTGAAATCGTGTAGACTGATTCTTCCCACTTTATTCTTTTCCAGAGTTGTTTTAGCTATTCTAGTCCCTTTTCCTTTCCATATAAATTTTAGAATAATATTGTCTATATCTACAAAAAAAATTTTCTGGGATTTTGATAGGAATTTTGTGAAACCTGTATATCAATTTGAGGAGAATTCACATCTTTATTATGTTGACTCTTCCAACCCACAAACATGGTATGTCTCTCCATTTATGTATGTATATGTTCATACATACATATAGTATATGTATACATGCACACATATATCATATGTATTCTATATGTATAGCACATGCATATGTTCAGCTTTAGTAGAAACAGCCTGTTTCCCACAGTGATTGTACCAATTTTCACCTCCACCAGCAATGTATGAGAGTTCCAGTTCCTCCAAATCCCCATCAACACATTTTCATTTTGGCCATTCTGGTGGGTGTGTAGTGGTGTTGTATGGTGGTTTTGCATTTCCCTGAGGACTAAATACACATTCTTTTCACTGTATACTGTTACATTTTTAGGTTATTTCATAATTTTCTTTTTTCCAGAGTTATTGAGATGTAATTGACATATAACGTTGTATAATTTTAAGGTATACAATGTAATGATTTGATATATGTATCTATTATGAAATGATTACCACAATAAGTTTAGTTAACATGCATCACCTCACATAGCTACAAATTTTTTTTTCTTGTGAAGAGAACTTTTGAGATCTACTCTCGTAGCAACTTTTAAATATGCAAAATAGTATGGTTAACGATAGTCTTCATGTTGTACATTATATCCCCAGAACTTATTTATCTTATAACCGAAATTTAGTACCTTCTGACTACCTTCCTATTCTCCCAACACCCCCCAACAACTACAAATCTGATCTCTGTTTCTCTGAGTTTGTTTCTTTTTTATTTCCACAAATAAATGAGATCATACAGTATTTGTCTTTCTCTGATTTATTTCACTTAACACAATGCCCTCAAAGACCATTCATGTTGTCGCAAATGGCAGGATTTCCTTCATTTTTTGGTAAATAGTATTCCATTGCATGCGTATACCACAACTTCTGTCCATCCATTCATCCATTGATGGACACTTAGGTTGTTTCCATGTCTTGGCTATTGTGAATAATACTGCAATGAACATGGAGGAGCAGATATCAATTTGAGATAGTGATTTAGTTTTCTTCAAATACATACCCAGAAGTGAAATTGCTGGATCACATGGTAGTTCTGTTTTTAATTCTTTGAGGAACCCCATACTGTTTTCCATAGTGGCCATACCGATTTGCATTCCCACCAACAGGGCGCAAGTGTTCCCTTTTCTCCACATCTTCACCAACACTTGTTATCTCTTGTCTTTTTGATGATAGCCATTCTAACAGGTGTGAGGTGAGTGCTCATTGTGGTTTTTATTTGCATTACCCTGATGATTAGTGATGCTTGTCCATGGACTTTTGTTGTACCTAGTGGCATAGGGAAAAGTATGTCTACTCCATCTTTCCAGAAGTGGAAGTCTTTGTTTCAATATTTTTAGTTTGGATTTGATTTAGTTTGGTTTCACTTTTTGTAATTATCTGCATGTTTTTGCCATTGGGCAGAGGAAGCCTGATGCAACTTTCTGGTGATGATTTATATATCAGGCAATAGCCTGTTTAGGAAACATTGGAATCAATAGACTATGAGCCTTTTCCACATTTATTCTGTTCATATCAAAGAATGAAGTTGCACTCACACATTTCTCAGTTGCTTATTAAATGCTTACTATATACCAGCCACTGTGCTTGGCTCTGGGTATAGAATAACGAACAAGGTATTGTCGCTGTCCTCAAGAAGTTTATGGTCTAGGAGGAGAAAGAGAGAAGTAAAATGACATTTTAATACATTGTAGTAACTACTATGATAAGGATAAGCCCATGGGGGGCTAAAGGCCACAGAAGACTTTATAGATAAAAAAGAACAGAAACCAACTCTTTCTAACATAAAAATAAAGAAAAATGAAGAAAACTTGGTAGAAACAGAATTAATAGAACAGCTGGAGAAGCAGCCTTATAAAGAGACAGAAATCAAAGCAGTTTTGAAGAGTTGGGAAATAGGAACCCAGGCAGGGTCTCAGAGCCAGGACAGTCCAGTCAGCACCCTGCAACTGGCATGGAAGATTCCCCGTTTCTTTCATCCTGGCACTATTTATACTAGACCCAAAGTTCTGGAAGAAAGAATCTGATTGACCAGCTTAGGTCATGCCTCATCTACCTGATTGCAACAGGGCCATGAGAGAAACGAGCTACCTCCCTTTAGGTTCTGTGATGGGGGGGCAGACATTTGCCTTCTGATAAGGGACATACTATCTAGCCAAGGACACACAAAGGAAAAGAGGGTTACTTACCCAGAAGGCAACCAGGATGCTAATGGAAGGGTGAACATAGCCAAAAAAGTGACAAACGTCACGGCAACAGCTAAGCTGAGACATGCATGGGGAAGACTCAGCTAGTCCCAGAGAGAGAGAAGAGTTTGTTTAGGAAGAGAAACAAGCGTGTGCAAAGTCTGGGACAAGAGGAAGCTTGGTGAATTCAGATAATTAAAGTAATTCATAATGGCTAGGGCACAGAGTTGGAGAGGTGGTGTGGTAGAGTCAAAGAGGCCAAGAGTGAGAGGAGATGATGTTAGACAGGAAAGCAGGAACAAGGTGACACTGTGTCTTAAAGAGAAGTGAAAAGCTTGGAGTTCAGTCCTGAGGATGAGGGACATGTTAAAGTGTTTTTGAGAGATGACTTTGGCCATTGCAATAATTCCGGGAGAGATGAAAGTAGCCTGAACCAGGATGATACTAAGTGAATGGAGAGACATGATTAATTAGACCTAGGGGAGGAGGAGGTGACAAAGTGGGAGGAGACAGGATGATTCCCAGGTTTCTGGCTCAAGGTGCTGCATGGATCATAATGCCATATACAGAGGAAGGGAGTTAAGGTGAGGGAGATGAGTTAGGCGTTGGACATACTGAGCTTGAAGTAGATTGTTGAATATATGATTTTGAAAGTCAGGAGAGAATTTAGGCAAAAGATTTAGGTTAGCTATTTATCACTATATAGAAGCCAAAGTGACAGACAAAACGTCACAGGAACAGTATATAGAATGAGAGAGATCCTAATATCAAACCCTCACAGCATCCACTCATAAAGACTGAGCTGAAGAAAAGCAGCAGCCAAAGAGAATCACAAGGATGACCAGAGAGGTAAGATGGAAAACAGAGCGGTGTCCGAGAAGCCAAGGTAGGGGGACTGCTTTAACATGAGGAAATGAGCGATGGTGTCAAATGTTGAGTAAAGTAAGGAGGGAGAAGTGTCCACTGGATTTGTCAACAAGGAGGTGGCTGGTGTATAAGTGGAGTTTCAGAGGAGTCATGGGAGCAGTGGCCAGACTGCAGGGGGCCAAGGAGCAAGGAGGTGTAAGGATGTGGAGACAGTGCAGCCCAGGGGTACTCAATCCTGCTGCACAGGAGAATCGCCCACAGAGCTTTGAAAACTTATTGATGTCCAGGCCCACCTCTCCAGATTCAGATTTAATTGGACTAGAGTAAATTTACAGAAAGAGTTAGTTTCCTCTTGCTGCTGTAACAAATGACCACCCACATAGTGGTTTAAAATAACACAAATTTATCTCACAGTTCTGTAGGTCAGAGGTCCACACGGGTCTCACTGTGCTAAAATCAAGGTGTTGGCAGAGTTCTGTTCCTTTCTAGAAACTCCAGGGAAAATCTGTTTTCTTAACTTTTCCAGCTTCTAGGAGCCCCCTTCATCCATCTTCAAAGCCAGCAGCATTGTAGCTCTCTGTTCCTTTACTCCCTAGTTACATCTCCCTCTTGCTCTCTGTTTTAGCCTTCCTTTACCACTTTTAAAGACCCTCACGATTACATTCAGGGCCCACCTGGATACTCCAGGACAATCTCCACACCTCAAGATCCTTAACTTAATCACAGGGAAGGTAACGGGTCCTGGGAAATAGGCCACGGACATCTTTAGAAGGCTAGCCTTCTGATTTCCACACGTGGGTAAAATTTTAAACACCCCAGGTGATTCCTCTGAGCAGCCAGGGTTAAGCAATGCTAGAAGAAGAAAGAAGATGATAGAGAGTTTCTTATTTTGTTTTGTTTTAAAAAATGGGGTTTGAAACAGTAGAAATAAAGACAGTCATTTCAACTCTATGCTCTTTTTTTTTTCCAGTCGAGTCTTAATAAAGAAATTATATTAGAGAAGAACAATTTTTACTTGACACTTTTAAAGTGTGCCCAGAGCTGACTCCTTTCTCCTTCTTCCCGTTACTCAAAACATGACATATTGTATGAAGCTTCTAAACCCACAGTTATAATTAAAAAGACGAGCAAAAGATATGCAGTCGCATGCTCAAGGTGAGCCTGAAGATATCCAAGCCTAGATTTATAGAAAATGAGCTTTTCAGACACAGAAACTGAAGAGGCTAATCGGAAATGAAACTCAATTTTCTCCAACACAGCGGCCTGAGGTTCCTTGAACCCCGTCTTTTGTCAGCACTGGGGACTCAGAAGTGAAGGAGCACAGAGATGATCAAATGCCAAGATCGCCATATTGCATGGGGAAGGCGAGCGGGTGTTTTGGTTGGAAGGGGGAAGAGTGTTCAATTAATCCTGAAATGTTTGCAAAAACAAATGATGGGCAAAAAGAAACTCAACTTGAAAGAGGTGTGATTCTTTATGAAACAACCGTCTCTACCAGTCTGGCAGCTACATAACGAACACGTCAGCCAGCCAGGCTGGAGCAGATAATTAGGAACAAGCAGCAGCCAGTGGACAGTTTTCCTTAAAACCAAGAACAGCGTGGCAGATGGGCAGGCCTCAGCGGCCCACCACTGTGGCTTGGGGGAGACTGGGCCATGCCTCCCCTGTCTGCCTGGGGCCCAGGGACAAGCCGCTCCCCCTTCAAAATGGAGCCAGGATGGGAAGGCACACATTCAGACTGTGCAAGCATCTGTCCACGCCTCAGTCCCTGGCCAGCAACAGAGGAACTTGGGACCAGAGTAATTAAGCCCCTGGAGGGATCCCACAGGCCTGTCAGAGGGACGGGATTCCTCCCTGCTCTTCAGACAGTCCTTGTTCTGGGCACTCTCAGGACTGCAAAGTATTTGAGGGTTGCCTTGCCCTTGACCTCTTAAATACAGAGGAAAAAGAGCCACAAAAAATATATGTATTCTGTTTAAGCAATCGCCTCCTAGTTACACAAAAAAAGGAATATTTACGTAATTCAATTAAGGCAGAGTGCTGATGTATGCAGAATGAAGGCTGGAGTTTACAACGGCGCCTCTGCCACTGTCCCCGTGGTTGAGCTTGGGTCATGAAATAACCGTGCCTTTGTGGTCGGACTTGTGCCTGCTTGACAGGAAAGCACCAGTGTGACGACAGTGATGCATCCAGTTCCCCAAGGCAGGCAGCTTAATGACTGCTCCACAACGACCCAATAGAACATATGATTTGTGTTGCTGTAGAAGGCACTGCCGACTGCCAGATGGAGGTGAACACGTTAGAACTGACACAGTCAAACACAAGGAGGGGCAAAATATTCTGAGCTTCCACACTCCTGCCCTGCATCCTCCCTTCCTGTCTTCTCCTGAGGAGTCCACACAGTCCGGGATCTGACACTCTGACAGTGGTGGGTCTGCATCTGACTGTGTCCTCCCCCCACCTCCCACCCCCTTCCAGCACTCACTCTTCCCCAGTCTCTGCTCCCATACACCCCTTCTCACCACTCAGCAGAGCCGCCTTCCTTTTCTGCCGTTGCCCTTGCCAGCATAGCTGCTCTGCTCCTCCTGGGGCAGAACTGCCCCAGGTTCACAGGAGACAGGGTGTCGTGACCCATTTTGACTGAAAAGTCCAGTCCCTGCTCACCACTTCTTTCTGCCCGACTGCAAGTGCCTGCTAGAGCTGCCTCTGCTCTTGGCACTTTGCTCTCTTCAAAGGCATGAGTTGCTCCAGGAAGAGGGGCTGTCCGGAAGTCTCTGTGCCCTCCTGAGAGATTCAGTCTAGTTAGTTGTTGGGGTATATGCTTCCAGGCTTTTGTCTGTGTGTTCATACATACCTACAAGAGATTTGTGTACAGGTCAACTGCCTGCTTGTCCTTCCCTTGCTCTGTTTCTGTATCTGTGGGCACCCAGTCAGCTCTGCCAATGGAAGGCACTGGTGGAAGACTGGAGGGTAAGAGGCAGGAAGAAGCCTCTCTCTGCCTCCTAAGGCATCTCTTCCACAGCTTCAGAACCCACATGACAGGCCCACCAGGTTCAGCTCCCAGAGTATGACCCTGATTCTGAGGCCTGTCAATACTGTCTTCTCTTTGTTCCTCTAACAGAGGGATGGCAGCTTCTCACTGGGGATAATTGCTGAATGAGCTCAAGGTCTTCTATTTGCTTCTTTGTTCTTCCATCTCATGAAACCAATTTCCTGTACTAGATTCACTCATAAAATCATCTTAACCATTTCTAAGTGTGCAGCTCAGTAGTGTAAGTATATTTACCTTATCATAGGTTCATTCTATTTTAAATACTAGAGAAGTTTCTATTTTCCTGGTTGATACAGTTCTTGGAGTGGTTTTTAGAAACATTCTCAAAATGGAATTCTGGTTTGGGTTGCTCACCTGTTAGAGGATGAATATAGTGATGTTCTCCTTGCACTTGGAAGTAATTTGTGGCACACAGGGGCAACATCTTTACTGAAATTGTCCCATGAAGGTTGCCTGGGATAATGTGCCATTTAGGACAAGGCTTTGGGAGATCAAGCAACTCCTGTACTCAACTCTATAAGCTCTTAGGTAGCCTGCTGCTTCTAAAGGTGCTGAGAGCTCACAGACAGGAACCTATGAGCTCAGCATTGAGAACCATTGAGCTACTTTGGTGTCTTTAAAAGAATCTCTTATTTCTGGTAGCCCTGAGTAGACATGTCTGAAGATTTGGCCCCAAATCTAATAGTGCATGTTACAGAATGACATCGTAAGCTGACTACAAAACTGAGCCATGTCTCATATGTTAACGTCAGGGCACTAGTTGAGAAGGAGTGAGATCCTGAGCCTTGAGAGGGGGACATTTGGACGGTTTGGCAATGCTTAGAACCTTGAACCGGCAAACTCTCTGAGCCGCCCTTTCTCGTGGAGGCAGTCTGTCTTTCTTTGTCTCTGGAAACTAGCCGTCCTTTGCTTAAAGTCGCTGTAATGAAATGATCTTACCTTGGGCAGCTTCTTGAAATGGAATACTATTGTCCTCAAGACCCACTCCTGCTACTTCTCCTTGCCTCTGGACCCATAAATAGAATCCGATCCCACTGTACTCTAGGGGGAGAATCACAAGGTGTGTTCTGGGAAAAGATATCTTATACACCAAAGGAAACGCAAGCTTTTGCTAATTCTTATGAGCAGGAGACTGGAGAACAGCTGTGCAAGCAGATTCTAAGGGTGACAGCCTGAGAATAGAAAATAACATTAGATAAAGCTGAATCTGTCAATTAGGATATACTTACTCAAGAATACAGACAATGTTCTAGCTCATGCAGCTGGAAACAGTTCCAGCAGTTTCCTTGATTGGTTGGGGGAACCTTGGGTTCATCCGCCTTCATTCAATTACATGAAGGTGCCAAAACTTCTCTAGGATAATGAGCTTTGCATACTTCTGTCAGGTCCACTGTCCATAGATTTCGGGAATGCCTCATTTATCACCATGGTCTCTCACACAACATTGTGAGCAAGTAATACATTTTGTAACGAAGGAGGTGCAGCAATGGCCCGGCACCCATGAAACTCAGCAGGCTTACCATATACCTCAATTGCCCAGAAGAAGCTGGCCTGATAAAATGACTTGTTACAGACCCAGTCACAGTGCCCAACGGGAGACAACAGCCTGTGAGGTTGGGTACTGTCCTATAGGATGCAACATATGCTTTAAACTGCAAAAATGGTTGGTGCTCTTTCTCCTGTAGCCAGAACATGTGAGTCTGGGAACCAAGGGGCGATGACTGGCCCCTTCACTATTGTACCCATTCTCGGAGATTTGCTTCCTGTCTCTGCAATCTTGGACTTGTTCCCAAAGGATGATGGATTCCACAGGGAAGAGGAAGGGGAGACTGCCGGCTAACTGTTTGGATTTCCTCACGGCACTGGACCAACAGACAGAGAATGGGGTTGATTTCAATTGTCAAGGGGAAATTGGGTTGCTGCAACCCAGTGGAGGCAAAGCGGTCATCACAGAAGCCCGGGGATAATCTTGGATGCCTCCTAGTACTTCCAGATAAAAATCAATAGAAGAATAGAACAACCCAATAGAGGCATGGCCACAAAAGAATCAGAGCCTCTAGGAATTGTGATCTGAGTCACCCTGTCAGGTCAAGAACCCAACGAGGTGGAGTGCTGGCTAAGGGCAAGGTGACAGAGAATGGGTGGTGGAAGGAGGAAATGATAGAATATCAACAGTGCTCTCGTGACCAGTTACAGAAATGATGACTTTAGCAGCTATGAATCTTTTGTATGTTAATATTATTCAATTCTTTCTTTCTTTTTTTTTCTCTTCCCTTATTTTTTATGATAAGTGTCAGTGGTGTTTAACTTTACAATTAAGTCAGTGGACCACCAGACTATGAGAAGTCACATCCAGACCTTTGGGAAGGATCATATCAACTGGAAATTATGCACTTGAAATGGGTAATGACAACTGATGAGACTTTGGGTCTCCCCTTGTTGAGAGGGTGAGAACATTTTTGGTTTATATGACACGCGCTTCATGTCAGGCATGTGAGAATTGATGCCAGGCTGCAACAGGGATGCACTGTGTAGCTCAACTGCCTGTTGCCTTTTATATCCACTCTCGCTCCTCTTTTGCTCTATTCTGTACTTCAGGGAACAATTTTTCTCAGGCTGTCTTTTCCCCTGGCTTCTGAGTAGATATGCCCAATAGGTTATGATGGCAGAAGACTGAAAGGTGGGAGGAGAAGAGAAGACAAGCTTTTCTCCCCCTCATCCTGCTTCCTGTAGCATCTCTGTAGCGGCTGCAATTCCTCCACAGGTTCAGCTCCCAGGGGACAGACCCTCCCTGTAGGTAAGTGACCCAGCACCGCGTAATGTTGACTCTTCACTCTGTTTCTCTAGTTTAGGGGTGCTTTTCACCTTTGTAATCAATTCTCTGTATTAAATTCCCTCTCTTTTAAATATTTACAGGACTTTTTATTTTTCTAGTGGGAACATAATGATATAGTTTGTTTCATGTTCTAAAAATAGGCTATATATTGTCCAGCAACTTGTTCTTTGGCCCTAAAATGTATCAGGGATGCCCTTCTATTTCAGACAAACAGATCTCTCTCTCTTTTTTTTTGAGAGATAATTCACATACCATAAAATTCATCCTTTTAAAATTTACAGTTCAGTGGCTTTTAGTATATTGTTCATAAAGTTGTGCAAACATCACCACTATCTAATTCCAGAATGTTTTCATCACTGCCCTAAGCAGCCCTGTATTCATTAGCAGTCGCCCCCTATTCCTTCCCTCTCCCGGTCCCTGGGAATTAGCAATATGTTTTTTGTTTCTATGGATTTGCCTCTTCTGGACATTTTATACAAATGGAATCATACAGTATGTGTCCTTTTGTGTCTGGCTTTTTTCACCTAGCATAATGTTTTCAAAGTTCATCCGTGTTGTAGCATGAATCAGTGCTTCATGCCTGTTTATGGCTGAATAATATTCCATTGTATTGATATGCCACCTTTTGCTTATCCATTCATCAGTTTGGGCTGTTGCCACTTTTTGGCTATTATGAATAATGCTGCTAGGAACATTCATGTACAAGCTTTGTGTGGACATATGTTGTCAATACTCTTGGTTTTCACCTGCTGGGTCACATGATAACTCTCTATTTAACCTTTTGAGGAACTGCCAAGTCTTCTCAAAAGCAGCTGTACCATTTTACACTTCTAGTTTATTCTCTTAAATGGCTACACAAAATTCCACAATATGGCAATATGAAGGGTCTATAATTAATTTAACACATCCTCCAGTGAAATGTATTTAAGCTTTCTCCATTTCTTCACGATTACAATTAATCGTGATCATTCATGACCCCGCAGTTTTGTGCACCTCCATAGGTACAGGGATTCTTCATGTGAAATTGCTATTTGATTTAATTTTTCACTTTTCAAATTTTTTGTTATTTTAAGTTTTGCTTTGAAGTGTGCCAAAGTGCACCCAAAAGTTGGTACTAATCTATACTCAGACAACAGTGTCTGAGTATCCAGCAGGGGAAAACTTTTTCTTCTTGTTTTAAGTTGCATTGCTCCGATTGCTAGTGGGAGTGAGCTTCTTTTCAAGTACTCGTAAATTTATTACCCAAACATAAAAGCTAGATTGGGTGATTTCTAAAATCCTTCGCAGCTATAAAATTTGACTTATGTGATTTATGCTCTGGCAAGAAGTGCTGGTTAGGACAACACTGGCCGAAGCCAGACCTGGCTTTATGGAGCATGTGATTGTTTAATTGTGTTTCATAGGTGCTGGAACAGGGCCTCAGCTCACCAATATCCTCCCACAGGATGTCCACGAATCGAGCCAAATCTCTCTATATTTAGTCTAGGAAAACAACACCAGTGCTTCTAGGAGAGGCACAAGTTAGCACAACCAAGGGAAAAGAGCAAGTTTTGATTGAAATTAGGGAAGTGATATCTGAGAGGCCAAAAGGGCATAGAAAAGAGAAGTCGGACTATTGAAGAACAGAATTTACCTACTTCTCATTTTCACCTAAAGCCAACCGTTTCCTGGAGGGAAGACTGTGTTGTAATGGAATGGGCCTTGATTACAGAATCAGGAGATTTAGGGTCTAGTCCTGACTCAGACTCTCATAGGAGGTCTTGCGTCATTTCCACATCTCACTTTTCTAGTCTATTAAATGGTAATATTCCCTAATACCCCAAATTATTATAAAGTTCAAATAACAGAACAGGTAAAAATGCAATGAAAAAGATAGTGTTCTACCTAAAAGCCGATGCCATCGAGTCTTCTGTCCCATATCCAGTAGTCACAGAAGCAGCTTAACCTGGCCAGCAGTCCAGATGGAAGTGCCTGGCAACTTCACTCCTCCACGTAGGGGGAATCCCAAAGGACACTTAGAAGCGCACAGATTAGAAGAGCCGCGCTGTGTGCGTGCCTCCCCATTCCACAGTGCACACCTGGGCTCTGGCACCTGCGCTGGGCCCTTCTTCATCTTCCAAAAGATTAACACAGTAATTTAGGGACCCAGCTGGGCTTTATGTATGTTTCATTTATTTCTCAGGTCCTCTTATTCCACTGTTTTCCTCTTTTGTTCCCATTATTTCCCAAACTCTTCCAATTTCCTTGTAAATAAAATTAAATGGCAGTCAAACTTGGAAGACATCTGGTGGGCTGACCCTAGCTAGGTGCCAGACATAGTTAGCTGTCCACCCAGAGTCCATGCTTTCCCATCCCTAATTAAAGACTGTAATAAGAAGCACCTTGGGATTATATTTCCCAGCCTCTTGACATCTAGATGCGACCATGTGACTAGTTTTCACCCATGGACTGTGGGCTGGAATCATGTATGTCATTTCCTGACCAGTTTTTTTTAGAGTGAGAGTACCTGCTTCACATTCTCTTTTATCTCCTGCCAGCCGGATGCAGATGATGACATGGCTCAGAGAATGGCTGAGCTGTACTATAGAAGGAAACTTCATTCCTGGAAAATCACACTGAGGAAAGCTGACTTGCCTTGACTATTACATAAGTGAAAAATAAAATTCTATTATGTAATTTCGACGTCTATTTTTTCAGCAGCTACCATTACTTTGACATCCTGCCTGAAAACGTTTCACCAACATGACAGTTTTAATAAACCAAGTACTAGCAAATTTCATGACACTCCCAATAGACATCTTCATTAGAGCCTAGAAGTTTCTTCAAACAGAAAGCTCATTAAACTACCCTCATGTCATAGGACAGCTTGATTCTGCTATATCCAGCAACTCTTGGCTTGTGCTTTGAAAAGCTCTGAAGCAGGAGAAACAGATGTTTTACAACAATAATTTACAAAAAATATGTTGATTGTATGTTACTGAAAATTATCAGCAAGTATGAAAGATTCAAAGAAATATTGCAAGAATAAGATCAGTCTTCTCCGGAAGCTTACAATGTAAACAGAAAGGCAATATGCTTATACAAATAACTCTACTTCAAGACAGTGTGTCTGGTTGGTACCAGGAATAGATGCTCTAAGACTTTTAAAGAGGTTGAGGTCATTTTTATTTGGGGGCAATAAAGCAAAGCTTCATGAAGGAAATGGGATTTGAGCTGAGGGTGAAATTAAGTGGTAGAATCATAGACAGAGGCCAAGAGAAATTAAACTGGCAAGTTAATTTATTGTTAGATGCTAGATATCTAGAAGGTCTTCAATGCCAGGCTGAGGAAGTTGGACATCATTAGGCATTAGGCATTAGGACATCATCAGGTAACAAGGAGCTGGTAATTTTAGGTCCCCTTTAAGTCCTAGAATTTTAGAGCTAAAATATGTGGCTTACGTATTGCACAAACCATGGCAGCTGTCTGTTCTTTTCAGAGAGATACTCCAAGCCTCCTTTATTTCTCTTTGGTTTACCTTCGAGGTCCCTAAATTTCAAATACCACCTTCACATTTTATTCCATTCCTATATACCACTTGTATATTACTTAATATTTTTCTTTAAGTCTATTTCTAATTGACTCCTAAGAAAAAAATATCTGTGGAATTACAGAATGGGCATACATGTGGGGTAAAACTTTTTTCTAATAGTCAAATAAATGCATACTTAACAAAATTTAAAAAGTATTCTTCTGTTTGCCACCTACATATGCGCAGTGCCGCTAGTGATGTACAGATCACACTGAAAAACATGGTCCTGCTCTGAACCATTACACACGTCTTCTCTCCTGGGTTCCCAACTCACTTATCTTTCCACATTCACTTCCTCATCTTGTTTTGTCCATTTTCGGACTCGGTAACTGATGAGTAAGTAATGTTGCCACAGATGATCCTAAAATCTTAAGGGTTCAACAAAATGAAAGTTTATTTCTTGCTCACGACACAGATGGGACAGCCCTCTGCCATCGTGTAGTTAAATCATCTGGAACACAAGCCCTCTGGGGTCACCATGGCGGGGAAAGAGAGAGGAGCTGGAGATCATACGGGTTTATTGAAGGGCCAGGCCTAGAAGTAGCCTATGTCACTTCTGCTCACGTCCCGTTAGCCATGTGGCTCCAGCCTAGCTGCAAGGGAGGCTGAGAAATGCAGCCGATCCCACAATATTGGTGAGCACTGAGGGTTTCCACCATGGTAAACTAGGTCCTACTGACCTACGGATCCTCTGGATCATTGATCCAAAACTGTCCCAGGACAGATGGGCATCTCAGAATGAAAAGATCAGGTCATCTGCTTAACTGGGCAAGTATTTTTATCAAAATGATCACTAAGGAATTCAAGCAGCCAAGCCTAGCACTCATTCTCTTCATCAGTCTCATTATAATAAAGGGCAAAGCGAGTTCTACAGTGTTTCTCTACTTTCCCTGCACTCACCTCTCCCCCATTCACCTCGCCCCCACTCAATCTCTCCATGAGAGTTTGAAAATAGAGGCTGTATTAGTTTCCTGCTGCTATGGAAACAAATGGTCACAGATTTAGTGGCTTAAACAACATAAACCTATCATCTTACAGCTATGTAGTAGAGAAGTCTGAAATGGGCCTTCTTGGGCTAAAATCAAGGTGTCAGCAGGGCTGTCTTCCTTCCTGGAGGCCATAGGGGAGCATCTGCTTCCTTGCCTTTTCCAACTTCCAGAGGACACCGACCTTCCTGGGCTCGTGGCCCCTTGGTCTCGAAAGCCGGCAGTGTTGCACTGACTCTTTATCACATCTTACCACTTTGACACTCACTCTTCTGCCTCTATCAACAGCTTTTTAGGACCCCTGTGATTCCATCGGGTCCACCAAGATAATCTCATCTCAGGGTCAGTTGATTAGCAGCTTAAGCCCATCTGCAACTTTAATTCTTCACCAGGAAACTAACATATTTGCAGGTCCTGGGAATTAGGACAGAGATATCTTTGGGGAGGCCGTTTTTTGTTTACCTGAGCTAACATCTGTTGCCAATCTTCTTTTTTTTTCCTCTTTTCTTCTCCACAAAGCCCCCCAGTACATAGTTGTATATTATAGTTGTAGGTCCTTCTGGTTGTGCTATGTGGGATGCCACCTCAGCATGGACTGATGAGCAGTGCCATGTCTGTGCCCAGGATCCAACCTGGCGAAAGCCCAAGCCGCAGAAGTGAACTTAACTACTTGGCCACGGGACCAGCCCCTTATGTTTTGAATATAGCTTCTTTTGAAACCTCAGAAGATTTAGGAATAAGGGCCTGGATTCCCTCATCCAAACAATGGCCTGGCTGCCTCCTTTAAATGGTGCATGGGCCCACAGGCAGCCGTGAGCTCCATCACTTCCTGTTACCACGTATTCCCAGCCCACTTCAAGTTATGTGACCTGTCTTGCCCCCTTTAAATTTGCAAACGTTGTACCAGGTATCTTACTTACATCTGGATCCCAAACTATCATTTTATTCTGGACTTTAGAGACCTTCGTCCTGTGTTGGCAGCACGTGATCCTGTTAGAATTCTGCCGTCTGCACAGAGATGTCACGACAGCCCTTTCTTCTGACTCTGGAAAGCAAACGGGCCTGAGAGCAAGGAGATGCTGTGTGGTATGGCTAGATGACCAGGGGCATTCAGAAGACCCTCTCAGGCCTCTGGTCATAAACCTCCTCAAGCAGAGGGGACCCAATTGCATCCTGGAGCAAGGGACAAAGTTTTAATTTGTTGTCACTAGATCAACACCCGCCCCCCTTTCTTCTTCTCTTCAGTCCTTGGTACGAGATCTCTCTAATGAATCTCTTTACTCTGACAACAGGCCTGATCCTGGCTCGCATCCAAGTACACGCTGGCTTTCATTGTCCTCATGGGCTCCAGTGAAGGGCAACTCACTTTGTTTCACTTGCAGATGCTCATGGATCCGGCGCCGGCATTAATAACGCTGCAGGCCTGGCCATTCGATCTTCATCAGTGGCCGGCACCACGCGCCGTTCCGCAGATGATAAGCTGCCGCCACTGCAGGGAGATGAACTCTTCATTACCCGGGTCAGGCTGCGGGGCCTCCACGCCAAATACCCGAAAATCACATTAGCCAGGCAAAACCTCTCCTGTCACATTGATGGCAGGAGAAAGAAAGAGACCTTAAAGAACTGAGTTACGTTGAGACTCTGACAAAGGTTGTGGTACAAGAGACAGGGGTGGGAGCTCTCTCCTTGAGGCTCGTGTTTCCCCAGCCTCTGTCATGTGTGCTCCGCCTTTGGGATTTTTGCCATTTCTGCATCATACTTGTAATTGTATTCATGTGATATTTCCTTAAATCAACTGTATATTTATTTGCTTCTATTTAGCCCCATCGTAGGCAATAATAACAACAAAACTAGAGCTTAGATGTGCTAGTTATACTTTTTTTCTAATACACGTTACAATTGGGATATTTATTTAATGAAAATTAGGATATTAATATTAAAATAAGAAATGTTGATCCACATATCATCTAAAATTATCTTACATGCTATGCGTTGGATGCAAATCATAACATGTTTTGGAAAACAGAGATCTAATCTATCCTCACAGCTCACAGCAGAATCACACCTGAACTAAATGACACAGATTGCTCCTGTGCCATTCTCAAGGCTCTCCGGGTAGAGCTCCCAAAATTCTGAGGGTACCAGTATCTGTAGGTACCAGTATCATTGAGAAGTTCTTTCCGACATCTCACCTGAATCTCTCAGCTTGCTCTGTCTGCTTCCTCATATTTTGATCTATTGTTGATAATGGCAGAACTAGAAATTCTAGACGGCTCAGCAGAAGATTCTAGAAGAGTCCATCTCCTCTAGTGCAGTGGTTCCTGGGTGGCATGGCAGAAACCAGCCTGGAGCTAACTCTCCAAGTTCAGAGATGGAGACAGCCCACATTTTAGAGCTGGACAATAAAGAAAAGAAGCAAATCGAGAAGAAAAGAAGCATGAGTGGGTGAGGCAGACTGAACAACAGTGTCCCAGAGCAGAGATCAGCCAACGTTTTTCTGAAAAAAGTCAGATAGTAAATACTTGAGGTTTTCCAGGACAGATGGTCTCTGCCACAACTAGTCACCTCTGTCATTAGAGCGTAAAGGCCGCCGTAGACAGTCCAGAAACAAATGGGCACGGCTGTGTTCCAGTAAAACTTTATTTACAAAAAGAGGCAGGGGGGCCACAGTTTGCCGACACTGTTTTAGTGTGTTAACTGATGAGAGTAATAGAACCAATAGTATAGTATATATATAAGATACATTTTTTAAAAGATTTATTATAAGGAATTGACCCATGTGATTATGGAAGTGAAAGTCCCAAGACCTGCAGGGAGAGTCCGCAAGCTGGAGACTCAGGAGAGCTGATGAGTAGTCCCATCTGAGTCTGAAGGCCTGAGGACCAGGAGAGCCGGTGGTGTAGCCCTAGTCTGAAGGCTGGCAGGCTTGAGACCCAGGAAGAACCAACATTTCAACTGGAGTCTAAAGGCAGGACAAAAGCCATGTCCCAGCCTAAAGGTAGTTAGGCAAGACGAATTCTTATTTGGGGGAGGCCTTCAACTGACTGGATGATGCCCACCCACACTAGGGAGGGCAATATGCTTTCCTCAGTCTGGAGATTTAAATGTAAATCTCTTCCCAAAACACCCTTGCAGAAATACCCAGAATAATATTTGATCAAATATCCGGGCATCCCATGGCCCAATCAGTTGACACATAAAATTAACCATCACCCCTGGCAAGGTTCTGTCTCTGGTCCTAGGACTGGAAATTGTCAGACCAGGATGAAGTCCCAGATTTGCAGAGGAGGCAAAGCTGAGAGACAAGTTGGATGTAAGAGATTTGTTAAATTCCTGAAAGATTCTAAGGATGGATACAAACTTTTGAAATAAGAGGTTATTAGAGCTGGAAGTTGGACAAGACCTTCCAGATCATGAAGCCCGAATCTTACATTTTTCAGATAAGAAGGCTAAGGTTTAGAGAGGTCCAGAACAAAATGACATAAGGATTAAATATGAAATTATGCACCACGAATTTTAAAATTAATTGCAGAAGTATGGGAGAGATTTGACTAAACTGTATGTTATTCACATGCAAAGATAACTTCAGGAGTTTAGTTTATGACAGTTCACTGTAGGTCAATAGTATGATGCAGGTCCCAACAATGGTTTTGCAGCCTACGTGCCTCAGTGGGAGAAGGGTGCTCCAATTAAGGGAAATAATATTTCCACCTTGCTTTGCCCAGGCAATCTGCTTCTAAAGTATTGCTTGTCATTCAGAATCACACACTTTACCAGGGGCAAAATTACTACTAGGGTGGATAATGATATCACTCATTGAACGTCCTCCATGGCCGGGCCAGGCCTGTGCTGGGCATTTCTGGGACCACACTGCTGACCCTCATCACAACCCTCTAAGGCGGTTGTTGTGGGCAGTGAGGCAGGCTCAGACTATTTTAATATAGAAACACAACAGTTTTGTTTTTCTTCCCTTTCTTTACTGCACAAGGTAGGTTTGAAGTTTAAGCCCCACCCACCCCACTCCTTGAGAGAAGGAGAGCTAGCTTTCTATTGATTTGAACTCTTGTGCCCAGAAGCCTGGGAGCTGATCAAAGAGAAGTTGTCCAAGAAGACAAAGGGGTCTCTGTCCAGGAATATTCACGGGGAAGGAGCACCATGAAGGGCACCCTTTGAGCATTCAGCATGGGAGCCTCCTCTCGAGAAGGCAGCACCCATCGCCCTCCTCAGAGGCTGTGCTGGCCATGCCCTTGAGAGAGATTCCGTGAGAACTTCACGACACTGGAAACCAGCCACAGGCGCTCAAGAGCTTTCTTGGTTTTCTTCTGATTCACAATAGATGTCACAAGTGTAGGGTAGAGCCCACACAGGCCTGTGCTAATGAAGAATAATCCGACCCAGTCAAGATGCTTGAGCTTGCACAATAATGACTCCCTCATTACAGTGCTTTCATTTTCAGATGACAATGCTGAGGTTTCAAGATTAATTTACTGGCAGTGCCTAGATTTGAACTCTTGTTTGACTCCAAAGCCCATGCTTTGGATATTCTCTTGATAAGTAATACTCTCTTGATCAATGGAGTATGTCCAAACAAGAGTGTCTAGGAAACTAAAGATGCAAAGCCTAGAGGAGACTTTGAGGGCAAGGGCAGATAGGGAGGAACATGGTTCCTCCTTTTGAGTATTTAAAGGATTATCATCTTGAAAATAAATTAAACTGTTCTGTGTTATTCCATGAGTAGACCTTGGATCAACTACAAGTCACAAGAAGATAAATTTCAGCTGAAAGCAGTAGAGGAACTCAAAATGGAATGGACTTCCTTCCTACCTAGTGAGATATTTGTCACTGGAAGTGTACAAGCAGATGCTGAGCGAGCAGGTCAGGAACATGGAACATTGAGTAGGAGACTGGTTCTTGCTCTCTGCAGTTTTTCCTTACGTTAAGATTCTACGACGCTAAGAAGGTAAGAATTTGGCAGAACCTCTGAAGCTTGGCCTGGTTCCTGGCTCCGTGTTCCATGTTCTGCTCACCCAGAGGAACCAAGGCTTCCCATCACCAACAGGTGTCCCTCGGAGACGCCCATGCCTGGTCTGCCTGCCTTCCCTCTCTGGGGCCCATGGTCAGTGCATCAGCCCTGTTCCCCTCTGCCCAGAGAGCTCAACGCAAGCTTTCCCTTGAACTTCCTGCTGCAGGGCCTGACCCTCATGCCCTCAGGGGGACCCCTGAATACTATAGCCAGAGGGAAAGAAGGTGTCATGGGGCAGGAGGTCAAGGCACACTCCTGCGGTAATTTTCTGACCCCATGAGTCCCCTGTGAAACCCATAACATTTGTTCTTCATCAGACCTCACTGCCTTTTTCAAGTATGACTTGCATGATTCTTGAAGCAGACTGGGGAGAGAGGATAGACACACAAAATCTACCCACACCATGAGTCAGAGTATGAAAGTGCCTGGGCAGCGGTGGAGGCTGGAGGGGGTTGTTGGAGGGACTGCCAAGAGAGGGAGATCTGGGCCCTCAGGAGGGACGAGTAGATGCATGAGAAGGTGTTAGTGTGAGATTTATGACTGAAGGTTCCGGGGTGTGGGGGCCCTAGGGTGACAGTGTGAAAGAATGCATGTGCTCTGAGTCTGTAGCGATTTAATGTCCTTGGGCCTGACCCCTGCAGGGCTCTAATGTCACCACAGAGTGAGAGAAACAGAAAAGTAGAGCCTCTTTTTTCCTTTGAAAATCAACCTTCTCACACAGTGAATGACTGTGTCTAAGCAACGTGGGAATAACCACCCCTGTGGAATCGAGCATCAAGAGAACTGGATTCATGTTCAGCTGCGTGGAGGACAGATGCGTGATCTCAGAGGGCGCCTTCCAGCTCTGGGACGTGGGGCCAAACATGCAGAGAGACGGGTTAGGCCTCCATCACCTGTTGCATTGGTGACCTGCAGATTGTGGGATGTGGGGGGCCTCCCGCGGCCCCCAGTGCCTAGCGCACGTCAGCCTTCCCAAGGGCTGATTATTGTTTCTGCAAATGAAATACAGATAGATAGTTTCACTTCAGTGCTTCACTTACAAACCAAAATTAGAAAGAGAAGAGGATTCAGAAACGGACCAAGCTAAGACAGAAGTGACTATGCATGGCTCCAGCTGAGGTTAGGGCCCGTATCTCCCCAGGGTCTGCTCCCCAAGAGCTGAATACTGCTCCTCTGCAGTGAAAGTATAGGCTGAGTCCTTGATGGTACTGAGACAGGAAGGGGAAGAAAGCAGGATTCAAGGCGGACTCATCTGTGGTAGGGAAGAGAGACCCAGGGACCTGGGTAGTGGGAATTATAGAAAAGTCACTCGGACTCTAGGAAAGCATATGGAACCAGGTACTGGATAGTGTGGGGTTTATAATTCCTTCCTGGAAAAGGACCGTCAAGATCCCAGGTGCTCTGTTTCAAAAGTCCCCATTTAATGACTATAAATGAGCCTGTTCTAAACAGCCCATCTGTCGTCCACCTTTTGCAAATATTTAGTTCTGTTTGTATTCTCTTCACAAGGGAAATGGTGACACAGAGCTGCTTGCCCACCATGAATCTCTCCAACTGAATGATTAATGAATCCTAAATGTCAAGTACACAAAGATGACTGGGACCATGGGGACACCTGGGGGACCCTCATCTCCCAGATACTACCGTGTTCGTTCTGGTAAGGAGTTATAGCTTTCTCTTCCTCTCCCTCCTTCAACTCATCATCTCCAAATATGGGTGAAGAGGCAGCCCCTCTTGACTGGGGGTGTTTCCTCACTGACAGAATATTAGGAACGAAAACAAGAAAGAAGAAAGAAAGACTGAAAGACCCCACCCTGTAGAATCCAGGGCCTTCGTCTCACCACTTCCCTCTGCCCCTCCATGTCCCCTCCCCCACTTTGAACTCCCTCCTGCTTACACCCCCCCCCCCACCTCTTCCTGCCTCATCTGAGCAAGAGCAAGAACAGTATATGGCAGTCACCCCACAGTCTCTCTGACTCCTGATTTAAACCCCTGCTGACTTTAGCTATGTCATGAGCATGAAAGCTTTTAGCTGAATATAAATATCTCTATTAATATAAGGAGACAATTTGTGTTTTAGACTCACAGTCAGGACATACTGCACAAATTTTGGGTTTCTCACCCAGCACATGCTTTTAAATAATTATGAGGAAAAAATACTTCCTTTCATTTTTGATTTCCTCTATAAATTTTTCCACCCAATGGGCTATTCCGTAAATAGTAGCGTTGCACTCACACTTCTGTCCCTTGAATTTTCTCACTTAATGTATGCTAGAGCTGGTCCACGTCAGACCTACAGAAGTAGATCTATAGTTCTACAGTCTTGTTAATGGCTGCAGAGTATTCCATGTATGTTGTAATTTATCCCATCAGTTCCATCTTCATGAGCATTTAGGTTGTTTCCAGATCTTTCTTGTTTTACACAGTGCTACAGCGAACATATATATATCTTTCAGTATATGTTCAAGTATACCCATAAGGATAAATTCTTAGAAGTGGAATTGCTGGGTCAAAGGGTATGCTCATTTAACATTTTTATAGATAAATACATGTAGGTACAGTATAAATCATAAATATAAATCATCGATAGCTTGCAGAACTCACCTCTAGAAATTAACAAGTGAAAGGTATCAATCCTTTGGGAGGAGCTATATATACTCTCTTCACATCTTTTTACTTACCCTAGACGTTTTGGTTTACAAAATGATGCTTGTGAGGCTGGCCCCATGGCCGAGTGGTTAAGTTTGAGTGCTCTGCTTTGGCAACCCAGGGTTTCGCCGGTTCAGATCCTGGGCACAGACATGACACCACTCATCAGGCCACGCTGAGGCGGCGTCCCACATGCCACAACTGGAGGCACTCACAACTAGAATCTACAACTATGTGCTGGGGGGTTTTGGGGCGAAGAATTTAAAAAAAAAATGATGTTTGTATTTTACATGGCTTCTACTTTTGGGGATTGGGTAGAAGTTTCTGCAATAATTAGAATATTTGAGGTAGGAAAGTTTGCAGACTAATAAAAAGATAACAGGGTGTTATAAGATCAAGACCTGCCTCCACCTAGCTATTCCCAGATATTTTCTTCCCCATTCGATCTGTAACTGGCATGTTATAGGCACTCAAAAAATATATGATGAACGAATGCGGGCACAGGTGAATGAATGATATAACTATGAAGACTTGCTCAGAGATCCAAGATCAGTCTTCTCGATTTGCCATTCTCACCTCCTTCAGCTGTACCCGGGTGAATCAGTCCCCTTGAAGTCTACTACACTCCGTTTTGTCACTTTATGTATGGATCTATAGGCTTTTGGCTTTCATTTCAAAAATCAATTTTATGTTGATAGCCTCAGTAGCCAAGAACAATAGTTTAATATCCATATGCTGGTGTGCTCAAGAATCAGTCAAGATCACTCAGCTCCTAAACACTGCCTGACCTAGCAGAAAGGAGTCTGGAAATTGGACAGGCTCTGAAACGAGTTCCAGTTGGATCCACCACCCAACACAGGACACACAGAACAAGAAACTGTGCTGTGGCCACTACTCAGTCCTTCTTATCTTGAGCTGAAGGTGATGGAGCCCCAAACCTAAAGTTGGTCAGAAATAGAAATATTAAATATGAACACAGTTCAATGCCATGTGACTTTAAAGTTACTGAACTCCTCCAATCTTCAGTTTCCTCATCTGTGAAATGGGATAAAAATACCCACGTCATGGTAAAGCCAATTCAGGCACTCTACTCACGTCTGTGAAACAAATGTAGCTAGAATTTGTTTCCCTGTATCTGATCTGGTCCTCCTCGAAACCTCCACTGCCAAGTGGGTAGGAAGGGAAAAAAGCAAATTTAATCCAATCCAGGGACAAAGTGCCCAATTCAACACTTAAAGCAGTTTCTTTAGTTAATTCCGACTCTTTCCCATTAACACCCAATCTTGCAACATTTTGCTCCCTCCTGTTTGTTCTCCCCGTGATGATAGCTGGCCTTTGGGGAACTTCCTGGGGAATTAATATCTACCCGGGCATTTCCCTCTACTACCTGCTACTCCGGGGCTCCCTTTCCTGGTTTCAGGGTGGCCCACTGCCAACCAATGGTAGTATCTGTCTCCTGTGTTGTGGTCTGTTCTCTCAGCTAAATCGGGGCCTGGTGGACCTTCTCTGCTGCCTTAACCCCAGCAGGGCCCTTGCTGGAACTGTGAACCCCTGCAATCTGGCTGGGACTCCCATTCAATCCGCAGATTAAGCAATTAGCCTCATAGTCCTTAGCTGCGATTTCACTTCATCCCAACCACTGAATCCATTTCCTCACTCCCACCTGCTCTCACAATCTCTCCAGCCTGACTCCAAGCAGACTCTTAATACCTCTTAGGATTACATTTCCCTCACTTAAAAAAAAAACCTAGAGGTGGACAGTCCAGGGTTTGTAGTTCCATGAAGTCATCAAGGATCCAGGCTTCCTAAATGTTTGTGCTTTGCTAGGCATGCTTCCAAGCTCAAGATCACCTCATATTACAGGATGGCAGCTGGAGCTCCAGCCATTATGTCCAGCTTCTAAGCAATAGAAAGAAGGGTGTGGAGTGTCTCCCTGCTGAGTTGGCTTCCTTTAAGAAGCCATCCCAGAAGTTCTACTCAAACTTTTGGTTACATTTCATCATCCATAATTTAGTTCTATGGCTATCTCTAGCTGCAGCACCATCTTTCAAGAGGGTAAATTTCTGACCCCAAATTAAGATTCTCTTATTTAGGAAGACAAAGGAATGAATAATAGGGAGATAGCCAATCCTACTGCTGACCTACAGGAACTTCTGCCTCCATTTCCTCCCATCGAGGGCTCCAGAGTTCCCACTCAGGCTTGCTTTCTGCCTCGCAGCCTGGTAGCCCCAGGTTGTGGTTCATTCTGCAAGGTCATCTTCTTCATGAATCCCAAACAGGACATCTCTACAAGATCTCTTCTGCTGCCAGCTTGTACCTCAGCCTAACAGTGCTCCTCACCCAGCAACACACATTCACATGTCCCCCTCGACTCCAGCCAGAGAAAGCAAGGTCAGGACCCACATGTTGCTACTGCCTGTTCCCCTATTTATCCCCTTCTTATTCCCACAACCCCTAGGAATGGAAGGAATAGGACTTCCACTTCCTCTTCCTTTCTATCCCTCATGTTCCTGCATCGCATCCAACAACCCTGCCTCCTCTTCCCAGTTACAATGGGGAAGAGAATGGCTGCCAGGCCCCAGGGAGGAGAAAATTAAAAATGCGCTGGCTTAACATTTTCAAAATATTATTCCTGTCACATCTATATTCTTTTTTATTTATCAAGCACATGGTAAGCAAACAGGCCTTTTAATGAATAATAGGGTTGTCGTGGGCATCAAAATGAGATAAAATATGGAAATCTCTTGCCATAATGTGTAGCATAGTATAGACGCTTAATAAATGTGAGGCATTATTGTTATTATTATTACTATTTAAATGATATTACACAGTCTTCCTCCATTTTTTGGTCTCTCCCAGAAAAACATTCTGCGAGCATGGCCCTGCCTCACAGAAACGTCATTATCCTCCATCACAGTATTCTGTTTTGCTCTGCTTTAAACCCCATTTTCTGAAAACAGGAGGAATTTTTTCCTAAGGAAAGGAGGAACTACTCAGAGACCTAACTCCTAATTAACTTTGTTACTGGACGCCGTGGAACCGCGCGAGTCACTGTTCTTTCGGGAAGGGGGCTAATTGGAAGTGGAAAGATTGATGAAGGTCAGCGTGGATGGCGACGTAGAATTATGGCTGGAGGCTGGGGCAGCTGAAGTCAGGCCTCTGCAAACCGCACTTCATCATGCGACTCTAGATTATTTCTTCCCCCTCGAGACCCCCTATACTTTGTGTTGTTTGTGTAGGAACAGCTCGAGAGCACGTGAGTTAGATCAGGCAAGATGAGAATTGATCTCTTGACGGGCAGTCGGCGGATGGCTCAGCCACAATGAGAGGGCGGCTCTGGGGACTGGACTGGAGTCGCAGTTCAACAGCCTTGAGGAAGAGTTGGCAGGAAAACGAGGACGTACATTTCTTTGACTCGGGTGTGTTTGGGCCTCAGAGTGTGCCAGGTGCGTGGGATTTCCTAGGGCTGAGCAGGAAATCCCTGAGATTTGAAGCTGAAAATAAGTAGGTCATTTTAATGTAGGGAAAATAGGGATGAGCAAATTTGTGAAGAATTATAGTTTAGTTGCTTTCAAGTACAGCACGTAGACATCCAACAAAAATATAAACAAATACTTAAAACAGCCGCAGAAAATGTGCCCACAGGGCCCAGCCCTGATGCGGCAGGAATCGCGCAGACCCGCAAAGCAGAGGGAGTTTCTAGGTCGCAGCGGATGAGCAGGGAAGCTGAGACGGGAGGCAAGGGGCAGGGCTGGGAGGACAGCAGAGCCGCCTAATGGGGGAGAGCGGCAGCCTGGGAATGGAGTTCTCTGAAGACTCTTCAGGCAAGTTGGCCCCCATTTCCTCTGGTCTCCCACACAAACTAGCCGCGTTAGGTGCAGTGAGCCAAACCTGGGAGCACTTGTGTCGATTTTACACTTCACCAACAGGGCGGTGGTGCCGGTCAGAAAGGATGCTCATGGCAACCCCTGAAATTCATCCACCGCTGGGGTAAAGAAGAGGAGGCGTGAATCTTGGTGAACTGGAAGCAACGCTAGGGATGGGTCAGGGAATGGATTTGGGAAATGTCAAAAGAAAATCTTGGTTTCACTGTTGATGCTAACACATTATTTATTAATAACTGACAGAATGACCCCCTGCAGATACCATCTCATTTAATTCCCACAGCACACATATGAAGCAGATAATATTATTATCTCCATTTCACAGGTGAGGAAATTGAGGCACAGAGAGTTAAGAAATTCACCTGAAATTACAGATTTCGTAAATAGTAAAGTTAAGATTTGAACCCGAGGAGTCTGACTTCAGACCCATGTATCACAGGGACACATTATAAAACCCGTATTTGTCACACCCAAAAATCCCAGCAGAAAAATTTATAAATCAGGGAACTGATCCTTTTAATATTAACTATAAAGTACTATATTAACATAAATTTCCATAAGGTAATTTTCAGTTAATTACAGAATTTTCGGTTCCACTCAGAGCTGTCCTTCAATAAGTGAGTTCATTTTTTTCTACATATTAAAACAATTGCCTCTGATTTGTGTCTTTAACTCGGATCTGTCTTTTTTTTTTTTTTTTGGAGGAAGATTAGCCCTGAGCTAACATCTGCTGCCAATCCTCCTCTTTTTTGCTGAGGAAGACTGGCCCTGAGCTAACATCCATGCCTATCTTCCTCTACTTTATATGTGGAATGCCTGCCACAGCCTGGCTTGA
This sequence comes from Equus quagga, assembly GCF_021613505.1. NCBI lineage: Eukaryota > Metazoa > Chordata > Mammalia > Perissodactyla > Equidae > Equus > Equus quagga. The sequence continues at coordinate 70,995,369 of NC_060275.1, forward strand.
CGAGCAGCGCGTAGGTCCACACCCAGGATCTGAACCAGCGAATCCTGGGCCACCCAAGCAGACTGTGCAAACTTAACTACTGTGCCACTGGGCCAGCTCCTCTCTTCTCCTTTTTAAAAGCCAGTGTCCAAGAAATAAGTTCAGAACAACCGAAGAGTGATGAGTTCCCCTGAGTTTCATTTTGGGCTCCAACTGTATTTTGAGGTTTCCCTCTGCCATCCTGGACTGGGGACCCCTATGGTGCCTCGCACAGAGCCTGGTACCTGCTCAGGAACTGGGGCTAACAGAGTGGATGGAATCCAAGGGACCTTCAGACTCATGTTTCACTCACTGACTCAGAACTACCTTCTAGTAGCTGGTCGTTTTCTCTAAAAAATCTTGGCTTTATTGCTAGAAATAAAAATAGCCTAAGCTATTTTGTCTTCATATTTTACAACTCGTTTTGAGAATTAATATTTTATAAGAAAATTATTTTGATTCAAAATGTGACTTTTAAAAGGTTTATAGTATTCTTAAGTGTAAATTTTATTATGCCTTTGGGCCAGCAGCTTTTCTAGAGGAATATACTGTAGTTATTGATGTATTGTACCCCTTGTGAATTTCCCTTTATGTTCCGAAGCCGAAACAAGAGAAATTATTTTCTGTACATAATTCACCCCCTTCTTTGCACCTCCACAACTCCTTTTCCCTGGCTGCCTTTTTTTTCTTTCAGTGCAAAATAAATAAAATAACCACCATTACCAGTGGAAGAAATTTTTTAAAAAATAGGTCATGTTTTAACCAAGCCAAAGTTAAATTAAAAGAATGGGCAGCTACTCATTAAGATCTGAGAAACTAGATGTGAAAAACTATACTCTCAGTTCTACCGCAGACTAATGCCCTTCCTGCTTACCGTTATCTTTCCTCTCTCTTCTCTGGTCTGTGCTGAAATGATTGATCTCCTGGTCCACCTTTCACACGACAGACAGGCAGGCATTGATCTTCAGGCTGAAGATGCTCAGCTGCCTGATGCTCTTCCAGAGAATCTAGAATGCTAAAGTCCCCAAATTAAAACTGGAGATGCTCAAGTCCCTGTATCAGTTAGTTAATGATGCATAACAAACCACTCCAAAATATGGTGGCTTAAAACAAAAACTGTTGGGGCCGGCCCAGTGGCATAGTGGTTAAGTTTGTGCACTCCACTTTGGCAACCCAGGCTTTGCAGGTTCAGATCCTGGGTGTGGACCTAGCACCACTCGTCAAGCCACGCTGGCAGCATCCCATATAAAATACAGGAAGATTGGCACCGATGTTAGCTCAGCAACACTCTTCCTCAAGCAACAGGAGAAAGATTGGCAACAGATGTTAGCTCAGGGCCAGTCTTCCTCACAAAAAAAAAATCTGTTGATTATTTCTCATGGTCTGTGGATTGGGTGGGCTGGTTGGCTGATCCAAGCCAGGTTTGGCTGATCTTAGCTGGGTTCTCTCACACCTCTGTGGTCAGCTGGTGGGCCAGCTAGTCTAAATGGCCTTGTGTGAGACAACTCTGCTCTCCTCCATGTGTCTCTCAGACTCCTCCTGCAGGCTAGCCCAGCACCTTCTCATCGTGGTGGCAGGAGTCCAAGAGGGAAAGAGGAAATGCACATGTGCTTTTTAAGCTTCTGCTTGCACCAGGTTTGTCAACATCCCGCTTGCCAAGCCAAGTCAGGAGGGGACCAAGGATTGCAGGGCAGAGAGCCTGATCTTGGGAGACCAGCATGGAAGCCTTTAATGAAGTCAATGTATCATGGTTCCCAAATTAAAACTTAAAACTGGCCAAAAAGGGACATTTTGAAAGCAAAATACAGTTGATCCTCATTATTTGCAGATTCCATATTTGTGAATCCTCTTGCTCACTAAAATTCATCTGTAACCTCAAAATCAATACTTGGGGCACTTTTGCAGTCATTGCTATACACACAGAGCAGTGACAGACGTGACTCGCCCAGTGCACGCGTCCTTGCCAAGGTCAGACAAGTGATGCTCTGCCTTCTTGTTTCAGCTCTCATACTGCAAGCAGGTGTCCTTTTCATAGTATATTTAGTGCCTCATTTTCTTCAATTTTGTGCTTTTTCTTGGTGATTTCACTGTTTAAAATGGCCCACAAGTGTGCTGCTGAAGTGCTGTCTGATGTTCCTAAGCACAGGAAGGCTGTGGTGAGCTTTCAGGGAAAACACGTGTATTAGATAAGCTTCATTTGGGCATGAGTTCAATGCTAATGAATCAACAATTTGCATTAAATAGGGTGTCTCTAAACAGATACACACCTAAAACAAGGTCATGTATTGATTAGTTGATGAAAATGTTGCGACCAGAGGCTCACAGGAACCTAAAACTGTGTCTCCCCTGGGAGCAGTGGCTCAATATTCACTAATTCAGGGTCTCAGCGACTTTATAGAACATAATTACCCTAAATAATGAGATCAACTGTGCTTCCATTTATTTTGAACATTATCTTCTATAAAAGATATTTTTAAAAAGTAATATTCTGGGGCCAGCCCCGTGGCCTAGTGGTTAAGTTCAGCACACTCCGCTTCAGCGGCCTGGGTTCTGTGTGGACCTACACCACTCGTCAGCAGCCATGCTATGGCTTCCCACATACAAAATAGAGGAAGATTGGCACAGATGTTAGCTCAGGGCGAATCTTCCTCAGCAAAAAAAGGTATATTCTTGTCTCCATATGTGATTGCTCACTTCTAAAAAGCAGAATGAAAATAACTCTCTCACGTGAATACCAACCCAGACTTACATAAAACAATCTTTTGTTCTAAGCAAAACAGCTGAGGAATGCATCAACCAATCGGTGAGGGGACATAGTGAGATTCTTGGTGACATTTGACAAATGATTACTGAGCTCCTCCTATGAGTAACTCTAGCTTAGGCTTAATTCTGTCGTAAATGGATAAAAACTCTGACAGAACAGTAAAGATTCCAGAGAGTAAACTGGGATTCAAATGTGTTTATGAGTCTTTGAGTGAAAATATTGAACTAGAAAGAAAGGCACAATCATAAAAGTATTCATATAATGAAAGCAAAGGAAAAACATGATTCAACATGAATACGGTTTTCAGGAATGCATCTACTATGTGTGGAAGTTCAAAGGCATTCTTGTTAAAACACACGATGTCCCCAAAGAGACTTGAGCTCTTACGTTGGGCATGCTGAAGAGGCCAGATGGCGTCCAGTTTAAAAGCTTGGTCTCTACAGTGGGCCAGACCAGGGTCCAGGTCCTGGCTCCACTTATGGGGTGGGTGACATGGCAAAAGACACTCCCTCTGTGGGCCCCAGTTTTTTCATTTATAAAATGGGAGTAATGAGTAATAATACAAATATAATCAGGCATTTAGTGAGTGCTGACTAGGCCCCTGACGCCCTGCTGGGAGCGCTCTTTGCATTACCTCACTTAATCTTCACAACTGTCCTATGAGGTGGGTGCTATTGTCACCAACTAGGTGTCTGGAGAAACTCAAGGATGGGTTTGGATATTTTAACTGTTCTTTCAAATTGTTCTTTTTCCTTTTGTTATGTTAAGGAGATGCAGTCACCACCCTCCCTGAGCCAGACCCAGCCTCACCACGAGAGCTACGCCTATGATCTTTGTCTTATTTTTAATGCTAAGATCTCTCGCCTTATTGCTGTAACCTGCAGTGTATGTGGAAGCATGTTTTCCAACTGAGCCTGCGCAAGCAAATACCCACCTCTCCCTTTCGAATATTCATTTCCCATTTGCAATAAGAGGTCCCTGCTTCCCTTTGTTTGGGGAGCCCACCACTTTGGAAACGATTCCACATGGTCTCCTATTTGCTGCAAATACACCTTACTGTGAGACAAACTACTTCTGGTGGAGAGTCCGATTTAACTTACCCAGAGGTGAACCCACTTTGGTTCAGTAACACTATCGCTGTCCCCACCTTATACATGAGAAAACAGAGGCAGAGAGAAGTTAAACAATCTTGCCAAGAATTAGAGTTGGCAGAGGGGAATTTGATCCTAGGCATCTGACTCTAAGTTCCTCATAGTGTTGTTTGTGAAAGTTAAATGAGACAATGCATATAAAAAGTTCAGCACAGTGCCAGGCATACAATGAGCACATGCTATAAATTTTTTAAAAGCTCCTTTAAATAAGAATGCCCTGCCGTTCCCCCACTCCCACTACAACCAACAGATCTACAATATGTAGAGACTGTGTAGGTTTGCGTGGGGACCCTGTTTACACTGAATTCTACTCCAGTTGAAAGCACCATGGGAAACAGTCCTACCTCACCAGCAAAAGCATTCCAAATAACCCCCTGGCGAAATTTCTATTTGTCTTCATGAATGAAGGATAATAAATATAAGTTGGGAGATCAGATCCAAGATTTGTGTTTTAAAAGTCTTTCCCGTTGAGGTTAAAACTTCCAACAGTTTATTTCAACCCTTCTTGAATCTGTCTATTTAATCTATCTGATATTGTTAGCTTACTTTTTGCCCCAACCTCCAATATAACTGTATTTTTTTTATGGAAAACATTTTAAGTACAGAGTGAAGCCAGCTGTGTAAGCTGCCTTTCTGAGAGGCCACAACAGAACACGTGTTGGTATCTTCTGGGATTTCATTCCCTGTTGTAGGAAGGGGAACTAGAGAGTGACAAATAAAAGTGGCAAGCAATAGGATATATTGGAGAATACGAGGAAGCCATTTGGTGTAAACCTAATTCGGCCTGACCTTGTCCTTCCAAAAGGGCCTGACCGAGGCCATTGAGCATGCATTGTATATCTGCTTCTGACATTCCCTATGGCGAGAACAAAGGCCCTTGAGATAAAGGTGCAACTTCCCTCCCCCTCCCAACAGTTGGCATTTCCTTAAGGATTAAGCATCTTTCCTTAGGCTAGGAACTGATTGCTGCGCTCACCTGTGACCACCCAGTTCGAGACAATAGGCTTGCATCCTGCTATGCCCACCAAAATAGCAGACCCACTACCTGCTGTGTCCATCAAGTGCTGTGCTGACAGGGCAATCTTGTGACTATTGTAGGAGGGACATTTCAATCATATGTGAAACATCCTGTTTGGGGGTATATAACCACTCTGTATACCTCACTTTTTTGGTGCCCTTTCTTCCTTTGGGAAGAAAGGCCCCAGGCCATGGTCCTCAGATTTTAGCTCAGAATAAACTCACCCAAATTTTCATTTATAGATTGGTTATGGATTATTTTCTTCGACAAGAGAAAACAAAGCTATCTAGAGCACCATTTTCACTCACGTAACTTTCCTATTTTAATGCCTGTTGAATCAAGTTGTCACGGTCAAGTTTCTCCTAGTCCTGCACTTTCAGGTTGGACAGACATAAGTATGAACAGGAATTACTGGTTGTCCTGTCGCCTCCAGCAAATGAGAGCACTCTGGCTCTGTCCTGTGGCGCTCTGTCCCGTGGCCCTCTGCAGCCTGCAGGAGATCCTTATGAAGTAGAAGGATACACGGAAGAAACAAAAAGGAAGGAAAATACTCTCTCACCATTATTGAAAATCACACTGGCCGAGAAAGCCTGAATTATATGGTGTGCACTGAGTGTGAGCCTAAGAGAACGCTCTGCAGCTATTATAAGACTGAAGTAGACTGGTATCTACCAGTATGGAACAATCACCAGCATATATTGTTAAGTGAGAAAACTCAAACGTGTATACTATGCTAGTATTTGAATAATAGAGCTGTACATGCTTACTCTTGATCCAGAAGGACACAAAAACAACTAGTAAGAGTGGCTACCTCAGGGGCAGGGATTAAGTGTGGGAGTAGAGTTGTTTTTCAACCTACATCGTTTTTTACTGTTTGAATTTTTTTTTTTTTTAAGATTTTATTTTTTCCTTTTTCTCTCCAAAGCCCCCTGGTACATAGTTGTATATTCTTTGTTGTGGGTCCTTCTAGTTGTGGCATGTGGGATGCTGCCTCAGCGTGGTTTGATGAGCAGTGCAATGTCCGCGCCCAGGATTCGAACCAACGAAACACTGGGCCGCCTGCAGCGGAGCGCGCGAACTTAACCACTCGGCCACGGGGCCAGCCACTGTTTGAATTTTTATTGTGAAGAATGTTCAAGCAATTATGAGCTGGAGCCTCCACTTTGAGCCACGTGACCTCCCATCAGAGTGATCTGCTCTCCCTGAATGGGGAAAAGCAGAAAACTGAGGAGAGACATGCCCTCAGGGCAGAGGAAGAGAACTGGGGTAGAGTTCTGAGAAGCCGTTGCCCAGATTGACATGCCTGACATTCCCCTATTACTACCTCCTGTAGAGACTTGTACCCTTCACGTATTAGCACAAAGAATGCAAAATGAGACCCATGTAAAGATAGTTCCTAACAAGAAAGAAACAAACCTACCAAATGATAAGCAGATTTAAAAAAAAAAAAAACTATTCAGAAAAAGAATCACTTCAGAAAAGAGAAGAAAATTTCATATATTTAACTCTGTTTTCAAAGAAAGAGAACTTGAGAACGAGGTTCTTTGGGGAGAGAGAGAGAGAAGAAAAAGAAACAGAGAATCGAAGATTAGAGTATAAAAAAATAAAAAGCAATAAAATATGAGCCGAGTAGCATTGGAAGAAATGTAAGATAGCAATAAAAACGTAGGAATGAAAATCACATTAGAGATAGCAAGAAAACCATATAACATTGAAAACACAGGGATGTGGAGGCAGAGGTATGGCTTAAGAAATCCATGGAAAATGAAATGGAAAAGAATTTTTTCAAATAACGGTGATTACAGAGAAGATGATAGATGGGGGAGAGGGATGAGGAGGTTCTTCTTGTGCATAATTGCTTCTCCCAAAGTGGAGAACAGAAAAAATATTTAAAGAAAGTTTTTCTGAAATAAGGGAAGATGACATGAATCCACTGATTAAAATCTGCAAAAAGTGGAATTTTTGTTCAAGGAAAAATACAGCCTCAAAATTGAGCCATATCTTAGTGGAGACCTTGAAGTGCAAGAATGAAAAAAGAATCCTACGGGTATTCAGTTGTTAAAAGCATGTTCCCCAAAAGGAGAAAATGACTGACCTCGGCTTTCTCCATAGCAGCATTCAATGCAAAAAGTTGGTGGAACAATAGCCACAGCATTCTGATGGAGAAAATGCGTGGCCCAAGAAATATATGCTTTACATCTAAAGGTAGCAGAAAGATCGTTTTAATAATGCAAAGATTCTGATAACATAGCATTTATAAGTCCCTCTTAAAAAGAAAAAAAGATGTGATAATAAAATCCAGTCAACCTAAAGATAAGTAAAAACGTTTGAGGTCATGTCGTGAACCAGAAAGCCATGGAGGAAAGGACTGCGATGACCACCGAGTGTGTAATTATGTTTCCAGAGCTCAATTCTCTATAAGCTTTAAATCTTGGTAGTACAAAAAAATAATAAAAAGTGAGATGGGGGAATAAGCTGGAAAGAAGTGTGAAACATAAATCTTCTTATTCTTTCATGATGAGACGTAAAACTGTCCAATGTTGATAAAACAAGAAATAGAGGTTGAACTATATCAAAGTTTCAAATATTAGAAGTGGGGAGGACAAAGAAAAACAAAGAAAGCACAAAACATATAGCAAAAGAAAAAAATTTAAGGCAACAGTATAAACAGAAAATATAGATATACTATAACCAAAGAAATAGTGATAAAATTAAGTGCAACAAATATATGTTATAAAACATAAGTGTAAATGAGATAAATCTATGTAATAAAAGAGAAAGACTGCCAGTCTGGATTAGCGACACTTATGCTGATAGTGAAAACTTAGGGGACTTGGATAAAAAATGTATGGTACATTCATATAATAGAATGTCTGACAGCCATTAAGAAAGAACTGGATAAATCAGAAATGATGTGGAAAGACGTTCAGTACAAATTAACAGAAAAATATTGTAAGAATAATGCATAATGTTATTCCATTTGTATTTTACAAAGGATATATATTGTGCACAAATATATTTATAGATTTTCCTGTATACATACGCATATGCATGTGAGTTTGCCTATGTATGTGTGTTCAGGGTTATGGCAATAGGGGAGGTGGGCTGATGCAAGTGGCCCAACCCACAAGGAGGAGTGTTTTATTGCTGACATTGTTTAGAATTGCTGGTGCGTGGTGCTAGTAAAAAGCAGGCTGGCTTTTAGGCTATATTATTTTTTATAATTCTCTTCTAACAGTACACCTCCCTATTGCCTGCACCTTGGGTGGACCATTCGAATATCCTTGCTCTTGGTGTGCCAGTATACATGTGCAAAAAGAGTTGCACTTGGAAAGTGGTAGTCAGTGAACTTGAATGCTCAATTTAGTTTGGTGCTCCTACTAGATATAGCAAAAGTGAATATACCTTTGGGTTACATGGTGTTTATATCAAATAAAAGAAAACATACTAGTTTACCCATGTTCTAATACCTAGCCCAGTGCCTGGCACACAGTAGACATTCAAATAAGGTTTGTTGGGAGAATTCATAAATTAATCTGGTCAAAGAAGCTTTTTCCTAGCAATGAATTTCAGGAAACATTACATGAATCGTATAATGAGTGACACTTTCAAAAACAGACATGCAAAAGATACAAAAACATTTTCAAAATGACCCTTTGCTATATCAACTCTCAGGATTTTCAAAACATAACCGTCTTCACTCCTGCTAGATCTTTCTTTAGGGAGCTCAAAAGCATTAGTGTACTGTTTCCTGGAAGCCTGAATTAATATACAGATGGTGCTTAGAGGATGTATCAAAAGTGATGTGGAGCATGTCCCTTAGACTGTCTCTTTCGAGTGACAGATGTCTCAAGTGGCCTTTAGCAATTTCTATGTTGCAGGCAACTTACAGTTGAGTCTCTCACAAGTGTGTGAAATGGCATTTGTTGTTGCTGTTGTCTAAAGAGTCATCCATTCTCTTTAGACACCTGGTGAGCTGATGGCAGAGTCGATGTTACATTCATCTGTTTAAGGACTAATTTACTCATTCCCGTGGTAGAAATAAAGCGAGTTTTTTTTCTTCTACACTAATGGGAGCTTGCACAGAGAACCAGACTCACCATGCAAATAAAACCCAAGACAGCTTTCTTTCTGCCTCGCATTCTCCCCAGACCTGGTGCAGAGGAAAGGGAAGGATCCCCCGATGAGGTGGGGGAGTCTAGGGTTACAATTTCTCACCACTTTAGGCAGAATTATGCTCATACTGATGGTAGAAAGGGACAGTGGTGCCATCTCGACAATTTATAGCATCTCAGCAGGTGGCTGGGACTCAGTGCGGTTCCCGTCCCTTAGGCTGACGCCATGGGATCAGCATTGGGTTTCTCCTCAAATGGGACCAGCTGAGTTTGGTCCTGACTCTTGCTGAGTGACACATTCAAATACAGGCTTACAAAACATACGTACAGCTAGAAGACAATCACACAGTAACACGTGCATCAGAGCATTGACACTTCAGTTTAAACTGCAGTATTCCAATCAACGTACATCAACCAGGCTCATGTCTAAGGCCACATACTTTTCCTGCTCAATAGGACAGACTGGTGACCAAAGAAAGTCTCATCACACGGTGGCATTTTCTTGGAGGGACCCAAGCTTTAGGGGAAGATTATTCCAGGAATCTCTGCCATAATAATTTCCTCTCGGGGATATTTATGGACTTCATTTGTATTTGGATACAGAATGGAGGCTGGCCATGGAGGTGATGCAGAAAGAATCAAGATTTCTCTCCCAAAATGGAACTTTAAATCTTCTCATGCATTTGGAAACATTGTCACCCTTCAGGGATCTGCCTCAATACTACATTCTCCAGGTCCGCCTCTCCGTTACCCCTTCTTCTTGTTCCCTACGTGGGAATCACGCATGCTCTGGACTCGAGATTCCAGGATGTGATTAGACTTTGTTTACTAAGGGCTGAGGTCACAGTGTGTTCAAAGTTCCTACCCGTGAATCTTTTTCTCTGCACCCAGCAGATGTAAATAAGCAAGAGGAAATCTGGCCTTCCAGCTCTCTCTCTTCTTCTTCCCCATGTTCTCTCATCTGCTTCATCTTCTACCCTCTGATGTGGCTGATGAATGGTAGATGGTTTGAGTTTCAGAGGAAGGAAAGGTTCCCTTTAGACCTCCAAGCTAAGGCACAGAGTTCCTCACTGGGGTTTCTTGCACAACACAACACAACACCATATCATAGCTAATGGCACTTTGCATTCCTCTGCCATTGTCTTCTGTAACTTCACAGTGAAAGGGAGCTGCTTAAAGGTAGAGCCATCAGTGCCCCACCCGTAGTGCCTCATGTGGCATCGTGCATACAGTAAGCATTCAGATATTTGTTGAATTTGGAGAGTGTGAAGTCTCGGTCATTTGTGAAGAATTTGAGTTCCTGGGGAAAGTGACCTTGGTTTCCACAATGATAAAGTATCAGGAATAGTTGTATCAAGGATAATCCTCTGGAAGTCTTATCTTGAGTGGACATGAATCAGTGTAAGAGGAATTCTAGACGCTTAAAGTTCCTCTATCTCTGTGTTTTGCAAAGTGTGGTGTATGTGCCCCTGCGGGTATGTAAGAGGATTTAATTTGTATACAATCAAATATTTTATAATTATTCTGAATTTATTTATCTTTAATTATGAAAAATGTAAGTAAAATATCAAAAATATGATTTCACAGATGCTATTGATTAGGACAAGATTAAGGAGAGAATTTATGTTTGAGTTGATTTAAAGAAAAAGTTAAGTAAATAATAGTTTAGGTGATATAAAGTCAAAATGAAGAAGATGAGCATATGAAAGACTGAAATTACAGAAACACTGTGTACGTCTCTCTCAGTTCATAATATATGCTCCCTTGGAGACCTGGCTGATAGCAGAAGGCTGGAGACTTATTTTGGTCAACAAATACACTAGCATGTACCCTGAATGGTGTTTAGAAGTCACCTATGTCCAGTAGTTCTGCTGGGTTACTTCTGAGGCTGAATTATTGCTCTCTAGGTGGAATCTTACTTCTTCAGCTCTGCAGAGTGACCAAAAGGAGTGTCAGTGGGTGTGGAGGAATTGTGGACCTTTCCTAGAGGGCCGGCTTTGCGACCTAGGGGGCTTTCCAGGAACCAGCCAGGAGACGTGATGGGGGATCGGGGCTTTTGTGGGGCTAGTATGCCTTGTTTGAGCCTGGGCTGGACCCCTGACCTGGGGCTTCCTGTTTCTCATTTCAAAATATGAAAACTGGTGATACGACACACACAAAAAAACATTTTAAAAGGGATGTATTCTAGAACTATAACAAATAGAGGGATAGGAGTAAAATGAAGTCTCCTGATTAAAAAAAAAAAAGCACTAAACGGCCAGTCAGTGCCCTGAGCATCTGAGGAGGCACAGCGGGCTGGTGTCCTAGCAGACTATGAGCCTTTGCGGCAGGGCTGGTCTCTCCCCAACCCCATAAAAAAGTAGCTCTGATGGTCCATCCTCAGGCATGACAATGCTGTTTTAAAGCATTGAGAAGGTGAAATACTAATGTCAGTAAGCTGTGATGTCAGAGTGAGGGTGGAATCAAGACTGAGAGCACGGGGAGATTCTTGTAGAAATCTTAGTGCCAGGCCAGACTCTGGGAGCTGAGATCAGAATGCTTGTAAGTTCTGGGACCAAGGGCACGGTCGGGAATGGGAGCTCCTCCCCACTTCCAGTGAGGCAGTGGAGACCTACGTTCCTGTCATGCCCCAGGCCCCATTCTGGGCAAAGCAAACACTCGGTGGCTCCTGACACATTTGCTGTCATATATGTGTCAAGGAAAGCTGCTACCCAAGAAATACCATTGAGACCCAGAACTGGGGAAGAAATTCATTGAGAGTGCTCAAATGCAAGAGGCAAGGGGAAAAAGGGGCGGGAGAGAACAGCACAGGAGGCAGCACACAACTTGGAGATGAGAAAGGAGGGAGGTCCGCCACAAGAGTCACTTGAGCCTGGTGCCAGAGCCCCCATTATAGGGGAACGCCAAGCTTCCCATGCCAGAACCATGGTCTGGATCTCCAGGAGTCCTGACTGCGCACCTGCTGAGATATTTGCTGTCCCCCTACTTCTGATGACCTTCACAATGCATCCCCACTCTGGAGCATGGCTTTGATCCTCAAGCCTGGGGAAGCCTAATTAATACACAAGGGCCCAAAGGGAGCCAGACAGTGGAGATAACCAGATAACTCTGTCAATTGTCACAAGGGCAACACAAGGGTCAGCTGGGACCACGAGGAGTGAGGAAGTGGGTAGGAACCAGGATGCTGCTGATACTGATGATAGTTCCAATGGACAAGTCAAGCAGATGGTCTGAAGTAAAGAACAAAGAGAGTCCTAAGCAGAGAGTAAAATAAAGAGAAGAACAGATCTGAACATTAGCTCCAAGGAAGACTTTAACAGCCACAATCAAGTAATTAATTCCTCTCGTAAAGCTGGTCTCAGACATTGTGGTCTCTCTGAAAGTCTTCACTGACCTTCCTCCTGGGCTTGGTTAGGTGTCCCCTCTGTGTGCACCTCTAGCACCATGTTCTTACCCCTTTCACAACACTGACCACGCTGTATCGTCACTGTCAACTTACTCTCCTCTCTCCTTGGAAGGACAGGGACTACACATTATTCATCTTACTCATACAAGTATTTCTAATATCCAGTAGAGGAAAGAGAGAGAAAGAAAGGAGGGAGAGAGAAGGTGGGGAGGAAAGGAGGAAGGGAGGGAGAGAGAGAGAAGAAAAGAGAGGGAGATTGACTAAGGGAACTTGAACTGAACTGGCAAAATTCCACCATAGCCAAATCACTTGGAGATCCCAAGGGGTGTGTTATCACAGGGTTTCAACTACATTTCAAAAATTAGCTCATGCTTGCTGACGCTTTGGGAGTAAGTTATGGTGCAAGAAGCGTGCCTTTGCTGAATCCAATTTCACCCCCTCACTGCATCAGTATGACACTTCTTTCCCTTTCCACGAAGCTTCACCCTCCCCCTTCTTTGGAGTCATTGTCTGCTTGACATGAAAAATGTCCTGTAGAAAATGTAATCACTAATTACATCAATGAAAAAAAATCCAACTCGCAGATGTAGAATGATTAACCACAGAAAAACAATTTTTCAATAATAATTTTCCAGCCCTTTATTTTCAGCTGAAGTTGATTTTCTGCCTGTGCAGTGGGTTTTCCTGGAGTCCTTTAATGCTTTTACCCACCATCAATTCACAGTTAAAGTTGTGAATTCAACTTTCTCCCAAAGTTGGCACTCTGTATTAGAAAAAGTCTAAACTGCATGTCGCCCAATTGAATTTCTCTCCTTGATTTCTCTTCCAAGTAAGTACACAACTTAACTGGCATTTGCTTTAAGCTCCTGAGTTTTCTTGACTTCTAAACTCTCCCTAGATTTTCCTCACACCTGCTCTCTTATCCTCTTACGTCTGCCATCTGAGTTTCCACCAGCCATTTGAATGTCCACTCTCACCTGCAGGTCAGTCATGGCTAGGCCCTGTGCTTCTTGTCTTGCACCATTCACATGGGCCTTGTGTTGTCAGAGGTGGGAGGTGAATGTGGCAGGAGGGCAGTCCTGCTGTGTTTCTGAGGACTCCTCCATCTCTCCCAGAGAGCATCCTCCAGGGCTCACCATCTTTCCGTCCCCTAGATAGGTATGGAGCCCCTGCCCAGTGCCCTGCCCTGTGCTAAGGCTGAGGTGCGGACAAAGACCAATCAGATGTAAACTGTCAAGCCTCTGGGCCTCCATCTGTCAAACGCCCTTCCATTCAAGTCTCGTTCCAACGTCACCTCCTCTGTGAAGGCGCTCCTGACTAGTATCTTCCTCTTTCACCCCACAGCCCTCTGTTCATATTTCTGTTACAGTGCTTATCTTGTGTTAGGACTTAAGGGAAACAATAAATTATTCCCCTCCTCTTTGACTTTGGAATCAATTGAAAAATATACACATGAGTCGAATAGATGGAACTCACAGTATCAGCTTCATTACATATCAGATAAAGCTGGGTGAGAGAAAGCAATGGGCCTGGAGCCAGATGAGCATCCTAATGTGCCACCCACACCACCATACACACACACACACACGTACACACACATACACACACACACACCCCAGTTGGCCTGACTGATCCACTTGGCCACACTGAGCAGCTGGAGAACATCAGGCCTCCCTCAACAGAGCAGATCTCCTATCACACCGAGGAGAAAGCATATGTGCACCCCTGCTAAGAGGAGGCCTTTAAAGAGAAGAAAAAGAGCAGGCCATTTGGAAACAGTGACCTTTAAATTAACATATCATTCCCTTCGGTAGAGTAACGCGGAGCAATGGATGCCCATTTCTCCCCATCTCAGCAAACGGGTAAGTCACTTCTGCCACTCCAGGGAGGAGCAAGTGAAAGGTGGCAGGGAGAGACAGAACTTCACTTCCAACATTCTAGAGAAGACTGGGGCAGAGACGTGAGAAAAGTAAGAAAATGGCCCACACATGCGTGCACAAACACACCCTAAGAACTATAATGATCTGTATAGAAGTCTCTCTCTTCTGCCAGAATTTGAGCTTCTCAAAGGCAGGGGCTATCTCATTAATCTTGATATAACAAGGGAAAGAAATTTCCCTGGCTTCCACATAGGCTTTATTCAATAGATGTTGATTGAATAAATAAACGTGTAACTCAAGTGAGGCGAGGCCTCTCTCCTGTCCTTTAGACTATTTGCCTAACATGGGATTGAGATAAATCAGTGACCTCCATCTTAATGAGGCCTCAAGGGATGAAAATCATCTCACCACATCTGGTCCACAGATCCCTCCACACCTGCTGGCAACCAGTGGTGACCAGGGTCCTTCCAACTATGTCACAGATGGATCCCATGAGGTGACTGGGAAGTCAGCACCATCCCCCCCCACCCCACCCTCCCAGGATTTCCCTGACTCTCTGGGAGTCAAACACACAGCAAGCTATGGCTAAGATGTAGATCTCTCAGAATGACACACTGTAGGAAGAGCAGATGTTATGACTTGGCCCTCCTTCTACTCTCAGAATCGTAGACTTTAGGCAGGAAGCACAAACTGAAAAGCTCCATCTCATCCTCTCTTCTCAGTTCCACCATCCCAACCACATGCCACAGCTCCCTCTGAAGCTCCCGGCATCAAGAGTCCAATCTTTCCCTCAGGAAGCTCTAGCCTCCTCAGATGAGAAAAGAGCCCCAGCACCCCCACGCACCCACTTGCTTCTTGTGTCCAATAAACTCCAGCACCTCAGACGTGGAAGACTCCAGAGGAGAGGTCTAGGCTTGAGTCCTGGAGTGGGGAGGGGCACGGAGCTCTGTCTCTGCAGCCCAAGGGCTGCAGCCTGGCCGTTTACCAGTCATATTCCGAGGAAGCACGTCTAAACAAAGGGAGCGTTGCTCCACAGTATTCTGAGACATTACTCCATGCTTTTTTCTTTTTGTATCTTTTCTTCTATCCTCCACCACCACGTCCCTGCATTTAAATAATTGGTAGGAAACATGTGGCAGAATGGAAAGCAGAAGTGACCTGCAAATATTTCTTGCTTTTGTTTTAAAAGCCTAAGCCCTTAGGGAAGGGGTATTTGGTAAGCATAGATATGGTTTCTGGAAGAAAGGTGAAGGGAAAATTCCCTCCGTTTTAGAAAACATTTCCTTTCAGGTTTGGAGTGAGGGGTGGAAGGGAGAGAAAGAGAGAAGGAAGAACTGAGGGAGGGAAGGAGCAGAGAGGGAAGGAGGGGAAAGGAAAGAAGAAAAAGAAGGGAGAGAGATCAATTGTTCTGTGTGTTCTAAGGACAAAAAGGAGCCAGATCCTGGCAGCAACAATGAAAAGCAGAAAGACTCTAGAGAAAAATGGCTGCATGATGCCTCATGGCAAATTGGACTAGAATCAGCCTCTCTAAGGATGTCCATGTGTCAAGCCCAGTACAGGATCAGCAGAGAATCAGCACATCTAAAGGCCATGAGAACCAGGATGCAGGGTTTACAAGCCATACCTGGGGTGGACCAGGCTCCAAGGACCATTTGGAGCCCTTGACTACTCTTGGGGTCCCCACCTTACCTGTGAACTGTGCTATCTAATAATGGCTCCTAAAAGATTTTCTTTGAATATCAAATTGCTGCCCCAATGAGAGAGCAGGGCTGGGGACGGGGACTGAGTCTTGGTCATCCTACCAAATTACTGAATGCCGGTTCTCTTCCACAGCAGTCAGTTGGGCAGCCCTGCTGTTCGTGAGAGCTCTGGCCTTTGGACCTGGACCCCAGGAGGAGGAGCGGAGCTTGCAAGTAGCGTAGTTCTCACAGCTGCTGATGATCAGCCAATTGTGCAACAGTTACTTGATGTCTGTCACTCAGGGTTGACTGCCTGATCTGCAGTGAGACAAACCAATTAGCACAAAACAAAGGAAGTTGTCCAGAGACAGATTGTCTTGAAGCCTGACACACCTTTAAGGCTGCAAGAAAAGAAAAGGTGGGATTTAACCTAAAATTTTTTTTTTCCTGCTTTATTTCCCAAACCCCCCGATACACAGTTGTATACCTTAGTTGCAGGTCCTTCTAGTTGTGGGATGTGGGACGCCGCCTCAACTTGGCCTGACGAGCGGTGCCATGTCCGCGCCCAGGATCCGAACCCTGGGCCGCCACAGTGGAGCGCGTGAACTTAACCACTCGGCCACGGAGCCGGCCCCTAACCTAAAATTTTGAAACATAGCTCAGTCGCAAAGGAGCATGATGAGTGCCTTCAGACAGGGAGAGGCCAATAGCGTGGCCAGCCTTTCCCTTCCTGTACCTCCCCAGAGCGGCCCTTTTCCAATTGTTCACCTCAAGCCCCATCTAGGTGTCTGTGGTGCATAGCTCTAGGTGCACGTGTGTGCCACAGGGCCTTGGCTGGGTGGTGGTGTCAGTGGTCCAGCAGTACCAGTGACAGCGGCAACCAATACAGGTGATCCAGGGAAACCATCTGAGGTGAGGTGACATTTAGGGGGATTTACTATAAGACTAAAAGTGACTTAAGCAGGTTTTTCCACAGAACACAAAATGCAGAAGTAGGTGGTTCCAGCACTGTTTCAGCAGCTCAGCTATGTCACCATTTTTCTGTTCTTCCCTGGTGCTATGCTCAGCTTTTACTCCAAGTCTTGCTCCATTTACAATGTCTGGCCCCGCTTCTATCTTGGATGATTATTGGGTGCCTCTGGGTCCCTACCTGCCTTGACCTTGGTGTTTAGCCAGCTGACTCCCTTAGGACTAGTTTTTTGTGCCTGTATCAAGCCCCACATTCCGTCTCCCTGCTGTGGTACCATGTCCCAGATGTCAGGCTCCCTCTAATGATGAAATGGATATAACACCACCCAGCGCTCTCCAGCCCCGCTCCTCCTGTCTGGCCAGGGTCCTGCTGAAAGAGACCCTGACTTGTGTCTGGGGAAGGCAGGGCTGCTGAGCAGAACAATGGAGCAGAGGAGATTGTGCCCAGCCTCCCAGGAGGGCAACCTGGCGCTAAGCACCACAACTCTTTTCTATTGTGGCCACATCGAAAAGTAGGGCTATATGTATGACTTTGGGTGCTATAGACATAAATTTGAACCTCAACTCGGCCACCTATTAGCTATGTGGTGTTGGGCAAATTACTTAACTCCTCTGAGTCTTTGTTCCCTGAGCTATGAAATGGGGTGACAGCAGCACTAACTCCTAGGCTGGTGGAGAGGACTCGGGGAGCCAAGGCTCATGAAGCTCCTGCCACCGTGCTTGGCACAGACTCAGGGATTGGTAAACGGCAAAGACGCCCGTTCCTGTCATGCTGCCCCGCATGCTCCACTGGGTGCTGATTCGGAACTCTCGGTCAGTAAGCGCACAGGCCCTGGAGCCAGGCTGCCTGAGTTCGAATCTGGGCTCCCTCTTGGCTCTGTGACCCAGGGCCAGCCACTTATCTCTCTGTGCCTCAGTTTTCTTATCAGGAAAAAGGGTCAATAGCAGTGCCTGTCTCTGGTGGGGAGGATACTGAAGTGCAACAATGCGGTAGAGCCCTCGGAGCAGCTTTGGTGCATATATGCATGTGAGGCTAACTATGGTCGGGGTAAGCGGTTATGTCATCTTTCGTGCACTCCGTTTAAGAACAGAGGAAAACAGAGATGTTTATGAAAGATCTCATCAAATGGTTAACATTAGATTTAGATCCTTACAGAGGAAAGTTTCCCTTATCAAGAAAATGCACTTTTCCAGCATCCCTTCATTTCCCTTCGAGCAGAGGACGACCTCACACCACTCACCAGCAGCCTGTGCAGGTCTTTACGATGGAGGTCAGATGCAGACAGTTAGGGCCAGGCTGACCTGGGTCAGACCACGGGTCCCAACCTGGGCCCTGCTCCTCCTGGCTGCACAAACTTGGGCAGGTTATGGAACTTCCCTTTGCCTCAGTTTCCTCTGCCTATAAAATGGAAATAAGAAACCCTCCCTCTGAGGGCTGCTGTGAAGGACAGCGCCCAGCACACCATGCTCACAACACTATCGATTACTGCTGTTAGGAGCTTAATTAACCAACGATGATTTAAATGGAACTGTTATTGTTGTCCCCGTTTTACAAACAAGTGAACCGAGGCAGCCAGTTGTTGCTGGAGTCAGGTCTGTGGCTCAGCCTTCTGTTTTACTGCTTATTCTGTCAAATTCCACTCTGAACATGAGATTGATTTCTTGGGTGTGGGTACTACTCGTGTGTGATTTTATTTGCCCTGGTGCATTTTAGAAACGAGGATGTCAGTATTCCTCGGCAACTCACCTACCTTTTCAGACTTGCTAGCCTCCTTTCAGTTTCCTCTGTAAAAATAAAAATGCAACGCTCAGAATAGAACGGCACATGGGAAAACGTCCCCCACAAGTGATACCTAATTGTAGAAAACAGGAGCAGGCCTTCAAGTTGGCACCCGCTCAACCCAGAGACCGAAAACAGTGATGTAACCACTTCCCCATCCCGCACTGTCCTTCCCAACACAGCTGATGAAGAAAAGAACAAAGAGAAGAGAAGGTAGCAAGAGCCCACTGTCTCATTACAGTAATTAGAGCACATGACCAACGTTCACAGGGCAGCTTACACCCTCAATCCCAAAAGGATCTTCAGTCAGGAAAATACCTCCCTTTCCTCCTCCACTTGAAATCAAGTTCAGATCCATCGCCCAGTACCTTCTAGAGAAAAAAATGTTCCAACCATGGTAAGTTTTTCTTCCCTCTATCTGAACACGTGAACAGCTGCCAGAATCACGCATCCTTTCAGCTGACATGCAAGTGTCAAACCCAGGGAGTTCGGGGTGGGGCATCAGACCTAGCAGCTCTCACATCCTCCTTTCCGGAGCCTGCAAAAGCTCAGCTTGATTTATCTGACTCCATGGTCAGCCAAGTATGGATTTGAGGCCAAGAAGCATTGGTCCCTCCTTCAGAACTCACAGTAATCATTTTATCTGCAAGCTCTGAGGGGTTCACAGAAGCTAAAGAAAGCACAGTAATAATAAAAGCAGCCATTTATAGTGCACTTACGTAAGCAGCAGGAGGCGTGCTAACTGCCTTACATACATTATCTAGTTTACACCCAATCTCATCCTATGAAGTACTTTCCAATCTATGCCTGAGAAAGCTAAGACTTATAGAGCAAAAGTTACTTGCTCAAGATGGTACAACTCACAAAAGGCAGGGCTGGGATCTGAATGAGGGGCTGTTCTGCCTCCCAAGCCCATCATTTAACCACTGCACTGTAACTCCTAAGACGTGTCATCCACCCTAGAGGTCATGTATTCCCTCCAGAAGAGAGCTGGGGCATCATTCACTCAACAGATATTGCACTGGGTACCTACAAGATGTCAGCGGCGGTGCTAGGTACAGGGAATACAAAGGTGAACAGGAGGCTTATAGCCTGCTAAAGAGAGACAAAGAAGTAATAACCAATCGACAGTGTGTACTGTGAAAACAGACAATTGAACCCTCAAATTGGTTTCAGGAAATTCAAGAATAAAAGAGGCTAGTGCTGACTTTCCACCTGAAGTTCTGGGACACTGGCAAACCATGCAGATAGACCCAGAGGGAGGACCAATCACTATTCAAAGCATCCAGGCCCCTGAGCCAGGGGCATCCTTCCAGGGTCCTGCAGATCCCAGTGCAGGGAGAGCAACCAAATTCTCCTGGGTTCTGGGAAAGAGGCTGATAAGTATTGCGGACATGAGGTGCTATGCAGCTATAGATGACAGCATGTCCTGAGATGTGGGTGCAGGCTGCTTCTGTGAATACAGTGGGGGATCTCCTCCAGAAGCTGATGGTCAAGGTCACACAGCACTATAGAATATGGGTGCCCATATTGACCACAAATCCAGGTACCTCCTCAGTGCCACTGCACCATCACGTCCCCCCAGCAGGAATGGTCTTGCCATGACAAGGAGAGGTAAGGAGGAGAAAAACTTACGGAACCTAAACCAAGGTAAACTGAGAAATCACTAAATTTCACTGAGTTAGCTTGGGCCTGACTAGACTGAGATTCGTGCATCAGTCACCATGGTGACTGGAGATAGAAATTCAGTAAAGCTAAAGGAAAATTGAAAAAGCTACATTTCTGCACATGAGAAGTATGAGTATAGCCCAATTCCGTGGGCTATAGCAGTAGTTCGAGTGAGTGTTGATGGCAGCCTGGACCAAGGAGAAGAAGAGTTGAGGAGAAGTGCATGGCTTTAAGTCACATTTCAGAAGCAGTATTTATGGGACACTATAATGGGTTGGATTTCAAAAAGATGGATGTTATGCGTTGGATTGTCTTCCCAAAAAGTTCATGTGCTGAAGTCCTAACCCCCAGTACCTCAGAATGTGACCTTACTTGGAAATAGGGTCATGGCAGATATAATTAGTTAAGATAAGGTCATACTGAAGTACGGTGGGCCCTAATCCATTATGACTAGTGTCTTTATAAGAAGATGACCTTGTGGGAAAAGAGACACAGGAAGAATGCCGTTGACCTTGAAAGCAGAGATGGGGGTCATGAACCTACAAGCCAACGAATGCCAAAGATTGCCGGCAAACTGCCAGAAGCTAGGAGAAGGGCACAGAACAGATTCTCCTTCACAGCCCTCATAAGGAGCCAACTCCATGAACAACTTGATCCTAGACTTCTAGCCTCCAGAACTGTGGGACAAATTTCTACTATTTGAGCCACCAGGAATGGCAGTCCTAGCAAACTAAGACAGTGGGAAGGCCCATCATTCATTCATTACACATTTCCTAAGTGCCCAGTGAGGGCTAGGTAAAGCATAAAGCACGCTGGGGGATACAAAGCTTGACATTGCCTGTGATGGTTATTTTCATCACAGGGGCCACAATCTCATAAATACTCCTTCAGTCACAAGAGGCTGTTGGTGGGAATCCCTGGTTCTCTGGTCAAGGCTCCTTGTCGAGGCCTGAGTCCTTCCTAGGCTGTTGAAGGTGGAAGCCTCATGGTCACATAAACCCACTAAACCTCACAGTCCTGTAGCCTGATCCATGTCCAAGATGTAAGTCCCTCTAATTATCTGTCTTCTCTACGGACTTTATGCTTCATTTCTTCTGCCTCAGTCTCCTCTCACAAGAGTGACTCCCATGCTTACCTAGAACACACACTCTATGAAAAACACATCCCCCAATCCTAACCCTTTTCACTAAATACTCGCTCTGCCTCCCCATTTTAACCAAAACCTAGCTCTGATGTGAGGACACCCCTTCCTTTTCAACCAGATTTTGCCCCCTTCCCCACACCCTGGTACTTCAGTATGCGGGGTGTGCACTGGGGGAATACCATTTCTCCTGGTAGAAACTAGACCTCATTTTTTGCCATTTCCCTCCCTCTCTTCTGGAAACCAATGACACCAAATTCTGTGAGGTGACCCAGACACTGGTCCGCTCTTTACCTCTGCTCCTGTCACCTGGGAAACACCTCTCCTCTCGGGGTAGAGAATTTTGTTCTGACCCATCTTCTTTGCTTATGGTTTAGTCCAAGATCTTAGCTCATAAGTGTTCACAACATTTTTTTCTCTCAAGGCATCGTCACTGTCTTAATAGTCAAGATCTTACTTTGATACCACAAAGCAGAACCTGGCAGCTTCTTTCTCTTTGCTTTCTTGGTATAATATCCTAATTGTCCCTGATGCAATGGCAGCCTCCGAGGAACATTGCCATGAAAAGAACATACCCACCAAAAGAATGTCCTTGCTAGTTTTCTGCCCCAGCTCCCTGCTGTAGACAATGAGATGGGAGGTGGACAGAGGTGACGGGAGGGGGACAAAAGAAGTTATTCAAAGCTTTACTAGCAAAAAACATAGAGAGGTAAAATTTGAAACTATCAGCCAGTGTTTTTTCTGGTTGCATCCATCCCACACCTCTCTTCTGCCCCCACCCCTGTGCGCAAAGAGTCGACAGGGTTCATTCATTCATGCATTTGTGCATACCTCAGCAAGAGAAGACAGAATTCAACTGAGTTTCTAAGTAGATTTTTTTAAATTCATGGTACAGTTAGTAGTGTCAATAGCAAAAGCACTTTTGATTTGCCAATACCTGACAAGAGCGAGAAAAGATGACGGAAGTCCAACAGGGACTGTTCATGTCAGGGAAGCCATGGGTACAGAGGCTTATGAGGCCCACGGAGCAGAATCCAGATCCTCAGGGCCGTGAGGGTGTGTCAATAAAGCCCAGAACTTAGAACACCCTTGGGGCAGAGGAGGGGGAGGGGAGAGGGGAAATCCTAAAATGATAAAGGAAACACTGAAGTGACTGTGTTTATCTTGAATTGTCTAGAATCTAGACAATCTAGACTCTAAAGGAGTTTCCACTGCCCTGAAGAATGGGGATTTGAAAGCTAAATTGTTAAAGAAAAAAATTTCTTTAGCATACTTGAAGTTTGACCCATACCCACTATTCCTACTAACAGGTATAGAGTCCCCCCAGGTCCATGCTTGCAACTCATTATTCACAGCATATTCCCTACTTATCGCTTGCCCTGCTCTTCAAAGACCTCCTGTTGCTTGACCATGACTTAACAAGGTTGGCCATGATATGGTCTCTACCTTCCTCCATGTCTGGTCTCTACCTTCCTGTATCGTATGGTCTCTATCTTCCTCTCCAACTGTGCATTGTGCCCTGAGCTCACCACTCTCCAAACACACTACTCTTCTTTCAATTCTCAAGCTTGCCAAACCCTTTCCCACCTCATGCTTTCCAATACTCTGTCCCATGGCCTGCTGAGACGCCCTTCAGAAGGCTTCAGAAGGCACCCTTACACCCACAGTCTCTGTCTCAGCAGTGAGAGGATTTCCTGCATAAGTTCGCCCTATTGTAATTCTTTCATTTGTTTGTTGTTGTCATTGTCTTTCATCTCAGTTAGTGTGTAAACTCCATGAAGGTAAAGACCACATCACTCTTGTTTAATCTCTTATTTCCAGGGACTAGCCCAGTGCCTGGCTCTCAGAAAGTATTTGTTAGATGAAAGAATGAATGAACCTCAGCTTATTGCCAGTGTGACTTCCGCGATGGAGCAAGAAGAAGAGCGCAGTTTTCTCTGTCGGTGTGGGTAATGCCTCCGCAACATCTGTTTATAGCACCCCAGGGAGCATTTTGCTTTAACAAGCCCAAGAATTTACATCTCCAAGAAACACATGTGGTTACTAGTGACATTAAACTAGTGGTGAGCAACCTTTTCTGCTTGAGAGCCAACTCAAGAAAAATACAAATGTTTATATCAGCATTTTAAAATTTAATACGAAAGTAACTTTACTGAATCTCATGGGGTGGAAGGAGTGGTACGTATCTTTACCATTGAGTTAATGTACTTTATTGATCAGACAAATATCAAGAGGCAATGAGCATTACATTTTAGCCACCAAAATGCTAATATGAACAGCAATTCATTAGAAATATATATTTGGTCTTTGGTTCCTGACACAGGGCTTCTAAAACCCTTGGGGTTCCCTGAGTGGTAGAGGTAATAGAAGCATCTTTTGTTATTCATTAGGAGCCCCTTTCAACCTTTCTAGTGTTCATGCTAACGAGGTGACTTTTTTTTTTTTTTTAGATTTTTTTATTTTTTCCTTTTTCTCCCCAAAGCCCCCCAGTACATAGTTGTATATTCTTCGTTGTGGGTCCTTCTAGTTGTGGCATGATGGGACGCTGCCTCAGCGTGGTCTGATGAGCAGTGCCATGTCCACGCCCAGGATTCGAACGAACGAAACACTGGGCCGCCTGCAGCGGAGCGCGCGAACTTAACCACTCGGCCACGGGGCCAGCCCCCGCTAACGAGGTGACTTTTAATGGGTCTCTAGATAGCTTCAGGATAAGGACTGGTTGCCAGAGGAACACCCATGTGATGCGAGGGTTGGAACTTTCAGCCCCACCTCTGGGGAGGCAAAAGTGGCTGGAGATTGAGTTCAATCAGCAATGGCCAATGACTTAACGAATCATGTTTATGTAATGAAATCTGCAAAAAACCCTAAACGATGGGGTTTAGAGAGTTTCCAGGATGGGGAACACATCAAGGTGCTAAAGGTGACACTCCTGCAGAGGGTTTGGAATCTCTGTGTCCCTTCCCCATACCTTGCCCTATGCATCTCTTCCATTTGGCTGTTCCTGAGTTGTATTTTTTCTAGTAAACCAGTGATCTAGTAAGTAAAGCACTTTCCTGATTTCTGTGAGCCATTCTAGCAAATTATTAAACCTAAGGAGGGGGTTGTGGGGACCTCCTGAATTTATAGCTGGCTCGTCAGAAGTACCAGTGACAATCTGGGACTTGTGACTAGAATCTGAAGTGGAGGCAGTCTTCAGAGACTAAATTCTCAACTTGTGGAATCTGATGCTAACTCCAGGTAGACAGTGTCAATATTGAATGGAATTGCGGGACACCCAGCTGGTTTCAGAGAGTTGAAGTGATGTTGGAAAAGACACCATGCATTTAATGTCAGAAGTGTTGTAAAAGCAGTTCAACATCTTATCTTTTCCCTCTTGAGTGTATTTCAGACTTTCAAGTCATGATCTCCAAAGTAAGATAAACATACCCCAAGGGTACACAAGAGGGGTTACAAGAAGAATACATTAGAATGTCTATTTTTTGCCTCATCCATTAAAAATATATACTATGTAAATATATAATAGAATATGTGTGTCATTAAAAAATATATATACATACACATACATTTAACGAGATGCATATTTAAAACTTCTTTCTGATAAGAAGACATGCTGAAAAAATATTGGAGGCTATTGATGTCACATCTCCAAATGCATTAAATTATTTCATCCTTGAAACAGCAACATGAGAGTCACTATGACCCACACTTAACAGATAGGAAAATTGAGACTCAGAGGTGAATTAACTAGTTCAATGTCACACAGTATGTTAGAGACACAGCTTAGGCTGGAATGTGTTCATTCCATTCCATAACATCTACTGACTGACTACCTGTTTGCGTCAGGCTCTGTGGCAGATGTTGAGAATATGCTCCCCTGCAACGCATACATACTCCCTCCTCAGCTTGGGCCGCCCACTCCCACTGTGACAGAATCTCTCTCCAGTCAGGGTCTGGGACCTAGAGCAACACTGTGGCTGCTATCAGCTTCCTGGGCCTCTCCTTCCTGCCACTCTCCTGCCTTCCTGTCCCCCCACCCTTCGTCCTTCATGGAACACAAGAATCTGAAGATCAGTAGTTCTGCCTGAGGTGATTCTCAGGACATCCTAGATGGTAAGTGGGTCCTTTCTGGGCTCAGAAGCATGTTAGAGTGGGCAGCTGCGTGGAGAAGAGTGAGTGGACTCAGAGGCTGGAGACATGTGGAATAGGGCGGCTCTCTGGAAGGCCCCAGCAGGAGGTAAGAATAAGAATGAAGTCAATGTGTCAGGGAGTCTGGGCTCTGGCTGCACAGAGAAGTCCATGGGTTGAAATTTGAAGGCAGAACCACGTCAGGGGTGTGTGGTGAGGGCGGCAGTGACTCAGTCAAGGAGACCAGGGCTTATTGCAGGGCTCATGCCCCCTGGAGGGCTGCCAGAGGAACTGAGTAGAAACCTATTTACTGGAACTGAGATATGAGGCAGAAACTCATTAATCAGGAATGAAACAAGAACCCAGTTATCAGAACCGAAACACATGGTGGCAGTGTGGTGTGCCTAGCAACAATGCTGGCTTATTAAATCATCAGCTACCCATCTAGGGTAACTTTAAATCCCCTCACCTCAAAACAGGACTCTTTTGAGAGTCTTGAGTTAGGCAGAAACTAGAAATAGTGAACTAGAAGTATGTAAGTATATTACCTTTCTTCATTCATTAGACCAATATTTATTGAGGGCCTACTACGTGCTGGTCACTGTGCTAGGAACGTGGTACAGCAGTGAATAAGGCAGCTGACCTTGCTCCTACAAAGCTTTCTGTAGACAGGGATACAAACAAGTGAGAACTACGACAGGACACATTGAGTGAGAGCTGAGAGAGGATGTGGAACTGATCGAAGGGGTTTTTGTGCTTCTTCGATCACAATGCAAAGATGCACGCATATCCAAGCAAATTCAAGAATTCAAGCATATTCATTAATGGAAAAGAGCCTACAAGAGACAGAAGTAGAATATGCAGGGAAGAGGGGATAACAAATGGATTAAGGATCTCAGGATCCATGAAGGGAGCAAGATCCAGAGACTTCTAACTTTGCATGCTACTCTGTTTACCAGTAGGAATTATAGATGTTTCCCAAGTGCTGATATTTTAATAAAGAGTGCTATGTTTCTAGAAAGGTTGTGAATTGACTGTACTACACTGTCTAATGGAAAAGCTGGGCGTTTGGAGTTGGATGAACTGGTTTTGAGTTCCAGTTCCACTGCTTTCCCAGCCAAGTGAGCCTGGGCAAATCACTTAACTTCTTTTAGCCTTGGATTTGTTTGTTTGTTTGTTTCCCCCAGGACCTTAAGTAAACAGAATTTGGCTCATCATAATCCTTGGTTATGACACATTCTCATCATTCGTCCATCTTATTGCAAAGATTCCTTCATATTGTTGCATATAAGTGATGTATGTCAAACAGCTGTGTGATACCTCATCATGTGAATGCATATAAGGATCGCTGATGTACGTCAGAATTAGCAAGACTTATCAGTGGGGAGAGGAGAAATTCAACTGAATAGAGCTAGAAAACAAATAAATAAAGTAATTTTCCATAGGGAATAAGATAAAAGGGAATCCTTGAATGATGCCATACATAAAAATCAACTCTAGATGAGTTAAAGTGTTATATGTCAAAAACATAACATTAAAATTTTTAGAAGAAAAGTAAGGTGAATATATTTTAGACCTTAGGGTAGGGAAAGACTTCTTAAATAAGACACATACCACACTGGTTATTAAATTAAAAGATTGGTAAATTTGAATTTATTAAAGTTAAGAATGTGTTCATCAAGAGACAGCTTCAATTTCCTCATTTATAAAATGAAGATGAATAATACCTTATAGAATTCTAACAAGATGAAATGAAATAATGTATATAAAACCCTTAGCACAGATTTTAGCACTGAGAAAATAATAAATGGTAACTTACATTCTCAAACAACAATGCTATTATTTTTCAAACAATACCAAGTAATATAACAAGATATATTTAAACACAGGAGGCCAGATGAGGACAAGTATTTAATATCATGGTGATGGTTTCAAGAGAGAGATAATAACGTGAACTACATTATCAGCCAACAAATATTTATTGAGCCCAAAGTCAGACAATCAATAAATATGTGTTGAACATTCAGGCCAGCCACCATGCCAGGGGCTGGTTAATTGATGTCACCACCATGACTT
Source organism: Equus quagga (assembly GCF_021613505.1). NCBI lineage: Eukaryota > Metazoa > Chordata > Mammalia > Perissodactyla > Equidae > Equus > Equus quagga. The sequence goes on from NC_060275.1 coordinate 71,023,159, forward strand.
CTTTGCCACACAACTTTCTTTTTACTCACACAACTTTCATACATTTATCTGTTATCACAGCAGAGAAAGGACCTCCACATATTTTGACAATCTGTGTGCAGCACTACAGAATTTTTGCACTGTCCGAGACAGAAATCCCAGAACTGTGCAACTCTCAATTATTTGTGCTAATGGGAGAGAAAAGCAATAGAGACGATCCAATGTAGCAGGTAAGTGTTCTCTCATTTGCTCTCTTTTGGGTTTTGCGCAACCCATCGAAAGCCTCAAATCAATCTGACCCAACAATAAGGAGCAAGTCCAGAAGTAGGGCAGTCTTCAGGAGCTGTTTGATCAGCAGCTCAATAATGTCATAAGGTCTCCTCCACTTCTCTGCTTTGTGGCTCTGGATGCAGAAGTCCACATACACCTCAATACGTCTGAGGGGTATTCTGGAATGTACAAAGTCTTGAATAAAGAAAATGAAGATGGACTATGAAAACCTGGTTTAGTAAGTGTTGAAAAGCAGTTCAGTGTCTGCTCTGCCTCTCTTTTCTAGGATCACACCACCGCACAGGCTTTCTATAGTCATGGTTCATATCTTCTTCATTGGGTTTTCTCCTACCAGGAGAAATCAACATAAGCTTTTAAAAATAGTGAGTCATGTCAAAATAGACTTTTTTTTATATAATTTGCCTAGTAATGTGCATTCAGTAAACATTTATTGAGGTCTGGGATGTCAACAATTATTCAGCTCTCACAAGTAATATTTGCTTTAAAATCTAACAAGAATAGGATAACAATCTTCATGAAACAAGAATGCACATCTAGCTGCACTGAAAAAACCCAAACATCCTTTAGAGAACAATTCTTCTGAAAATCATCCTGATATGAGGCTGATGTGGATTTGGATACTGTCTTTTAGGAGAAAAGATAAAGAAGAAAGCTACTACCTATCAAAATATATTCTTTTTCCCAAGAGCTGGTGAGTTTCCTTCGTATCTAGAACCAATCCAATAGTTTTCAGAATATTTTCTCTTTCTGAGAATGTGCTTAGAGTGCTTAGCCCCTAAAGTCTGATTATTCGAGCCTGAGAAAACGGATGAGGCTGGAGAAGGTGGAAAGTAGAAGAGGAGAGTAAAAAGGCAGGTACACAAAAGAGGTTCTTTCTTGCATTTTCTTATTTCAGGTGGCAGAGGTGAAGCCAGAGAGCTGGCTATTCCTGCCAAGTGAAAGGCAGAGTGATACAGCCCACGCGGGATACAGGAGAGAACTGTCAAACCCATTCTTCCTTCAGATTAAGGCAGGGAATGCAGCAATTTTCCAGAAATTTGGATTTTTTTAAAAATCACCTTGGCCTGAATTATAGAGCAATTGCCCCCACCTCGCTGTTTCACTGTGGATTTGCTACAGAATAATTCCCCAGGTCTAGTTCCAAGCTCGTTACCTAATGGGAGTCAGGGGATATTTGGTAAGTAATAGGATTTTTTATTTTGTGTTAAAAATATCTCAATGGCTTGAAGACCTTAACCTAGTAAACAGAAATTTGGCAGGCATTGCTTAGCACCATCCCATGAGGTCTGTTGGCTAACCTGGGTGTTCCCAGAGCACCTATCTCGTGCTGGAAGTAAAAGCAGAACGTGTCAGCTCTGTGCTCTGAGGGTCCACAGTCCAGTGGAGTCCCAAGTCCCTCAGGTGAGTAACTCATGCACTGTCCAGCCATTCCGAGGCGCTCTCAGAGGGAGTGAAACCGCCATCACCCGCCCCAGTAGGAGACTGCCCCTTCCCCTCTGCCGGGCTGTGTGGACTGCCAGCTAACACGGCCCTCTTTTCTTCCTCTGCAGTGGAGAGAAGCTGAGAATCGCAGGCTGCTTCTCTTCCCCAGGTTCCCCAAGCTTCCTTTTCAGTCCCGCTCATCTTCTCCTGATTTTGCTCAATTTTCTGCGAGCTTTTCTCTCTAGCTCACTTATCTCCTTTATCCCTCAGCTCCATCTCCCATAATCCCATCGACTTGCTGGGGACGTTTTTCCCTCAGAGAGCAGAGCTGCGCCCCCGCGGCCGCTCCTCCATTCTGCAGCTCCCTCTGACCCTGGTGGACCACTACCTGGCTTTCCAGATCAGTGGGGACTTCCCAGAGCATGCCTCTTTTTCGTTTAGCTTTTTAAATTCTGGCTGCCAGACTTTCTTTTCTTAATTACGTGTGGAACTACATTTCACACAACAAAAGCCAACCCAGTTTTCAAGGGAGTTAGGATTCCACAGGGGAATCCCATCGATTCCTCGCCTCATCAAAGCGGAGCTCAGTTTAACCCACTGTAAATGCGAGAATGAGAAGGACTGATGAAGGTGGTGTGGTGGGAAAGGCACGAAACTCGGTGCCAGGGGACCCTGCCTAGGCCAAGCCCACCACTTCTTCTGGTACATGATCTTAGGCAAGTCACCTGACATCTCTGACTTGAAGAGATGATGCCTCTCCGCCTTCCTCATGACGTAGGCGGCAGACTCAAATGCATGCATTGCTATAAACATACAGTACAAACTGTAAGGTGCCGTTCAGTCTACTGAAGACCTGTGTGAAGCCTGGGAACACATGGGCAGTGTACCTTTCTGAATAAACACATAAGCTCCACCAGAGCAAGGGCTGGGTCAGCTCCTGCTCACTATTTGCTCCCAGTGCTCGGCAAAGTAAGGAAGAGAAAATAGAGCAGGGAGGGAGGGCCGAAGGAAGGAAGGGAGAAAGGAAGGAAGGAAGGAGGGAAAGAGGGGAGGAAGGAGGGAAGGAAAGATGGAAGGAAGGAAGGAAGGAAACTCTGTGTCCAGGAGGTATGAACTATCAGGTCCTTCCACATAGCTGTGAAGTCCATCACCTGCTGGTGCGGGTGAGAATACCACTCCCTCTCCAGGGATTCAGGATGAAAGTAATTCCAGCAAAATAAAAGTTGAACCAGACCAGGGATGTTTCTGCTTATAGGTCAATAGTGGAAGTCCTGACCTGGCATGACCTCATGTAGAGTGTTCATTTAGGCGAGCCAATGTTAAAAATAGCAATATCTTACATGTTCACAGGGCTTTACAGTGTATCAAGCATTTTCAAGTACCTGACCTCATTCTGATCTTCAAAATATCACGTGGATAGCTAGGGCAGATTATTCCCAATTTCCAGATGAGGAAACTGGGGTCGCAGGAAAGCAGAAACTTACAACAAATCACAAGGCCAGTAAGTGGCAGAGTTCAAATTTGGACACAGCTTCTTGGCTTGTTGGACTTTTCAGCCCTTAGAGAGGACAGTAATGAGGGTGTGCTCAGTAGTAAGCTGACAGCTTTTGTAGCAAACAAAACTAATGATTTCTTCTTTATTTTGCTAGAATTACTTTTATCCTGAATCCCTGGAGAGGAGAGGAGATCCTTTCCTGCTAAAATGAGGACAATAAATCCCTTTCAAGTAAAATAGACACTTGGTAAATAAACGCAATTTTAAATATTTGACTTTGTTGAATCAATTAATTGCGGACAACAACAATGGTGTCCCATTTCCCCCAAGTTAGAAACAATAGAATTGATGTTGATAAGGATGCAGTAAAACTCGTGTTTCTGCTCAGCAATGGTGGCGTTGTATCCTGCTACAACCATTTAGAAGCTGTTTGGCCATACGCATTAGGAGCCGTGAAATTGTTCACGCTCTCTGAACCAGTAACCTTACATCTGGGAATCTATCCTAAGGAAATAATATGAAATAGGGAAAGAAGAAAAAATACCTTCCTCAGACGTGGTTGTTGAATTCTCCCTTGGGTAGCAATCAGACGTCACGGTACGTTTTCAATAAATTTGCTCTTTGTTTAAGCTAGTTCAAGTTGGTTCCTGTTACCTGGCTCCAGAACCATCATTATTATGAAACACTCACACATAAAGATAGCTAATATAAATATTAATATCTTCGCCTCTCTTCCTTCATAATTGATCCCAGTTGACCTTTCCAACCTCACTGCCTGTTACCCTGTTATCTCTTTACCCCACTCCCCATCAAACTCAAAACTCTGGTCAAGTCAAACTTCTCACAGTTGACCAGAGAGGCCGTGAACACAGCCTTCTTAACTTTCGTGAGCATCAGAATCACTTGGAAAGCTGGTTGAAACACAGGCTGCTGACACAACGCCCTCTCCCGCCGACTTTCTGATTGAGCAGGTCCTGTGTGCGGCCTGAGAATGTGCATTTCTCACAAGTTCTGGGTGATGTTGACGGTGCTGGTTGAAGATCACACTTCAAGAACCAGTGGTTTAAGCAATAGTGGGTGTCGTATGACTTCCCTTCTCCTGGCAAAGTCTTTCTATGCTTCAAGCCCCAGCTCCTCCCTGCTTTTTGCAGCCATTTCCAATCCCACCAAGCTGAACTAATTACTTGTCGCCTGTGCTGCTTCAGAGAGAGAGCAGGGCCTATTACACTGGATAATGAGAGCTAGTTGCATAATCAATGCCAGCTCCCTGCTAATTGTGAGTGTCTGAAGGCTAGCCCACGGCTTCAGCATCCCTGTGTTCCCAGAGCTAGCACGATGCGTGGCACATGGTAGTCACACACACTTGTCACACTGAACTGTTCCCTGCTGCCTCCCTCTACAGGAAGCTATGGTTTACTCATGTCCCCCCAGGATCCATTAGCATATCAAATGGCTATTTTTTAAAAAAACAACAATTAGCGGTGATAGCAAAAGAAGAAACATGAGCAGAGTTTACTAGTGTGCCAGGCTAGTCGATATCATCTTGCGTTGCTCTCCAAAGTCCCTAATGAAGACAGCAGCTCTCAGGCAAATAAATAAAACATTAGGTTGACAACACGCAGCACATCACAAGCATAGTTCGCTAATTTGCTCATTGCTGAAGGACGTTAGCCGCCCTCGGGGTAATCTCTGTAAACACACTGCCCGTCTCCCTTTCTCCTCCATAAATAGTATCAAGCTACGGTTCTAACATTTTTCAATACCTTATGTGTATTTTATTTCAATAACTGTCTTTTAATAGCAAGATACCCATCTTAACCAAACGAAAGCTATTTTTCAGTAATGGTCCTAAAAGCCAATTCCTTTTCTGGAAAAACATCCTTTTGAATTATGAGTCGCTGGGCTAAACAGGGTTCTCAGAATATTAATGTGAACTTAAGCTATTAAAATGTCATGGTTAACCTTTTTAAAACCTAATTAAATTAAAATAATAATATGTGGAACAGTTTTACTGGAAGGAAAGGCTCTTTTTCAAAGAACCTGTTCCCAGTCTCAGAGCTAACACCTTGAAGCCATGGTGGAGAAAAGGCTTTGCATACAAAGAAAGCCGGGCTTTGCACACTCTGTGATTAACTTTTAGTTGTTGGATTAGAGTTAATTATTGTAGCACGCTGGAGGGCAGGGACAATTTACTTGCCTGATCACACCTAATAAGATGTATTTGCAGATGCCAGCATCTCCTGGACTTAATCAACAAACTATCAAGACAATCAATGCTGTTAGGCCTGTGTCCTTGTGATATTTTTTTCCAAATAAAGGAGACAAAATCCAAGGGCACAGCGGTAAGGATGGAGGCAAGCAGCTCAGAAGGCCTCCTCTAACTAGCGTCAGGCTTACCTCCCTTCCTGGATGGCTGGAGCCACAGTGCGGAAGAGCTGGTTCATCCTAAGGCCTGGTTCTATTGAGGGCAAAGTTCAAGCCAGCCCATACCAGGTGCAAGGAAATGAACATCTGACAACTCCCTCACGGCTTGATAAGGCCCTGGAAGCCTTCAAACGGGCCCCGCCTACTTCATCGTGTGTGGGAAAAGGTTGTTCCCCTCAAGACATTTATACTCACCTCTTGCTACCCAAGGAATGAGTTTCTGTTTCTTTATTTGATAATCTATACTTGAGTCCAGGGGATAAATGTTTAAAAGAAAGAAACTGCGTATGATACACGCAAATAAGTTGGCAAATTCTGCAAAATAGCATGCCTTAGTTTCAACACTGTTTCTTTATAGGCCCCAAAACATTAGGAGGAGGTAGGATTGGCATCATGCATGGGCACACAAAATAAGGAGGGTGCTGCCATGACCAGGCTACAGGTAATGGAGAGGTGCAGGGGACAGCAGCAGCCTGCCTGGGGGTCCCTAAAAGCTGTTAAGTGGCTCATAAGCCGTCTATCCTGAATAATGAAAAATGACCACCATTCAGCATGAACACCTAGATGTCTACGTAGTTGAGTCATTCACTCATCCACTCATTCACTCAATGCAGATGTGATTGTCCAGCACCTACTTCATGCCAGGCACCGTGGTGGACATGTTTCTGGTTCCACTAAAAGTGAGCTGTGCAGCTTGGAGCTCTTGATAGTTTGCACAGGGCCCATCTTAGGTAAAACTGCTTATATGACAAAGTTTGGAATCTTTGTTCATCTCCTGGCTTCCAAAAGATATCGCCACCCAGAAGTGACACCCATCACTTCCATTCACCTTCTATTGGTGAGAACTAGTCATGTGATACACCTATCTGCAAGGGAGGCTGGGAAATGTAGTCTTCATTCTATACCCAGATAAAATCCAGGAATTCTATTACCTGTTGAGAGAAGGGGAAAACTAATATTAGTGTCTCTGCTACCATAAGATATTTGCTTTTATAACAAGTGCTTTAGCGTCCTAATCAAACTGATGACACAAGAATTTTGGGCATCTCTATAGACCAGAGAGATGGAGGGATGGCCAGCACCAAGAGCCATGCAGGCAGTTTTCTCAACTGGGATTCGATCCTACTTCAAGGCCATGGCCTCAGAATTAGGTGCAGGTCTCAAGCCCCAAGAAGACTGACAGGTGAACCATGTAGGCATCACCATTCATGCAAACTTCAGGAAAGACAGTGCTCTGTCCTATTCAGAAATATGTGGACCTTTTTAACATTTGAAAATAAAAGCACACAATGCAGAATTATCCCTGATTTACATTTTCCTAATAGACCATTTCTTGGCATCCAGGAAGAAAAACTTTTCCTCTAACCTCTTAGGTTCAGTCTTTGGGGGCCTGCAAATTAAACTGACACAAGACAGATTAGCAAGAGAACAGACAAAGTTGATTCACTTACATATGTGGAAGCTCACAAGGAAAGTGGCTTAAAGAAGTAGTTAGAATGTGGAGCCTATATACATCTTAATAAGAGCAATGGCTTAGGATTTCAAGGGACAATAAATAGTGAGGAATGACTGAGAAATGTATGGGGAAATTAATAGAAGGTACGGTTTGTTTTACTAAGGTCTGTCTATGCATCTGACTCTAACTTCTCATCTCCAGTGACAGAAGTCACTCTTTCCCCCTGGTTTGGGAAGCCTCCCTCAAAGGAGGATTTCTGCCAGTTGAACACTTTTGGAAGGCTCTGCTTTTAGGCAGATAGCAGGAGAGCAGAGAAAGCCTCTTCCTGCGTTCATTGATTTTACAAATACCTTCAGCTCACAATAATCCTTATGCCACAGTGGCATATTCTGGACCCCTTCATTGGTCATACTCAAATTTTATAGAATCAGTTATCTTGAAAAACAAGAAGGAAGGAGAAAAGGGAAGAAGAAAGGAAGGAAGGCCGACACTAGCTATGATATAATATTTTTCTGGTGATGTACGAGTTTTAGAAAAAAAGTATATTTAAATCCTCAAAATTCAATGAATCATTTTTTAACAAAACAATGTGTGGGGAAAGACTTGTTACATTCCAAACTCAGTTGGTAAGATTTCATTCTCAGTTGTGTCCTTGCCTCAAGTGTGTTTCCACAAGCCTTGGATAATTTGCCCTGATTTTTGCCGAGTGTTGTGCAAGTCCTCCAAACTGAGAAAATGTTGAAGAGAACTTGGAGAAGAGAGGAAAGCCAGGGAGGAAAGCCGCAGTACTGGAAGAGAAGATTTTGCTGCACACAGAGCTGTTGCTTGTCAGCGACCACATTAACAGTCCGAGATCAGGAAGGAATGTTTCAGGCATTTTACATCCGACTATGTCTTTTAGATACATACAGGTGTTTTACCAGGTTTCAGTTATGTTTTGGGAAATCGGTTAGGGATTTGGAATTGATTTGTAACACAGTGTAATTTTTCCCATCCCAAATAACAGGAAATAGGCTCTGGTTAGCATTTTCGTGCAGAACGTCTAATTTTTAGGAGCAGATTACTGACGTTAAGTGGGAGTGCCTGTATTTTAGAAACTGGGTGGGAAATGATGCACTGTAGCTCTTTACTTACTTGACATCCATCCGGCAAACATGACAGAGTACAGAGAGCTAGGGATTGTGCTGAGGGCTGTGGAGACAACCGGAAGAAGCCGGCATCTCTGTCCTGAAGAGTCTCTGGATGTGGTCAGAGGATGAGACAGAGCAAATGGGGGCTGTGGAAGGAGGGAGGGGCTTGTGGTGGGACCCTAATCCAGCTACAGGAGCCAAGGAGGGGCGAGTAAAAGTTCCCGTGGTGAAAGGTGCAGAGAGTCCAGGAAGAGGGGCTAGCCTGGTCAGAAGCCCAGAGACTAGAGGGCAAGGCAGCAACAGCTGGCTGCGTCACTGAGCCCCAGAGGACAAGCAGAGCACGCCCTCCCACTTGCAACACCCCCACTGCACCCCATGGAACAAAGGGAAAGTCCCAGTCACCCTCAGGAGCTCTGTTCACATGCTCATGATGCCTGTCTTTGTCTGAAGCTACTGCAAGGACAAAACTGTGAATGGACTCAAAGACTTTGTTTCCTCGTCTATAAAATGGGATAATAAAGTTCCACCTTATAGAGTTATTGTGAGTATTGAATGGGTTAATATATGTAGAGTGCTTAGACCACTGCTTAGCACATTTGCAGTGCAACATGTTAGCTATTATTATTAGCTAGAGGCCCGTAAATGCGTAAATGCGTCACAGTGAAGCCCTGAGGTCAGGCGGGGATAGTAAGACCCGGGTTTTCTGCCTCTCCTCTGCTCTGCTCTGGTCTGCTCTCCCACACAAGGCAAATGCATTTTTTCTGGACCACCCATTGGTACGATGAAACCAAATCCTACGTGGATTTTCCTTAAGCAGATTTAAGAATGCCCACCTGGCTGGATGAGACTGAGAGGAGAACAATGAAATGCTGTCAGCTCTTCCGCCCTTCTATCAAAGAGCACAGGCCCCAGAATGAGCCCAGAGGAGAGGGCGATACGGGCCCTTCCCTCCAATGGGGCCGCTTTCCCAGGCTCCCCTGGTCTAAGCACCTTGAAGCAAACTTTGCAAGTGAGGTAAGGGATTTTCAAGCCTAATTCTGACAACCTGGAATTTTCACCCTTGACACTGACTTTAGACCCCAGTTTTTGCTAAAAACGAGACACCCCAGCACCTCTGTCCATTTAGCACAGAGTAAATTCTAATCAAATTAGAAATCTTGAAGGCTTTCTGAGAGCGGGTCTCTCCTTTGAACAGTTTGAATCCCCTCTAAGCGTGGCCTGAGGAGTAGCATTAACACCTCCCAGACGTGGAAAACCCGAAAGAGGGGGCTTTGATTCACCACCTGAGCCATCACTCCTCCTCTCTCCCCCACCCTCCCGAGGGAAAATGGGCTTCCTCTCTGCCTAAAGGGGGCTAAAAAGAGATCACCAACCGGAGATTTGTCACCTGGAAGCTAGAGCAGGGCAGGCACAGAGCTCCAGAGCTTGAAAAATAGACGCTCTCAGCTCACAAGCCCACGAGCCCAGCGCCCCTCTCGGAGCTCCTGCAGGTACTTTCTCCCTGCTGGGTTTAATTTCAAAATCCAGTGCAATCACTGAAAAACGAGAGCAATTTGCTCTTTCAGCTATGCACAATTTTCATCAGCGGTCTCTGGTGGCTACAGTCCTGGGCAGCCTTTTACCACCTTTTCCTGGTCCTCCCTATACGGACTCATATTCCCGGGAAATGATTTTTGTAATGGCCTGTGGACGCCTGCCTGTGTTTCGAGGCATTGTCTGAGCACCAAGTCCAGGAGATAGAAATTTCTGTCGCCGGTCAGACAGTTATAGAGAGCTGTGATCTCGAATTTCATCTGGCTTCTGTTGTCCTTCTTACTGCTGAAATCTGATCATCCCTTTTGTGTTTCAGCGACAATTACATATTGAAAGATGAACATGATGATTCAACAGTGTGCACAGACATATGTAACATTCTCAGCAAGTGGCAAACAGGAGGCATAATTACAGCTGAAAGGCGACACCTTTGGGGGAAAAGAAAAGAAGAGGGGCAATATTCTGTAGAAAATGTTCCTGTCTTTATTTTTAGCGTGGTGCTCACGTCTCATTTTCCAACATGCACAGAAGCAAGTCTCCACTCATGCACATACAAAAATACTCATATATTCACACACACACACGCCCTGAGCAATATTTGAGAGACCCTTGGTCTTTGATTCTGATCTTTCCAGCAAATGATAATTAGCCTCAATAGTCAAACATCAGAAGAGCAGTTTTTCTCTTCCTCTGCTGCTACTAAATACGGGAACAGAGATGAGCAAAACAACATGAAACCTGAACCAGCTCACAGAGAAGGACTCAAGAGAACAGGATCTTCCAAACTCCAGTTAGCGGCGGTGTTCTTGGCGTCTCAGAGCTTAAAGTGTGACTCCAGGGAGGCAGTCCCCAGTGGCTCAGCAGGCCACGCATGATCAGTTGTCCACATTATTTATGTACAAACCTGTCCTGCTGAATATTCTGGACACAGAAGTGACAGTTTCGAAATGAGGTTTGCCAACACAACTCTGTTGTCCCCAAAATAGTAAGAATCAGCAGAATATCCCCGAATCCTCTCAATTTATTCTTCATCGTAAGCCAGCAGGAAAGGAGCTTGGCTAAGTGAGGTCCCAAGCTGCACAAAGCCACTAGCTCAGTCCCATCCAGAGGAAAATGAGGGGGGAGAACAAACCAGGGACTCTCCCATCACTGGGCAAACTCAGAGACTCGGGGGATCGTAGGCAGGGCAATGATGAGATCAAAGTCACAAAGAGCCGGGCCTGATGAAGGGTCCAGGCTGTGGGGCCTGGGAGGTGACAACAACGTTCCAAGGAAAAGGCTTTGGCCATGCCGCTTGTCCTCTGTGGAGCGGGTAAGTCTTGCTGTAGAAGCAGGGGGCAGTGAGACTTTATTTTACATGAATTCTCCTGTGTCAGCCTAACCTGCTGCTCCAATTGCCTGCAGGCTCCCCGAGGAAAGGGCTCTGCTTAAGCGTAAAATGAGGCCTCAGCCAGCCACAACAGCCTCACCTAGAATACCGCTCCCTTCCCATACCCTTCCCACCTCATAAGAGTGCAGAGTGGAATCATCGACATCGACATCGTTGAAAAACTCTCTCCTTGCTCCTGTTTTAGCTTGCCCTTTCCTCTCTTTCCCGGAGCCTTGATAGCCACTGGGATCGCCTTCCGCCCCCGGAAGGCTGAGAGGTCCGGGGAAAGCCCAGGGGGAAAGGAGCAAAGAGATGGCTGATCCGGACCTGCTCTGCCTGAGTCTTTGGGAAAAGAGGGGAGAGCAAGCTGCTTCATTTCTACGTTATCAGCCCAGATCCCCAGCCAGAGAGGAGCTAAGGTTTAAGGAGATGACCACCCAGGAGAATGCATTTGGCTGGAATGAGCTCAGTGCCTATGAGAGGCAGGAAGACGTGTCAATCAGGCCCGAGCCAGGGAACCCCTGCTGTGACCGGAGCCCCAGGACCCAGGCAGCCCCTGGCATATGGCAGCCGTCTTTCTTCTCTGGTGCTCAGCAGTGGACAGATAGCACCCGCGTAGTAAGCAGGGCACTACCTGGGAGTCAAGACCCCGAACTCTCTTTCCAGTTTCCCTTCTGACTGCTTCTCCTGTCACAAACCCTGGCATTCAAAAAAACGTACACATACATTGAGGGCCTGCTGTGTACCAGGGCCTGCAGATGACACAAAAGTCAACAAGACTCAATTGTGCCTCCAGACACCAAGAGGTGAATGGAAAGAGCGTGGATTTTTGAGCCGTCCTCATCTTGGTTCTGTCATTTATAAATTGTGTGGACTTAGGCAAATCACTCTGGGTCTCTGTAAAATGAGGGTAAAAGTACTTCACACTGAGTGTCTCTGGAAGGATTAAAGAGAATGCACATGAAGGCCCTCAGCCCGCAGCATGGGTGACCTTGACAGACCGCAACAGCATTATCAGTGTGGAGAACGTCAGACATGTAAGCAGCCCACCCTGGAGCACGGGAACAAGACCAGACAAACACAGTGGATCTGGAGCTAAAGCAAAGCAGGCTGAACGCAGTGGGCCCGGGAGAGAGACAGGGGACTGCATCACGGAGGAGCTGAGTCGGCCACCTTCAAAATACGGCGGCAACGACTCCTACTCCGGGCCGCTTTGTGGACATGTGGCCCAAGCAGTCACACAGGGCCCCACGCTTGAGAGACTCTGTGCTTAGTTCATTTAGTGCTCTGCTGTCGTCGTCCTGAAATTCTAAATAACTTTGTAACGAGGGGCTCCACATTTTCATTTCGAACTTCTTGCTCCTACTTCCTGAGACTGACTGGGCTTTAATTAACTGCCGCCTCTGAGGCAGCCACTCCCTTCTCAGCAGCATCCTGAGCTGGGCAGACCTCAGGTGCCCCTCTGACACCCTGGTTTGTGGGCACACTGGGCACACTCAACTCCAGACTTTCTAATCCACGCGACCCAGCCCAGCTTCTTTGTGGCTAACTGAGTGGGTAATAAATTACACCAGCTCATCACTCTCAAAGTACAAGGAAAAGCTCCCCTCCATGGAAATCATTTCCAGAATTCAAGAATTCTACCTGGCAAAGACCACCCGTGTGTCCAGCTCCATCTGCCCTCCATTAAACCAACATTTATCGAGTACCTACTACGTACCCAGCACTCAGCTGGGCTGGACTGAACCCTGTCTTCCTGCCACAGGAAAACCCCACCTAGAACTGACAGGTGTTTGGCCAAAAGAGCAGTGTTCCCCAGGACCTAGAGTAAGATAAACCTTTGGGCAATTTGACCTGGGAAACTTTTGCCTGGAAGAAAGAGCACCTTCTGGGAATAGGGATGAGAAGGTGGAGCTAGGACGGTGTTCTCTCTGACTCCAGCAGCTGGGGTGAGGCAGCTGGATGAGATGCTGCAAACCCTGACATGTTTCCCCGCCTGCTCTTAAGAAGTGTCCTGCCCGCTATGAGTTGCATTACTGCTGGATGTTCTGCATCTGTGAGCATGATCCTCTGGGATATCAGGACTGTGGTTGGGGTGGGGTAACTCCCACCTTTGGTCTGGACTCACTTCTCTGAGGGAAAGTGTTTGGCATGGCCAAAGAGCCCCGGGGGGTTGCAGGCACAAGAGCAGCAAGAATTTGAGGATGTCTTCAAGAAAGTGGTCTGCAGAGCATCCAGAGAGTGGGTAGGGGGCACAGGGCGAGATGCAGGTTCCTGCTGACTAACCGCTCTTCTCTTCCTCTGATGGGAGTCTCACCTCTGTGAACAGCCAGAGACCCAAAGGAGAGAAGGTCCTGGAAGCTGATCTATGGGATATGCCAGGAAAAGATTCTCCATTCATCAGAATCAGTGAACTGTAAGCCACAAGCAATGAGAGTAAAAATAGCTACATCCATCTCAGGAGGACGGGAGAACAGAAATAGTGAGGGAAGGGCCTACCGCTTCCATATCAGTTCTCAACAGGGGTTCTCGGCATTTTTTAAAATCCATGCCCCCTTGTAATAAACGTGAAAACTTCTCACTCTCTTTTAGAGTTGCATAAATTTTAAGTAAATTAAGTATTTGACTTCAATTAAGTAAAAGGCGAAATGGTGATCTAAGCATACTCTTTTTGAACTAAGCTTGCTACTTCACTCTGTCTCCCAGCTTTCCCAGCCCCATTCCCACCCTACTGCCTGAGACTCTAATGTTACCTTAAATAGATATGCTCCCTTTTGTCCCCCAATTCGAAATGTTCACTATAAACTTATTTTCGATTGCAACCTTCTTGAAGCTCTGTCTTACTCTTCTTGGATCTTCTTAAATCCTCTTTGGGTCTCTGGCTGCTCACAGAGGGGTGGGGCTCAGGAATAGAAGAGAGGTTAGTCAGCAGGAACTCACATCTCACAGGTGCTATCTCCATGCCTAGTACATGGCCTGTGATATAACCAGTGCTCAATACATGTTGATAAAGGATTGCGTGTGTGGATGAATGGACAGATGGATGGATGGATGGATGGATAGATGGATGGGTGGGTAGAGGTAAGGGATGCCAGGTCATTATCCCTCATCTTTAGGGCCAAAGTTAATTTTGTGCTATAGCCTTGGGCTTTAGGGGATCATGGTCTGAAAGAAAACGAGAAGAGTGGACCATTCTAGGGAGTGGGCAGATCCTCAAAGAAGACAGGCAAGTCTTTACCCACCTAGTTTTTCCATACTCGTTGGGAACATCCAACCTCCTAGGCCTTGGTATTCCCACCTGGGCAAAGTCCCTGCCTTTGGGCAGTCACAGATAGTCACTAGGCACAGAGCAGGCCAGACAGTGCCAGAAAATCCTTCAGAGAGGCTCAGAAGACTCCCAACCTCCACATGCAGGAAAGCCCAGTGTTATGACCCTTGTAGACTACAGAGAGAAGAAAGGAAACAGGCCATAGCTCACACTGACAAACCAGAGAACATCTAGAAAAACAAGGAGTCTGAAGTTGTGTTATATATGATCAGCAATTGAATGAACTGAAGATAGTGAGCTGGAAAAAGAAAACACTTGGTGGGAAGAGTAAAGGTGGCAGTTGAGAGCTAATAGCTCTGTTTGGGAATTTGAATGAGAATATGTTGAAAGTCAAGATATTTGAATGTGTAGATCTAAAGAACAAAACCATGACCAAGGAGAGGCGTATTTAATTTCATGCAAGGAAGCAGTTTCTAACAATTAAGCCTGTCTCACAATGGAATGTTCAAGTCTATCATTGTTATGAGGTATAGTGAGTAAGTTCCCTTTCGATGGAAAAACTGAAACAGAAGCTGTATGATCATCTGTCTGAGCTGTCATGTGAGGGATTTCTGTGGTGGAGGGAGGTGGGGTTGGATGACTTAAGGTCTTTTCCATGACTCATTTGTTCAGGTGAGGCACCCACGCCATCCTCACCCCTCACCCCACCTACCACAGAGACTCTGCAATCAAGTTTTAATTTAAGAGTTTGACTATGAACTCAATTCTCCACTTAAAATTAAGGGATCTTCAAATTCCCAGGTTTATTGGTGGAAAATTTTGCTATCTTCCCCCAGGGATGTGCAGATCTGAATGGGAGCTAGCCTCTTTCTCCCTTAAAGGGACGTAGCCACCAAGGGATGGTGGGAAGCTTACTTATGAAGATGTCCTCAAACTCTGTCTCCGGCCTTCTGTTTCTCTGTCTTTCTGTCCTCCTCTCTCCACACTCCCACACCCCGAAGTGACTCCCAGCAAGTGCTTTGGAAAGGTTCTCCCTTGGGCCCCTGTGCTCTAACTCCATCCTGGCAGGACAATTAAGTATTCTTTCAGCTCACCTCTGGAGGACAACTCACAATAATGTCCCTGCCTAGTGGTCACCAAGCTCTTTTAAGGAAGTGACCCACAGCCCTTTAAAGTCAGTATCACTAAGAAGTTTGCTGAGGAGCACCCCACACCCTTCTGTCACCAACCTGGTGTCATTCTCCTCATCCCTCTCCAACTCCACCACACTGTGCTCTGAGCAGGGCACAGGCCCAATGCCAAGTGTCCCACTGCCAACCCAACCCAACCGAGGACCACAGTATCGAACCCCTTACCCTTTCCTCAAGCACGTAAGAAACTTGGAACTCTAAAAAATTTAAATTTCCCTACCTACACTGGACACAAGGAATGCATGCAAATTAGGTTCCAGTAAATGTCCAGGGGGCCCCAAAGTCCACTTGCAAACTAAACCCTGAAACTGACTCTGAGTTGCCAACATCATCAAAGATGAGGGTGGGTGGCCTGGCCAAGTCCACCAAACCTGGCTGGTGCTCAATAAGTAGACATGGTGATAATGGCTACATTGCTGAGTGACTGTGAACACAGATTTGGGAGTTGGGAGAAGTGACTGGCTCCATTTCTTCATCCATCAGTGAGGAAATTGGTCTTGACGTCTGGGGCTTTACCATGTCTAAAATGACACAATTTTCTGATTGAAAGGGACATTTTCCTTCAACCTCTTCTGTTTCAGATGAGTAAATCTATGTCCTGGAAGGGACAGTGATTTGGCCAAGCTCACAGTGGTCTTTGGAGCCTGGTCTTCCGTCTCCTGGTCCAAGCTCCATTGAACCATTCCAGACCGCCTGTCCTTGATGCTGGGAGACAGATGGCTCTGGATATTGGAGAAAGGAACTGAAGAGGGCATGTAACAAAGGGTAAAAGGAGCCTAGAGTCCCTTCCTTGGCTCACTTTGGCATAGAGGAGGGCTGTTTGTATAAAGTCCTTGAGTAGAGATCAATTCTTCACAAGCCATCCTTCTTCCACCGCAACCCCCATCAGAGCTCAAAGTGCAGCCCAAGGCAAAACAAGCTCCCTAGGAGGTCTCTGCCTGAGACTGTGTTCAGATCTAGGGCAACGAGCACCGAAGAACCACTTACATCTGATCTCAGTGTTGCTGAAATCCCGACTAGGTATGTGTGTTTTGGCGGACACTGTGAGCTGATCTGTAGTCCTGCTGGAGGTGTGGCAACCCCTTTCTAAGCGTTCCTAAGCAACTCTCATGGAACCCTTTGGGAACAATTATTATCTGCTGTTGATGGCTAAGATGGTTCAGCTACATGAGTATTGAGCGCCCTGTTGTGCTAACAAGGTGAAGGCCATCGAAGAGAGCAGTGAGGGCTTGAGTTCCAGACCAAAAACTACACGGTCCAGTAGTTTAGTTTAATAAAATGTCCTAAGTAAAAGTAACTCACAGCTACTTGAAGGCAGTTATATGATAATATTCTGGCAAATCTTGTTAACTTTTAAGAAGAGAAAAAGGAGACATTGGGCAGTTAGAATAGTCACTCTGGAGGAACTATGTTGTAAGAGTTTTAATTTGGGAGAAGATCCTTTTTTCTGCAGGGTTGTTTGTGCCATTAACTTTGATGATCTAATTCACATTCAGTTTTTCCATAACCTAAGCCAAGACTGAAAGTAATCAGAAATACAGTCATGTGCAATTAACATTTTCTAGATACAAATAATTTGGAACACAGCCTGCCTATTGCTCTGAATGACTTACAAATTACTCTGTGTGAAGAACATCACATGAGACCTCCAAATGTCTGCCTAGGTGTCGACAGGCACAAAGTCAGGCTGATATAAGTGACTGGCTAGGTCCATGTTGCAGGAATTTGGCACCCTGAAGTGTCTGCATGGTTCAGCAAGTCAAGAGCTTTGTGCGCACATAGTACACACCACTGATGAAATCACTCCACGGTGGTCACCCCTGGAACTTCTCCAATTCCCACTGCCAGAGGCAACCAAAGTAAGTGCTGCGATCTGATTGACTGAGACATCCCTTAGCTTATGTCAATTATCTAGTAAGCCACACAGAAACACTGTTATTCCAACTTTATCAGTAGCTTTCTTCTAAGCCTTTTCTATGTGTGGAATAGAAATGAGACAATGTACAACAAAAGAACCAAAGAAAGAGTAGGAAGGGACCTTAGGATTAATTAACCTAGCCTCCTACTTCACGGGGAAGTAAACTGAGTTCCTGCCCTAGGTCATGTTCCCTAAAAGCAGAGCCTGAGGCAAGGATTCAGACACACATGATTTGTTGAGGGAGTGCTCTTCGAGCAAAACCTGTGAGGGAATAAGTGAAGCAGTATAGGAAAGAGGAACGTGCTGAGCAAGGATGTGACCTCAGGAAAAGTCTAGTCATAGCCTAAAAGGCTCCAGCTATGGGCCTCCCTTGGGGTGAGGGGGTCTGCTCTCTTATCAGCAGTGGATAATGCTCTGGAGAAGGGAGCAGTTGTGAGCTGTTAGCAGGCACTGCTCAGAGCAGCTGGGGGATGGGCCCCCTGGCCCAGGAATGGGGATCTGGGCATGGCCACAGTGTCTACTACAGCCCCAAAGAAATGTGTATGTAAAAATGTCTAGCTATAATTTCCGTATAAAGAGACAGAGTGAGACAGAGACAGACAGACAGAAACACAGAGAGAGAGAGAAAGGCAGAAACAGAAAGAGAGAGAGAAGACAGGCTAAAACGGGCCGTGTAGATATTGAAGTTACAAGACAGCATACACTGCAAGTAATGGAGATTCTTAGTAGAGAAAAAATATTGAGTGGAGGATGAGGAGTCTAAGCCACCAGAGAATGGAGCAGACACACAGACAGGGTATCTGTGAGTTGTGTGAATGGCAGAGCTCTAAAATGAAGACCCACGAACTCTTCCTATGGAGGCAGAGTTTTATCAGTGAGACCAGAGGGTTGGTAACCTGGGGGACATATTTGTCCATGAGAGTAGGGCAGACAGCTGCAGGCAGTAGAGGAAACCCAGCAGTCAGCAGTGTCCAGAGAAGCGGGGAGCTGACCAAAGGGGCTGAAGACAGAATCACGGCCCAGGGTCATGACGGGGATCCTGCCAAGTGGCAGAGCTCTTGCCAGGGGGATGGGAACACGTTGCACGGGTGACTCGGGCCAGCCTTAGGGAAGTCAGAGGTAGGAGTCATGACGTGGGGGCACAATACCAGTCACAGGGAGGCTTGGCAGGAGTGCAGTCCTGGCCTGGTGGCCAGGGATCAAGGAGAGGTGTGATGGCAGAAGGAAGGCAGGAACCTAGCGGAAAGAAGCACCAGGATCCAGCAGGACTAGCAGCAGCTTGCCTCTTCTTGGTGAGGCTTTCTTTTATCCTCAGTCCCAGAATGAAGAGCAGCCCGAGCCTGCAGGGGGCTGGGTGGACTAGGGGGTTGGAAATGTGGAGGGAGAGGTCGGGGCGGGGGGGATCGGTGGACCCCTGAGGGCAGATGCAAGCCTCAGCAGTGGTCTGGGAGAAGAAACCTATTCAGGGAACCAAGCTTTGCAGGCACCGGAAGACTCAGGACGGGAGTTTGTACCTGCATCTCTAGGGGGTCAGGGCAGCCCCTCTCGTTATCCAAGAGGATGTTTGCTGAATGAGCAAACATTCATAAGTAGGAATCTCAAAAATGATCAAAAAGAGCAAAGCTCCCATCGGGAAACACACTATTAATCTTGAAAATTCTCTTCCATTTTTTTTTTATGGCTGGACTTCTCCAATAAAACTTGACATCGTGCTTTTGTTTATTTTAACATATCACAGTTTTGATAAAGCCCCAAATCCTTACCTCAAATATATTCTTCAGCGTCAAAAGGGCACGCAAAGAAATGTTTCCTAATGAAAGATTTATCCTTTATCTGACAGTGATGATTTAGCTGGTGCTGATCTCTTCATCCTCTTTTCCATTTAAAAAAAAAAAAAGTGGAGCAAAATTACCTTTCTTGGAATAACAGCCTCTTTTAAAACCTGACTGCTTTGTCCTTACCTCTAATCTCCCTGGCAGATCATGGGCTATTCCTTTTCTCCCTGACTCCAATTTGCCTTTTGATATTTTTCTTTGGTCTGTTCAAACAGTCCCCCCATTGACCAGCTCATCAGAGCGAGGCCTTAGCGTGAGCAAGAGCCCACTGCCACAGCATGTCACCCATGGCAGATCACCCACAGTGTGTCACCCATGGCGTGTCACCCAGCGCTCCACCAGCCCTGGGGCCCCTCCGTACACTCACTGTGGAGGAGCTTTGATGGTCTAAGCTCTTCTCGTTAAAGCTTTCTCCAGCTCTTATCCCTGTGACATCTTTTATCTACATATCATGTCAGAGACTGCAGCTTCATAGTCCTGAAAAAAAAGAAGTAGCCACTGAACCTTTAAAGAAAGGAAAACTTGAGCAAAGGAGAGGCTTAGAAATACGACATAATTACCTGTGGACCCTCAGGGCCCCCTGCACAGCTGTGAGGGGCATCCCTGCATGAGAAAGCCTGGTTGAGGGATGAGGGGGCCTGAAATTCAGTCCGCGTACAGCCGCATGTGCCCAGAGAGGGTGCCTTTTCTCACCTTGCACCGGAGCACCCTCTGGGTTGGCAGTAGCTCTGGTTCCTACTGGGTAGCTTCTTCTGGATGTTGAGTTGGGCCCATGGGTGGTTATATTGGCATTTTTTTTTCTGATTGTGTTGAGTTGTTGCTGTTTTTTTTTTCAGTTATTTTTCCTTTCATTTCATCTGTGGGATTTCAGCTCTGCTGTCCCCCACGGAAAGTTGGGCAAGCCTCTGGCACAGCCATGGTTCAGAGGAAGCATTGCACACACAAGAACCTCACACACCTCTCCCTTCCTCTCCTCTCCTCTCACACCCCCCCTCTAAAAGAAATTTCTTTTCAACTGTATTTAATCAGCAGTGTGGATCCAAGTGCACGGGGTTAGTCCTTACTAGATTTTGAATGCACAATCACGTCCCAACTCATTAGTGACGAGAAAGCTGAGCTGTCAAGCATGGCTTCCACTCCAGGAAAGGGGTCTGCATTAGTCAAGATCCAGAAGCCACACACAAGCTGAGTTGGCTTTTTCTTTTCTTTTAAGCTTTATTGATCTCAGGAAGAACTGAAAACCTGTTAACAACAACAACAAAAAAAAATGTGGGAATCAGCTCCACATACTAATTTATGTATTATTTATGGACTTAAAGAAGCCTAGAATCCCAGCAATAAAGAAAACTGAATTAGCCGGATAGAGCTGCCACTGTTTACAATTCCAACATTAGGAGCACGCCACATGGGAACTGTGAAATCTCGGGGGGTTGAATGGGATACTGGAAGCAATGTGGAACTTTAGATCAGACAGGAGCACCTCACATGAGACCTGGAGGCAGTGCCTAGACCTCTCCAGGCTTCCATTCTCTCGTCTCTAAAATGGACAGAGAAATCGACGCTCAGCGTTGTTGTGATAATTAAATGGGAGAAGTAACGGATGAATTTCAAAATGGTTACAAATGCCTGTCGTGGGTATCCTGCATGAGGTGGGGCATGTGTCCAGTTACTAGATTTCTTGTCACTCAACGGTCACCTTTCCTCAACAAAGGCCCACGGGAGGAGGTAACTGACAGCAATAAAGAACTCTCCCGTCTTCACTCTTGTAAGACATAAGAAAGACCTGCTCAACTAATTCAGGGCACAGCTCTCTCTCAGTCAATCTCTCTCTCTCTTTTCTAAAAAAAATCACCCACCTACCATATAGCAATAAGTCCAGTGCTTTTCCTAATGACAGCCTCGAAGTAATGGTCAATCCTGCCTTCCACCTTTGGCAGGGAGAGCCCTGGTCTCCAGATAGTCTACTCCCACCCTGCTTTCTTGCAGAACCAGAGTGGCTGTTGAAATCTGATTGTCCACAATCCGAGATGCCCATCTGCCCTGCACTGATCCAGGACGCTTGGTCTTCAATGTCAAGTTCAGCTAAGGATGCCCACCCTCAACATGGGTTTCCAGTACAGCAGCTCACAGCTGATGTTCTTTCTCTCCCTCCCCACCCATCCCCAGATGTCAGAGTTCTCAGACGCTCTATATCAGAATTAGTTCATGTAGCTTAAACCCTCAGACCCTGCTGTCCACGCCCTCAGAAAGCAAGCAGATTTTTCTTTTCAGCTTTGAAATCCAGCGGATCTCATAGCAATCCAGGTTGACTATCTCGATGGTCTTCAGGGGGCTGAGCCCTCTCCTACTTCCCATCCCCTCTTCCACCCCCTTCCCCCCTCCCTCCCCACCTCTCCCTCCCACTCCTTCCTCTCTCGACCCTCCATTGCCCCTCCCCTAGGCCTACCCCAGCTTCTCCCCTGGCTCCTCATGCCCAGCCCAAAAAGGACAAAGCTGCCTGTCGAGTTCCACCTCAGTGCTTTCATCTCTCAAAACACAAGTCAAATCTTCAGTGAAGCATTTTACACAAATATAACATTTATGAAAATTTATTATGTATGGCAAACAGTGTGCTGGATATCTTACATCCCTTATCGATTTAATTCTCACAATCACTCGGGATAGGTATTATAATCTCCATTTTACAAATGAGAAACTGAGAGTCTAAGAGGCTAAGCGACTCCTCCAAAGGCACACGGCTTGTAGGTAGCGGAGCACAAATTTGAACCCCTAGCTATCAGATTCCACTGCTCCTTGGAGCCCCCATGCACCCAGCCTTCCCTTCCACACTACTCTTCTGTATATCTGACAAGCGCGTACAGTCCCGGGAATTCTTAGCAGTTCTTAGCATTTCTCATAAAATAACTCCTGTCATCCTCACAGAAATCCTGTAAGGTAGGTACCATTATTATCCCCATTTCACAGATGCAGAAACTGAGACACAGTGAATGTAAGTAACTTGCCCAAGGTCCTCCAGCTGGTGAGCAGCAGGACAGGCTGCATGGCTCCTGCTCAGCCTAGTTCCTCCCAGAAGGGAGTTCCCTCTGTCCCAGCATGGGGGTAGCAGTGCTGAAGGGATAGGGTAGGGCCAGTGGTCTGAGGAGGGGCTTTCCTAAAGGGCCCTGTTCTGAGAAGATGGCGGCTATGACCAGCAGGACAGGGAGGGGGTCAAGGCGGGCCATCTGCTTGTGTGTGACGTCCCTGTGGCCACGCTCCCAGTGCTTCCCCACCGCCTGGGCTGTCAAGGTGCCCAGACCTCACCTTAAAATACACCCTCTTGAACCCTGTAGACTTCTCTGGCACTGAGAGTCCCCTGGTAACATGTAAATGCCCCTGAGAGCTGGACCCCCCTCAAATACCTCTTCAGCAGAGGTGACAGCTTGTCAGTCACACAGGCTTTTTCCATTCTCTCCTCTCAGCTGGCCTAGCGTGCTGAGCCCAGAAATGGCTTGGCCAGATGGTCAGGCGACCTGACCCCAGGTGCAGGGCCGGGTTCCCTGACCTAACACAGAAAAGAGGGCAGCACAGGGAGCGGGTCTCAGAGCCAAGGCTGACTTGCTGAGGTTGGGAATTGTTAGACAGCGACAAACAACTTCCCAAGGAGAGGTGGACCGTGGACCAAGACCCCAGGAGTCTCCCCCTGGCCTTCGCACTAGCTTTTCCTCATGGGGCAGCCTGGCATGCACACCTGCAGTGGGCCCTGTTGGAGGCTGCCATCCCCTCAGCTGCACTCCCTGCAAAGCAACAAACACTGCTTACTGGGAACCCCTGTGTCTGACTGAGGAAAGCTCTTCTGATCTTAGGAGCACGCTCAGCTGGCACCCAGGGAAAGCTGGGAGTGCCAGGGAGTCAATGCCCCTGAAGCAGCCTGAACCAGTGATAGAGGAGAGTGGTGAGTCAATACCAGCTCCCTCCCCCGCCGGTGGGATAACACTGGGAAGTCTTGCGCTGTCGCCCACATTCTCCCACAAGTGGAGCTCCAGATGCCCTCAGCAGGGACTGGCGTCCTACACCTTCCTTCCAGGTTCTTTCGCATTCTTGCTTTAGGACGTCCTTTATCAGTTCCTTCTATCTGTGGGTGGGAAACTCCTCAAGTTCTTTTATGTTTAAAAACGTCCTTATTTTGCCCTCACCCTTAAAAATATCATTTGGCTGGTGTTATATAGTCTATAATTTAAAATATTTCAGCAGAGAAAGCATTGACATATATCCATGAACGTGTGCTAGTTTTAATCTATGGTCATGGTTGGTTAAGATCAGAAGTACCCCAATCAATAATAAACACTTTAAAAGTTGTTAATTAGAATTTGAAAGATCTCATTCAAGACTCACTCCCCAGAGGCAACTTCTGCACACCCTGTAAACACTGCTATGGAAAACCACATAGAGAGCATGTCCATTTGCATAATTTCATAGAAATATTTTTTCATTGTTGAAATAATTGGTAGTCAAGCTATGAGGATTGGTTAGAAATGTCGTATAGACACCTCCTCTGCTCCAACATGAATGAGGTACAGAACTGGCCCTGCCTAACAGCTTACCTCCCTGTGGAGCAGTGGGCTCCCTTTTCACGTGTCCCATCATTTAATAGAGGGCTCTGTTGTTTGATCCAATAGGAATTCCTACTTCTACAATAGTGTCATGTCTGCCTCTAGGGAATAGTTTATGCAAGGCATTGATAGAAATGCCTAAAGGATGCAGAGTTAAAATTTCCTTGACTTTATAAGAACATGTATAACTATTATTTGTGCCTGCTTACCAAAAATGTTTGTGAGTCTGGTAGAATTTGGTCTGAGACTTGCTTTCATTATAACATCCTATCTGAAGGCAAGATTGTGCAGAAAGGGACCTTACTCACCACTAATCTCTGGAGGCCACCAAAATTTATCAAAAGAATAAGACAGTGACTGAATAGTTCTTCATGGCTGGATGTGAAATTCTGGGTTCAGAGCATTTCAGAGTAGTAGCCATTGTCATCTGGCATCTACTGATGAGAAGTCCGTTGTCAGTCTGATGGCCATTGCCTTTTAGGTAATTCTGGTGGATTTTAGGATTTTATTTTCTGCCCTTCTACCACAATGGAATCTACTGAAGGATATTTTTTCTTTTTTAATCCTTCTTGGCATGCTGACTTTTTCTTCCCAGAACATTATGTCTTTATATTTAGAAAATACTCAGCCATTGCTTCTTTGAATCTTGGCTTTCCATCATCATCTCTATTCTTTGCTTATAGAGGTCTTATGGGATGTAAGTTGTAGTTTCTCATCATATCTTCCATGACTCCTAATTTCTGTCATATTTCTATCTCTTGATCTCTCTGTACTACATGAGGAAAACTATGTCAGTTTTATCCTCAAAGTCACCAATTCTCTCTTTATCTGTATCTAAACTATTCTAAAACCCATCTATTGAGCTCTTTATTTCAATGACTCTGTTTCTGATGTTTAAGATTTCCGCTTGGCTCCTTTTAATTTGACTTTGAATAATTTTTTTTTCTGACATTTCTATATGTTTGATGTGGGACTAGAGTCTCTTAGTCCGTGCTCAATTTGATCCTCTGATTCAGAAGTCATCACATTAATTCTTCAATGTAACTGGGAAGTGGATCCAAGGCAGCTCAATTTTAGAAAAGTATGACAGCAGAAGTAGGATGAAGACACCAGGATTCTGTTTACTGTTAGAAAGACGAGAACCAGGAGAGAGACAACAGCAAAGCAGGAATCTGAAAGGTTTCATCTGCACGGAGAAACCTTTTACAGCTACCTTACAGTTACATTGTGCTCTCTAATAATCAGTTTTCAACATCACTGGTAGAGCTTGGCCTTGTAACTCCAAATTCTTGAGAGAAATCTGTGCCAAAAAGCAGAGTTGTTTGATCCTGTGAGACATAGTTATTAAGGGCCTATTTGATGCAAATAAATCAGCAAACACTAAGCAGCTGGATACCTGATACCAGGGCAAGCTCAGAGCCACTCGGAGGCCAGCTGGCAGGGAAACTGCTAATTGGAAATAGATAATCATGGGGTTATTAAACAGACCAGTGACATCATGCTGCTACTTCATTTTTTTTCTTTTTCTGCTTTGTGACAGAATTGAGGAAAGATACAAGGAAACTTTTAGTTGGTCAAGAATGCCAGAAAGGTTAAATCAGGCCATCCCTCTCATTAGCAAAGAGCCTACACAGCAAAAAGTTTATGGTTCTGTCTGAGAAGTGATGCAGGGCTACCGGGCTAGAAGCCTTGCGATTGCAAAACAAAAAAAGAACAGTAAATTACTGGGATTTACTAATACCCTCAGGACACGCAGGGTTAATACCACATAGTGAAAACCAGTTAAGCATTGGTGCTCTCACCAAAATCCCCTGGAGCAACCGCCACAATGCAGAGCCCTTGGTGTCCTCCCAGAGTGCTCCATTCAGTAGGTCTGGAATGGGACCCAGGAATCTGCATGTTAATAAGCACCCCAGATGATTATGGTATGAATGGTCAAAAAAACACACTTTGAGGGGCTGGCCCGATGGCACAGCGGCACGTTCTGCTTCTCAGCGGCCTGGGGTTCGCTGGTTCGAATCCTGGGTGTGGACGTGGCACCGCTTGGGAAAGGCCATGCTGTGGCAGGCGTCCCACCTATAAAATAGAGGAAGATGGGCACGATGTTAGCTCAGGGCCAGTCTTCCTCAGCAAAAAGAGGAGGATTGGCAGCAGTTAGTTCAGGGCTAATCTTCCTCAAAAAAAAAACACACTTTGAGGGGCCAGCCCCGTGGCCGAGTGATTAAAGTCGCGCGCTCCGCTGCAGAGGCCCAGGGTTTCGCTGGTTCGGATCCTGGGCACAGACATGGCACCACTCATCAGGCCACACAGAGGTAGTGTCCCACGTGCCACAACTAGAAGTACCCACAACTAAAATATACAACTATGTACTGGGGGGATTTGGGGAGAAAAAGCAGAAAGAAAAAAAACACACTTTGAGAAACACTGGATTAAATTGTGAAACAAATTGTATCTAGGCAATGGTATATATCTCAATTTAGCACTAAAATGTGATTGAGCTTTTAAATAAAATAATTACTGATTAGCGGATGTTTGCACTTAGCTATTTGGATAAAGTTTCTTTCACGGAAACTAACAAAAAACTAGAACGGAAAGCTATGCTAACCGGGAGTCTCAGTTGCCCACACCTGTGAGAAGGGCATCCTATGAAGCAGCTCCTCCAGTTTAGATGCTTTCACACAGTGCTTCTCAACCCTAACTCCAAATTAGCCTCATCTGGGGCTCTTAAACATCCCAGTGCCCGGGATCCACCTCAAACAAATTAAATCTGAACATTTCAGGGTGGAGCCCGAGTAACAGCAATTTTAAAAAGCTCACCAACCAATGCTAATGTGCAGCCAAGGTCAAGAACCACCAGCTCTAATGAGAACTGAGGGGCTAGTCTTGCAAAACCAGCTCTGGAAAGCAAAGGCAAGCATGACCACCTGGTTCTCCAATGGCACGCAGGCTGGACCTTAGAAATAACTGGGCATCTGGTGGAAAGACCAGCATTTCAGAACGCACCCTGGAAGCGAGCTGGTCTGGGGATCTCAAACGTGGATTTTGCAGGTGGGACCTCTGAAACAACAACAGGCAGCTGCCTTTAGCTCCCACATTGTATGGCCTGTAAGTAGGAAATTTCAGCTCCATTCTCAGTCGAATATCAGCTGCAGCTGAAAATTAGCTCAGTCATCATCATTGATTAAGCAGTATTTTTCAAAGTCTCTATTCATCAGGAAAGGGATCCCACCACTCAACAGATTAACAGGTTATTTTAGTCATTAGCTAGTGTTTTTCATCAGGTCCTTTACAGGCGTGGTTCAGTCAAGCGGTAGTCCCAGATATCGACAAAAGAGGTCTTCCCGAGTCTCTGCCCCTCCCACTCCCGACTCTCACAGTCTGGAAAGGCAGGAAATTCATTCCACAGACCCCCTGGTACCATTGTTTCCATTACCTCTGTCTACTCCATCCTTCCCACCTCCTCTTATACTCCAAGAAAGGGATAAATTCTGGTTTTTGACTCGACAGCAATATTCAAATTCTGCTTCTCAATTTTGCTTTTCTTAATGAAACAAGCTCCACGCCTTGAACCCTTTCTCTTCCCCAAGTACCTGCAATTGTGGAGGTATTTTCACAGGCTTCCTCTCTACTCTCCATCTTTTTCACATCTCTCAAATAGCCGTTTCAGCAAGCAGTGCCAATCAAGCAATCATCCAGATGACGGCGTGCCTTGGTGCCTTGGGGAGGTGGGCAGTTGGCAGCAGAGGGACCAGGGACTCCTCGGCTCTTGCCCTGAATTCTCCAGCACCCGATCTCTGATTCTTTGCCAGCTTTGTGGAAGCAGCCTTGCTAGAAGTCCATTCTTGTTGCCCCTAACAATGCCACTGCAGGAAGCAGCTTGGTGTCATGGGAT
This sequence comes from Equus quagga, assembly GCF_021613505.1. Lineage (NCBI taxonomy): Eukaryota > Metazoa > Chordata > Mammalia > Perissodactyla > Equidae > Equus > Equus quagga. The sequence continues at coordinate 71,050,950 of NC_060275.1, forward strand.
GGGGGCGGGGTGTGTCAGAGCCCAGGAACCTGGAGATGCAAGGGAATGTTACACCCCCACCTTATATCTGGATGACCTTGGGCAAGCCATTTAACCTCTCCGAGCTTCCATTTCCTCTTCTGTGAAACAGAAATAAAAACAGCCATGCTGCCTTCCTTGATAGATTGTTGTGAGAATAAAGTAAGGTGATAGATGGGAAAGTGCTCCGTAAATTATAAAGCCTGATACGACTCCAAAGTTTTATCATTAGACTATGTGATCCATGTACCTCTGAATTCCATTCTTCATGACAAAGAAAGCTGTCAATGTCAAATGCACTGTCGAAGGGTCCCTCTGGGACACACAACAAGTTCCCCTTCCTACTGTCTGAATTACTGAGGGGGATAGATATTCCCAAGGCATAGAAAATTCTGCTGGCCTTGGTCCCCTGAGGGCTGTCACAGAAAATATGACAAGGAAGCCTAGAGAAAGATAAAGGGATTGAGGGACATCAAAGAAAGGGATTTTGTTTTAGCAAAGACCTTTTCTAGAGAGGTCTTTAAACCAGAACGGGCTTTCTGCTCTCCCCAGATGGTTTCCACGGTGGCCCTGTCTGAAGGCCGCAGATGGCCGCAGAGATCGCTATGAGAGCATCGCGCATTCTCAGGAGCCTGAACGAGAAGCAAGGCAATCAAGCTTCCAGTTTTTCACCTTGCACTTGATCAGCCAAAACGCATCAGAGAACAAGTATTCCATCAATGTCAAAAACAGAATCGTGCACATTTTTACCACAGTATTTTAATAGCAAATGAACTGTGAATTCACTTGCCACAGAGAGGGTGAGTTAGAAGGATTCTATCCAAAGGATACGCTGGCTTACAGTCAAATTGGATGAAGCTATGTTCCTAGGAATGAATGTCACATGAAACGTTAAAAGTTCAGAAAAAATGATGTGGAAAATGTATATGGTATAAATAGAGTTTTAAAATATTAATAGAATGAGAGGAACCGTGGTTGTTAAAGCCGCGATTGTTCTAAGAAGCTTGGTATTTAGTGACATCTAGTGGTGGTACATAAGAAAGCCTTCATGGGTGTTATTTTTAGGATGGCAAAACAATGCATTCACCACACTTGCCTCTTGATGGGAGCCTTATTTTCTTTGCAGTTCTCTTCACTTGCTCATTCTCCACGGACCAGGACTGGAGGCATCAGGTCCGATGGTCGCATATGCTCATAACAGTAATGGAGAAGAATAGACCGTCTTCAGGCCTGTTGTATTTGTCATTTTTATTTAAATTGGTGCTTAACATAAGCCCGCTTCCTTAAGATGCAGTAGATGAATGTAGCAGCAAGAATATGGCATTTGCGGGCCAACAGTTCAAGACATATAGCCTGGTACAGGCCTGGTTTAACAGACCATATGACACACATACAGTGACACCAAAGAATAACCTCATTCAAGGAGTGAACAGCATATTCTCTTTTAAAATAACAAGACTTTAAAAAAGTGCTTTTTATCCAAAAATAGTAGCCATTCTCCCTTTTACCCCGTGGACTTACTGTTCTTTTATATTATATCATCCAAACCTGGCTAGCGGCATCTGCATCTTCCAGGTCTAACGTATTCCTTGGCAGTGACGTAGCAAGACAATACATTTCCAGCGTGTCTTCGAAAACTCGGTGTTCAAATGACCACAAGCTTCAGTTTCTGAGACATCCATTCCTATGAGGCCTTCATTATCAAGAAGCCAGTGGAGGTCTCTGTGTAAATCAGTAGTGACAGGAGCAAGGGTCATTTCAAGTAGACAGAGAATAACGCTCAGATGGGACTTGCCTCAAGTACAGGAAAACAGCAATTGCTTACTTACCATTCTCACCCTTTTTGGAAAATTCTCCCGGGATTTTGCATAAGTACTCATTCATTCATTTATTCACTCAACAAATAATTCAAGACCAAGATCAGTAAAGAGAAGTACAGAAATGAGACCTTTGTGAGATTTTCCTGTCTTAGTCATTGAGTTTATTTGGATGAGGTGTCTTTTGATCCCAAATTAAAAGTATAGTTTGAGCTTGAATAAGATGTATATAATGCTTCAATCCCTTGCATCACATTCCTGCAAGGACTATCCGCAGAGGACACCTTGCCCTAGATGTCGCCCAGGCTGATTCAAGTTCTCAGGAGAGCCCCCTAGTGTTCAGGAGCAGTATCTGCACCCAGTGGAACAAACTGCTGCCAGATGTAGACTGCAGCCAAGCCCTAGGGAAGACCTGGAGTGGTCTCTTCCCAACTCAGGGGTGGGAGGGAGAAGGAGGAGGCATAGCTGGAGGCTGGGGTATCCTGCAGTCTCCAGCACACTCAGCATCAGGACCAGCAGCCTCACTGGAGTTCACAAATGGACAGATTGCCACCCACGACCTGCAGGAGGAGAGGGGAGGTTATGCCTCTACCTGTCGCTGAGCATCTTCCACCCATTCTTGGCCCCACAGCTCTATAGCTGTTAGGAAAAGCAGCCTGGAGACCTGGCTAGCTGTGTCTTGAAATATTTGCATGGCCTGCTCTGTGATTTCATTCAAGTCTCTGTTTGAATGTTTCCTCCTCAGAATAGCCTTTCCTGACCATCTTTCTTAAACACCCCACCCCACCCTGCTCACTGCCACAGCCCGCTCACGACCTTTAGACTTATATTCCTGGTTGCCATTGGATTGCCACCTAGATGTGCTGCAGGCATTTCATCCTCAACATATCTGAAACAGAGCCTGTCATTTTCCTTCCAGACCTGCTTCTCTTCCTCCTGGGCTCCCCATTCCAGTTACTGACACTGTCACCACCTGGACGCTCAAGCAGATGTTCTGGGCTCATCTCATCTTTGGCCTCTCTTCTCTCTCACCTCCCTCCCACCTCCTCCACATCTCGGCAGTCACTAGGACCTGTCGATTCCTCTGATTTGTTCTTCTGTCCCTGCCTTAGTTCAGGCTCTCACTGCCCTTTATTTCTCACTCGGCTATTGAAATGACCTCCCTGCCTTCAGGCTTGCCTCCTCCAGTCCATTTTTCACACCAAAGCCAGAATAGTCTCTCTAGTCCCATCCGATGGCCTCCATCTACTAAATTCCCTGAGTCCCCGTCATATGCAGGATGAAGTCCCAGGCTGTCCCTGACCTGGATCCTAGGGCCTCACCATCCCCCACACACTATCCATGTTTCATGCACAGAAAGGTGGCGGTATGTTTTGGAACATTCCACCATCTCCCAGGCCTCTGTCCTGCTGCACATGCTGTTCCCTCTGACTGGGGTGCCCCATCTTTGCAGACTTCCACTCTCCCTCTCAGCTTCCATCCCCGTAGATTTAGTTGCTCCTTCCTCTGAATTTTCATAAAACTTTGCATTATCTCTATTCAACAACTTTCTCCTATATTTCTTATAATAGTTTTGTTCACCCATATGTCTCCTCCACTAGACTGTAAAACCCTCAAGGGATAGGACAATATTTTTATTATTCTTTGTATCTCTAGCATTTGGCATGGTACTCAGCACAGATTTAATAACTTAACAAGTGTTTGTTGAATGAGTAAAAGTTGTAAGGCATCAGTTAAATCAACAATATGGAGAGGTTTTTCAGAGCCAGAGCAGTAAAAGGACTGTGAACACCACTGTTATCATTCTTCGTTATTCATGTATCTCTTCCCCACACTTCTTCCTCCCTAACAGAACCCTGACCTCCTTCAAGGAAAAACTCCGCCTCCATGCAGCCCATATGAGAAGTCTGACTTCGTGCCCAGCTCCAGAATGTTCCAAAGGTAGGTCATTCCCATCCCTTCCCAGTGATTGGCTCCAGAAGGGCATATGACTGAATTTGGACCTATGAGACATGAGAAAAGATTTCCTGGAGGCTTCTCGAGCTTTCAGAAGCAACCCTTGTTTTTTTCTCTAGACATGGCCACATGCTACAAGCCCAGGAAGAAGGCCACCACAGAGGCCAGCAAAGCCAAGAGCATCTCAGGAAAATGGGGCAAGAGCTCCTGGATTAAGCCAGCACTGAAGCCCGCCCTATCTCTGGACTTCCAGTCACATAGCTCAATAAACGTCTTTCTTCTTTAAGTCCTCCGGAGGTCTTTGTGCTGTTGTTCTTACTCATAATAAAAATCACCTGACCTGAAACATATACTTAAAATTATGTGTATATATATATATATATATATATGTATGTGTGTGTGCGTGTGTGTGTGTGTACACATGCATTTGAAAACTGCTACTTAATCACTCATGGCCTGCTTGATTCTCCTAAAGGAAACCATATTCATATTACCCATCCCATTTGACTTTGAAATAGAATATAAATTAAGGAAAACTGGTAGAGCAATGGTGTCAGCTCAAGTCACTCCACAATAAAGTCGACGGACAGAGCCAGTCACATTTTGACGAAGCTTGTTTAGTGGCTAACCTCCTGGTGTTGTAAGGCAGAGGTACGTGAGAAGTGAGTTCAGGCTCAAACTCCTATCACTGTTCGCTGCCCTGTGCTTTCTGCCCTGCCTTAATTACTACAGTTTATTGATATGACGACCTCTCGACTGCTTGCCTTAAAAACATTTTAACCCTGAAATAATCATGTTAATGGTTCTTAGTCATTGAAGGAAGAGTCCAGAGTTTCCATATGAAACTTGGAGACCAAGAGAATAAAAGCAAGCAAATCTGGGCCCCATTCAGAATGGTCTTGAATTGGTCAAAACAACTGCCTGGATCAGTGTTCACTTGCGAACACGATATCCCTGGAGATATTTTGAGGAGAAAAAGATCTAAGATCTAAGGAACTGGTTATAGAAGTGATAGGAGGGCTGGAAGAAACAGAGAAAAGGTGTGGTGTGGAGACGGAGTTGTATGCAAAGATCGGAAAGCTGCTGCCACCCTGTGCAGCGGAGTCTGCATGCTCAGCTTTGCTGCTGGTGGTCAGGAGCCAAGGAGCCAAGGAGCCCACACGCTGCTGGTACCACTGAAGCTGCCATGATGCAGCAGCAGCTACAGCTTCCTGCAGTCACACTTAGCCACTCGCTGCTGCCAGAGGCACCACTGACACCGAAGAGATGGCTCACGGCCTCCTCTTGACTTTCAGTCCCCTTGTGAGGGAGCACTGGCCGACCCAACAGGGAGGGAGTGTGGTTTGCAGACTTCAAGCCCCCATGGAAGAGAAGAGAACACGGAAGGATGAGTGTGGAGCTTTCCCACTCATGCCATCAAGAAGACAAAATGGCGTAGGCATGGTCAAGATCATTTCATATATTTGTGCAAAGAATCATATATTCCGAGCAGAGGCACTCAGAACTATAAGGAGGAAAGGATCGTATTATGCAGATAACACCTACAAAGCCCAGTCCGTTACTCACTATGAGGCTGCCACACACACACGTGGAGTTCAAAAGAGCGCTCCAAAGAGTTGCTCACCCTTCCCTTTACGCGCCTGCCAGTCCACACACGGGCACATCTTCCCTCCTTCCTTCCACTTTCTGTCCATTACCCACCCCCCATCTTTTTTAACCAATCCTATGATGCCTCCCCAGTATGCAGCTAGAAGGGCAAGGTTGAGTCTTTTGAGCCTCCCTAGCAAACGAGTCACATAATTCTTCCTCTTGTTACTATCAACCATTCTTACAACAAAAGCACAGGGTGTTACTATGCTAACGGAGTCTATATTTCCCCCTCATTTCCCTGAGCCCACCTTCCAAGGAGTGACAGGGGGACAACCTGGAGGAAGTTTGAGTACAAGACCTGGTTTGGAAAGATGGCAAGAGCGTATAGCGTAGCTATAAATCATATATCTTGTGTCTGAATGTGCTGCTTTGAGGCTTCCCAAACCTGCCTCCATGTGAGAGTCTTGCTCGTCCCCACTCTCACACTAAGACCATGTCTCTGGTCAGCAATGGGTCCCTGACAAAGAACACCCCCTCTTCTTGATCTCTGTAAGAAAGCTTGGGAAATTAAGCCAAAGCACTAGTCATGTTATTCAAAGAAGATCTCCAACGTAGTGGATGCTAAAGCCAATGTGCGGGTGGTCATGAATATTTCACCCAACCTCCAACTCTCTTCCGGAGGCCAACAGTGAGTAAAGACTATAAAATGCAAGCGTGGTAACTTCCCTGCTTATTTCATCTCTGAGCACTGGGAAAACCACCTTGCAGAAAATCAAACCCTATTTAGCCAGCCTCCCACATGCCCCCAGCCCCAGCGTCCAGGCCAGTCCTACACCATCAGAAGGGAGGGCACAGACACCCATGAAGCAGCAGGTGGCAGGTGTGTGGCTGCATGACAAGCGGAATCATGAACTCCACTCGGGCATTTCCATCCCCGTCCAGACACCCGCTGTTCTCACAATGCCTCCTTGAAAGGGGCCGGGGAGGGGAAGAGAAAACTATATACTCAGCGGGGCATGTGCTTTCCCTCCGTGGAAGCAGAATAGGCCAGCACCTGCAAGACATCTTTTTAGGAATACGGAAAAGGCCATTTGACGTAATCAGCTCTTGCAGTAGCCAGGTTGTCTGAAATTTCCAGGATTCATGATATCACTTAAGGGCCCCAGAATGTTGTTACTGGCCTAAGGCATGATAGTGACCAAAAGAAACCCCGTCATGGGCCACAATATTGCTACTGGGTAGACTTAGGTGATTATGGATGGACAGCCATCTCCAACAGGGATTTATTTGGCGGACCTAGCCCAACTTATTCTCCCATGGTCAGGAGAATATGGTCTTCTCAAGATCCCCTGGGGTCTTGGGGAAGGTCTTGGCAGCAGCAAGATGCAGTGTAAACAGAATGGCTCTGAGCACGGGTTGTGGGGGCAGGCAGCCCTGGTTTTGATTCCTGCCTTTTCCACTTATTGCTGTGTAACTTTGGGCATTATACTTAAACTTTCTGATCTCGGTTTCTTGACCTGTAAGATTGAGATGCTAATAAACAAGCAGAATTCCAAGTTGGCCCCAGGATCCACACTCCCTGGTATACATGCCCTGCATAATCTCTGGCACTGTGAACATGATGGATTTTATTCTCCTGATCAGGTTATGTTACATGGCACAGTTGACTTAAAGAAGAGATTATCTTGGTGAGCCTGACCTAGTCAGGTGAGCCCTTCAAAATTAGAGCATTTCTCCAGCTGGTTACAGAGGAAGAAGTCAGAAAGTCACACACTCCTGCTGGCCTGCAAGAAGCAGCAACAATCACGCCATGAACTACCCCTAAGGGCCAAGTGGCAGGGAAGGTGGTGGCCCTGAGGACGGAGAGTGGCCCGTAGCTGACAGCCAAGAAGAAAATGGAGATCTTAGCCCTATAATCTACGAACTGAATCCGACCAACAACCTGAACGAGCTTCGAAGAGCAGCCTACCCCAGAGCCTCTAGACAGGAACACGGCCCTGCTCTCACCTTGAGTTCAGACTTGGAAGACCCCTCCACGCCGTGCCCAGACTTCTGCCCTACAGGAGGGCAAGATGAGAAAGATAACTGGGTGTTACTCTAAGCCACTAGGCTGGTGGTGATTTGTTATGTGGCGACTGGAAAGTGATATAAATACGGCCTCTGGAAGGTTTTGCAAAGGGGAAGAGTACGTATAAAGCATTCAGACGAGTTTCCAGCAGAGTAAATGTTAACAGTTATCATCCTTGATGGGTCACCAACAGGCACTGAAAGAAAAGACAAAACTTCATGGCTTTAAGTTCTTATCTTGGAGAAATTACTTAACCTTTCTGAGTCTCAGCTTTCCCCTTAGTAAAATGAAACAGTAGAGGTCAATAACAATGTTGGTATAGAGTCTTCACAAATGGTAGCTCACTTAACCTCTCCAACAACCCAGGAAGGTAACACGATTATTACCATTTTAGAAACACACACTGAGATTCACAGAAATCAGGTGGCTCACCTAAGACCGTGCCTAAATATGGTGGAACAAGATCTCAGACGCAGGCTTTCTTCCAACTGCAGCTCATTCCCACTAAGTGCCCTCGGAGTTCCGAAAGTGTGTGACTCAGCAGTGGTTGCAGCAGGTGGCTGCTCCCGGTGGCTGCATTTGTCACATGAAATGCTTCAGTTCCCTTCTCCTTTGCGTCAACATCCACCCGACCACAGTATAAGGGTTCTCCAGAGAAATAGAACTAATCGGATGTGTGTGTGTGTGTATTTAGATATATCTAGGTAGATGAGAGAGAGTGAGAGAGCGCTTTATGTTAAGGAATCGGCTCACACAATTATGGAGGTGCAAGTCCAAAATCTGCAGGGTAGGTCAGCAGGCTGGAGACCCAAAGGAAGAGTTGGCATTGCAGCTTGAATCCCAAGACAGCCTGGAGCAGAATGTCTTCTTCCTCGGGGGACATCAGTCTTTCCCTTAAGGACTTCAACTGATTGGATGAGGCCCACCACATTACAGAGGATAAACTGCTTCACTCAGAGTCTACTGACTTAAATGTTAATCTCATCCAAAAAAATACCTTCACAGCAACATCCAGATGTGTTTGACCAAACATGTGGGTATCACAGCCTAGCCACACTGACACACAAAGTTCACCAGCACATAGTCACTGCCCTGGGTGTTACAAGTCCCCTTCGCGTATGTACTTTCTCCAGCTGCGCTGTGGAGGCTTCATCTCACAGCTTGCGGTTCCTCACATGGAGGAAGCGGAAATGAGGTTGGGGCCGGGGACGCTAGAGGGAGGGAGGCCTTCAGCTGTTGACCGAGACTGGTGGCTGGATGACGTTGACTGAGCACAGACTCCCAGCACTTTAGACTGGAGATGAGTTTCTAACAACCCACAAAGTAACAATGACAAAGATCTGTCTCCGTGGAACACGTGGGTACCTGTGCATATATTTTCAGTTCATTATCATTTTTATGTTCCTTCCAATGTGGAGAAGGAATAAAGGGATTGAAGGAAGCAGGGAAAAGAAGGGCAGTCAAAATCATAAAGGTTAGTAATTTGCTCCTCCGGCCCCGCCTTGTCGCTAGCGGTTAAAAGGGCTGCCGGCGAGGAGTAGGCGGCCCCAGTCGTGCGCAATCGCGTGCTCTGGCGCAGCCTGACCCCCGGCGCCACGTGCAGGTGCAGCAGGGGCTCAAAGGCAGCACGTCACGACAAGAAACACCACGCCAGCGATGGGATCAAACCACTTTTATTGAGGAGCTTCAGGGGAAGGGCCAAGGGCGGCGAGGACGTTGAGATCCGACGTCCTCAGTCCGGCCGGGATCTCTCCAGCTTCACAGTCACTGAAAAAAATAATTTGCTTTCTTGATTCATTTGGAAATATCATGATCTTTACATTTTTAATTTAACTCAAACTTAACCTCTGCAGTGAAGTCCTCCGAGCAAGACCACCTTAGTTTAAGTGGTCACCTTGGTAGAACAGTCCCCTTATCCTCTCCCACCCCAACCCCATGCTGGTCTGACACTTGGTAACTAAAAACTCCTTCCCTGGAGCCTTCTCTCAGCCCACGTTTGCTGAGTCCCATCGGGAACCTGGCAGAGACCTAACAGCTGCCTGGGACACCAAAGGTTCAGAATAAGGTTCCCGATTTCAAAATGCTTCTAATTTAATTTTGAAACACCATCAACATACTTGTGATGGTTAATTTTATGTGACTTGGCTGGGCCACAGTGTTCCGATATTTGGTTAAACATTATTCTGGATGTTTCTGTAAAGACGTTTTGGGATGAGATTAGCACTCAAATTGCTGGACTTAGAGTAAAGCACATTGCTCTCCCTAATGTGGGTGGGCCTCGTCCAATCAGGTGAAGGCCTAAATAGAACAAAAAGACTGATTTCCCCTGACCAAGGAGGAATTCTGTCAGCAGACAGTCTTTGGATGTCCTCTGCAATGTTGACTCTTCTCCTGGTCTCCAGCCTGCTGGCCCGCCTGCTGATTTTAGTCTTGGCAGCCTCTGTAATCATTTCAGCCAATTCCTTAAAATCAATCTCAATGGATAGATAGATAGATAGATATACACAGTCATGCATCCTGTTAATTCTGTTTTTCTAAAGAACTCTGACTAATAAAACACAATTCACACAATAAAACATAATAAAATATAATAAAACACAAGACCATTCCTGAAGCTTATGACGTTGCAGGTCTAATTAGAAGTGACAGGCGGTGCAGGAGAAGAGGCTGGCAGAGAGGAGACAAGAGGGTTTCAGAGATTAAGGATCAGAGCTCAGCCTCAAATAGAAACAAGGATTGAAATAGGCCAAGAAAAGGAGCAAGGGCCCGGGGAAAGGAGGACAAGCCCTCAGAAATAGTAACAAGGGCTTGGAGACACTGCGCATGGCCTCTGGACCAGGCACTGTGCTCAGAGGTGTACACTCACCACTTTATTCAATCCTTGTAAAACCCTGTGAGTGGCCAAAATCTAAAACACGGACAACACCAAATGCCAGTGAGGATGTGGAGCAACAGGAACTCTCATTCAGCGCTGGCGGGAATGCAAAATGGTGCAGCCTCGAAGGAAGACAGTTTGGCAGTTTTTTACACAGCTCAACATAGGCTGCCCATATTTCCCACAATTGTGCTTCTGGGTATTTACCCAAAAGAGTTGAAAACTTACGTCCACATAGAAACCCGCACACAGATGTTTATAGTGGCTTTATTCATAAGCGTAAAACGTTGGAAGCAACCAAGATGTCCTTCAGTAGACGAATGGATACTGATACGTCCTTACAACGGGTACTATTCAGATGAGAGGAAACGAGCGGTCAAGCCGTGGAAGGATGAGGAGGAACTTTAAATGCATATTTAAGCCAGTGGAAGAAGCCAGTCGGAAAAGGGTATATGCTGTATGATTCCAACTGTATGCCATTCTCGAAAAAGCAAAACTATGAAGACAGTAAAAAGACCAGTGGTTGCCAGGGGTTGCGAGGGAGGGAGAAAGCGGGGGCTGAATAGATGGAGCACACGGGATTCTTAGGGTGGTGAAATTGTTCTGTATGATCCTTATGATGATGGACACATGACATGCATTTGTCAAAACCCATAGAATGTACAAGATACAGGGGAAGGGGGGTACATGGGAACTCACTGTACTTTCATTTCTTTTTTTTTTCTTTGAGGAAAATTAGCCCTAAGCTAACATCTGCCACCAATCCTCCTCTTTTTGCTGAGGAAGACTGGCCCTGAGCTAACATCCGTGCCCATCTTCCTCTACTCTATATGTCGGACGCCTACCACAGCACGGCTTGCCAAGCAGGGCCATGTCCGTGCCTGGGATCTGAACCTGGGGACCCCGGGCCACTGAAGCAGAACGTGTGCACTTAACCACTGCGCCACTGGCCTGGCCCCCTCACTGTACTTTCTGCACAAGTTTTCTCTAAACCTAAAACTGCTCTAAAAAATAAAGTATATTAACAAAAAAATTTAAAAACCCTATGAGATGAGTATTATAATCCCCATTTTACAGGTAAGGAAACTGAGGTACAGAAAGGCAAATAACTGAAAGTGACACAACACAACTGAGTAGCAGCAGCTCCAGGAAGCACACTCAGGGGTGCCTGTGATCACAGCCACTTCCCACGAAGGATGCAGGAGCTGAGCAGTTCTCCACCAGACCATACACAAACCCTCCGGGTCCCCACAAAACCCAACAACAATGAATATGTTCCCTTTCATAAGTCTTATTTATGTCTCTCTTTCTTTGTCCATTCTTTTTTTTTTTTTTTTTTTGAGGAAGATTAGCCCTGAGCTAACATCTGCTGTCAATCCTCCTCCTTTTGCTGAGGAAGACTGGCCCTGAGGCCCAGAGCTAACATCTATGCCCATCTTCCTTTGCTTTACATGTGGGACGCCTACCACAGCATGGCTTGCCAAGCGGTGCCATGTCCACACCAGCATCCAAACCAGCGAACCCTGGGCCACGGAAGTGGAACGTGCGCACTTAATCACTGTGCCACCGGGCCGGCCCCCTAGCTCCATTTAATAATTCTTATAAACATCTTGCTTGCTTTCTCCATCTTTGAAGCCAGCACAGGGCTGATAAAGGCTGATAAGCAAATTGCCTTAGCCTATTGAGGGTCCTGACCTGGTCAATAACAGACCCTGCCTGTAGCTCCCCTCATGCTCGGGGTCATTCTTATGCCACTGACTCCTGACTCCCAAGGCTCTGATTGGCTTCCGAACATCCGACACCCTCAGGGTGACCTTCTCACCACCCAGTCAGTCCAGATTATCCCAAAGGACCTGAAACAAAGTGCACCCTCTTCAGCTTTATTGGAGTAAAACGGGAGTGCACTAAAGTGCACACACTTAAAGCATAGAGTTTGACCAGTCTGGCCACATGCACAACCATGAAACCAGCCCCACAACGAAGACAACACACATTCTCATCATTCCCCGCGGTTTCCTCGTGCCCCTTTTCCATCTTTCCCTCCACCCCTTCAGCAGGCAGCCAGGCATCTGCTCTCTGTCACCCGAGACCACTTTCCATTTCCCAGCGTTTACAGACATAGAGTCACGCAGCATGTGTCCTTTCCAGTCGGGGTCTTTCACCAGCATAATTAGTCTGAGATTCATGCCTGTTGCCGTGCGTACCAGTGGTGCGTGTCGCTGTCCAGCTGACCAGTGCTCTGCGATATGGCTGCACACAGCACACCTGTTGCCAGATGTTTGTTTCCACTTGGGAGTTATGACAAATAAAGCTGATCTGAACAGTGGTGTGCAAGTCTCTGTGCAGATGAATGTTTTCATTTCCTTTGGTAAATACTTCGGAGTGAAGGGCTGTGTCATATGGTAGGTATATGTTTAACTTTTTAAGAAACTGCCAAACTATTTTCCAAAGTGATTGTGGCGTTTACATTCCCACCAGCGGTGTACAAGGGTTCCAGCTGCCCCACGTCCTCGCCAATGCTTGGCATGGTCAGCATTTTGTTGTTGTTTTATTTTGTTTCATTTGTTTGTTTGCCATTCTAATGGGTGGAGTGGAGTGGTATCCCATATGGTCTTATTTGCTTATTGACTAATGATGTTGAGCATATTTTCATGTGTTTATTGGCGCTTCATGTATCTTCTGTGACATGTCTGTTTAGATCTTTCGCCCATCTTCTTATTGGATTGTTCATTCTCATTATTGATCTATTAAAGTTCTTTACATATTTTGGATCCAAGACCACACATTTCTGGGAGAGCCTGACAGAGGTGGAGGACCTGCGAGGTGGAGTCTCCAGCCTGGTGCTGTGGCTGGGGGCAGGGGGGAGCTCCGTCCAGAATGGGGTCCAGCCCTCTCCCTCTCTGAGCGTCAGGAGGATGTAACTCAGCAGCACTGTTGAGGAGACAGCTCCACACAGGCTACCGAAATGTGCCTGTGAAGAGAGTTTCCCTGCTACATGTCACTTGGAGGCTGTGGCCGAGGTCCCTCCTGTCATGGATGGGATCTCCTCCCTCCTGTCCCCTGTCCACAAGGCCACCGAGAGGGCACTGTCCTGCCTCAGCCCCACAGGGCCAGGTTTTGGAGGAGAGCTCATGGATGGCTTGTGCTCAGAGGACACATCTCAAAGCGCTGGGGCTTTGACATCTAGATCAGAGTTCTCCAGCTGCCACGTGCCTGTGAACTGCCCTGGGCTCTTGTCAGAATGCAGCTTCTGCTTCAGGAGGTGTGGGATGAAGCCAAAGATTCTGCCTGTCTAACAAGTGCCCGGGTGATGCTAATGCTGCTCGTTCTGGGATTACCTGTTGGGAGTGAGGGTCTAGAGCGGAGGATCTCAAAGTGTGGTCCACCCATCAGCAGCATCAGCACCCCGGGCACCTGCCGGAAACGCAAGTTCTTGGACTCGACCCCGAGCGCATTGAAACAAGAACTCCCAAGGTCGGGCCAGCAATCTGTGTTTTAACAAGCCCACCAGGTGACACTGATGCATGCAAGCTTTGGAGACCCACCCTGCTGGAAGAGGAGCACACCACCCCCCGGCCTCCCACCCGCCATGTCTGGGACTGCTCCCTTGGGGGAGTGTTTATTTGGTTCCTTTGAGTCCCGTGTTTCCATGCGAGAGGAAGCCCATATAAATTGAGAGGTTCCAAAGAAGGAAGGAAGTAAGGAAAGGAGGGAGGGAGGAAGGAAGGAAAGATGGGAGGGAAGGAAAGAAAGGAACAAAAGAAAAGGAAGGAAAAGAATTGCCTCC